>NC_134706.1:68530966-68834348 GCF_043290135.1 Rhipicephalus microplus
CATTCATGCCTTCCTCTTCGCTGTGTACTCGACAGGAAGGCTTTTGACGTTCTTAAAGCAACGTGGCTTAAGTGCCTTCCTGACAAGTAGTGGCAAGCGCTCCGCGCCAGTCATATTGGCGGCAAGAAGCAGTTATCCTTTGCTTGCACTTCTTGCCACCGATGCACGCATCCCCTTTGAAAGTCACCGTCATGTCGAGCAGAGCTCTGAAAAATGGAGCAGTTTCATCTGCATTGAACACGTCACGTGGTTCATATGCGGCGATGTGCTCCAGCAGCTTCACATTTCTCCACTCAGTGGTCACGCTTTCGTCAACACTGGCCTTTTCGCCGCACACACTCCTGAAGACAAGTTCGTGTCTCTCTCGAAACTTCGCAAACCACCCTTCTGACGCTTTGAACGATTCAATGTTCATCACTGCAGCGTACTTCTCACCCTGCGTCATGATGAGAGGTCCGCTCAAAGGCAGATGCGCGTTGCGACAGTCAGTAATCCACCGGAGCAAAGCTTCTTCGAGCTGGGGATAAGGTACGGTTCGCAACCGCTTTCTAGAGGCATGAAACTTCTCGCTTTCGAAGGCTTGTCGAATCTGTTGTTCATTTTTCACGTATGTTCCCAACGTGCTCCGCTTCACGTTGTACTTGGTCACAACCTGCTGTCACGATTCGCCAAGTTCTTCGCGTTGTAGTTCTGCCGCTTTTTCGGCATTGCCATTACTGTAGCGCACGATGGTGGTGGCATGCAAATACGGTCACAATGGAAAGAAAGAGAACTCCGCAAGAAGAGATGATTCCGACACGACAACACAAGGGAAAATGGCGTCGGAGGCGCTGAGTGGAGAAGAAAGAAGACGCCGACGTTCGGTGACGCTGCGATCGCCCCGGCTAGTTGATGATGATGGCGATGCCACTCGGGTTTCGGTTTCACTCCAGTGGTGCCAGCGCTGCTTTATCACACTTTTGTGTAGCAGGAGCCGTCAGCATTTGTCCGAATTAAGCGGTGCGGACGAAACAACGAAGGTTTCGTCCGACGATTCCGACGAAACAACGAAGGTTTGGTCCCATAGATTAACATGCACTTTGGCCGGGACCAATAGAGCCGTCCGAATTATCCGAATTTCCAAATTAATGGGTGTCGAATTAACGAGCTTTTACTGTATAAGTTTATAATGAATTTTCGAATATAGCGAATTATTTTAGTGACAGGTCTAACTAATATTCTGAGGTTTGAGTTACATCAAAAATAAGACCAAGATCCCCCTCCCGATTTCCACTGGCTACGCCACTGTAACACTACTGAGATATTAAGGCAACGTACCTCCCTTCACCCCCCACCACTCACGCACACACACACACACACACACTAGCAAAAACTTGAACCTTCATCTTCCACTGATGAAGACTTGTGAACAGAGGTGGTGAACGCCAGGAAACGGAAAAAGGTTCGCAGAGCCCGCAAAGCTCCTTTCCGAGTGTATGAAGTCTATCACATGAGACATTTCAAGCCAACGGGAAGCAAAACAAGTTCCTCTTTTTTATGCATAAACATATCAGGTGACATTACTGTGACCACAGCTGCACCTCATCTCTCTCTGATTTGCTACTACACTGCTTGCTGTGCGACAGTGTCATCAAAGTAAGCCTCTTTGCAAGAGATGCGAGAGTCATGCATCGAAAACATAACACAACAATGTGGCAATCTTTTTCATCCGAATTCCATCTTTACTGTTTTTGACATTGTTATCGCAGACACCTTGGCACTGCAGACCCCTCCAAGCTGTGGGCCCTGGCTGACAAACTACTGCCTGGTGAACTGCGCAATCAGATCTATCCTGCTACCAAATGCAGCCAGACATTCAACGATGCACGAGGGGTGTGTAACGCGTCTCTCTCTCTCTCTCTCTCTCTTTTTTTTTTTTCATGTGGCACAAGTTTCTGACAATGAAAATGTTAGGGCTAACTGTGCAAACACAAGAAACAGGAAAAACGACAATGAAAACAGCACAAGCATTGAAAAACAGCACAGTATTTATTAAAATAAAATAGTGACTATATTTTGTATCAGCATGCCCATGCTCGTGTGCGTCATTAAGAAAAAGAACGGATTCAGAATGCTGTGAGCCAGTCCTCTCTTGGCGTGCTTGTTCTCAATACAGTGACAGGTCGGCCAAAATGTATAACATTTCTGAATACGAAACCGAAGGAAAATGATTGTATTGATTTGGCTCGTCAGCATGGGCTTAGGCAGGTGGTGCAAAAAGGGCATTTGCCACCCTCTTTCAGCCGCGATGCAAGACGACTGCCCTCCCCAAAACAATCTCCCGCAAAACTTCGCACTATGCTCGTCGGTCGGAGCACTGACATCAAATTTATGCAGCCAATATTTTTGAATCTTCGAACAGTTATCGGGCCCCTGGAGGCGATTCGCAACTCAAAATGCAATGGAGAACGAATAACTCTCTGTTATATCAACATGACCACAACTCAAAATGAGTGTAAAGCCCGCCAACTTATAGTGCTGGGAGGACTGCCTCACAGCCACTTCCTGACCGCACCTCAGCTGATGGTGTTAAACAGGAATAAGTGACCTCAGGTTCAGCTGAAATTTCATCTGTTGGTTCTCGCCAGCATTGACATTGTCACTGTCAGCAGGGTTGACAGGTGATGAAGTGTGGCGATGCACGCCTGGGCCATGCTTAGCTATACAGTCGAGCCCACATATAACGGCCCCACTTAGAACGAACGTTCGCTTAGAAAAAACGATATCTGCGTGACCGTGAAAATATACATTGGTTCAATGGCACAAAATTGCACTTAGAACGAACATCTCCGAGCGTCACCGATCGGTTACAGCGAACGGGGTCGGCGCGCAGCCGAATTTCCGGGAAACCACTGTCAACCACCGATGAGGCATCGGCGAGGTGCCCATACATTATAATTGATAAACGCCGACCCTGCCTCCCCGCCCCTCTAGTTGCCGCTCTCCCCGACTGCTTTTTGTTACGCACCCCTCCATGCTTTGTCCCCCCCGCTACTCCGAGCACCCCGCATCGCCAGATGAGGCCCATGTTTTCACAGTGCCACGGGTCTTTCAAAGACCGGTCGGCCATCTCCACTGTTCTTAATCGCTGGTACTGTCGTTGGCGTTGCCGGCCTGGAGTGACCAGACCATTTGCCAACATCGTCTGCCACCGACTGTATCCAATCGTCTGCGTCTAGTGCGTCTAGTGCACGCCCGTACGCTACTCTACCAACTCTGGTAATTCGCGATTAATTTTGTGTTTAGTACCTGTTCTCGCTCACTTCGCACTCGGCTCAGCATGCATGAAAACGGCTGTTAACTCGCGCGGAACGAATAGCAAAATATTAAAGTCGGTGAGGCCACGCAAACCCGCTGGCGCAACAAAACGATTTTTTGACCACGACTGCCGATTCTTTAAACACTGCCGCGCGCGCCAATCCAGGCGGCCGTGGTTTGACTTCTGCGCACGAAGGCACACTTTCAAGTTTTTCTACGCGTTTTTTGTGGACCTTTCAAGCAAGCTACCCGACCTACCTGCTTCCCACGTGTTTTGCTTTTCAAGGTCGCCCTCCCGCCGTGTCCTCCCCTCTCTTCACTCTATCGCAACTCTCTCGCAAGTCTGCTCTCCTTTCTTGATCACAACCCCTTCGCCCGTCTCCACTGCTCCGAGTTAGTTTCGTTTTCTGACTAGAAACGGGCCCAGAACTGTTCCGCGCGTTCTGGCATGTGTGTCGTGTGTGCGCATCTTGCTCGCTTTTGGTGGGCGTGTGTGATCAGGGTGGCAGACAGGAGGTCTTGCACGCTTTTTCCTGCGACTCAACAAAACGTCGAAAGTGTGACCGCTTGGCTTGAGCGTAATCCACACATTAGGTGCCGCATTGCGAAGCGCTTGCTCATAGCTGTTGACCACCTGGCAGCCAACTTGCCACTCCGGGCGTCCTGGTATTCGATTGTGGAGATGGCGAATATTTCGTGGGCGGTGGTGACGGCTACATGCGGGCGAAACTGTTTTCGTGAGGACGACTTCGTCGACGTCGGGCCCGATGCTGAGCCTGAAGCTTCCGAACAGGATCATTTCGGCGGTGATTTGTGGCAGCGTGCCGTCGACTTTGACATGGGAGAGGGGGTGGAGCATCTGTTGCGATAGTTCCATTACGGAAGATGTTGATGCCGACACCGAGGAACCGTGCACGAATCAGGGCATTATGAATAAAGTACGTGGTAAGAGCGATTTAGAGGAATCGAATTGCGAGAACGACGAAACTTTGGAGCCAGTCCCTCATGCAGCTTATGCCACGGGCCTCGGCAACAAGCAGGCTGCTGTTTGAAATAAACTAGAACTAAACTAGAACCCTTATCGCTTCTGTTCTTTGTAACACGTGCATGACATACTTTTTTGGGCAAAAGAAGTTTTTGTTTTCACTCGCAACTTTTTTAAAAGCTGTGTTTCATTTACTACGAACTTCGGGATACAGCAAACAGATGCCGCGTCAGGCTCAGGTTCGTTATAAGTGGGCTTGACTGTATTGCTTCAGATAAGTTTAGCAAGTAGATCCCAGTATACGCAACATTGGGTTACTGCACAATGGTTCCGACATGTTGTGATGCTCTGTACAACGAGAATTATAGATATTGTCACGTTACACCATAACTGCAACCTGTAGATTATGGCACACAAGGATGTCAAACTGATTCGAACAACGGCAATACGGCTTTATCATTTTTCTCTGCACGCACATCTTCGTCCTCTTTTGAAGAGTGGCACATACAACCCTGCCAGCATCTATGGAAATAATACTTGCAGAACTTGTACTAGCGGCATTACCCCCTTCCCAAAGAACATCGGCCCGATGTCACAACATAATTACCAAATGAAAAGAAAACACATACGATAAGCAGTACAGAAGGGGGTGTTCACAATCACTCTAAATCTACTCAAGGGAGTTTGACGAATGGTCAGCGTTGGTTAAACGGTTTCATCCTCGAAACATGGACAACATGTGGCTGTTGTGAACGGCGAGATTGACGAGCCATGTCCACGTCAAGAACCTCGTAGTTCACTTCGCTGAGACGACGGAAAACTCTATAGGGACCAAAATAGCGGTGTATCAACTTTTCCAACCGACCCTGTTGTCGAATGGGAGTCGGCAACCATACTCGTTCTCCGGGTTGGTAAGAGACATCGCGACGACGAGCGTTGCACCGTAGCGAGTAGATGCATTGTTGCTTATGGATTCGTTCGACTGCAAGCTTACAAGCTGTGTCTGCCAGTCTGATAAATTCGTTCGTCTTGACACTAATCTGGTGTCTGTCCGGTAGAAGCATGGCATCCAGCATTGTAGTGACTTCCCTGCCGTGAAGCAACCGGAATGGTGAGAATGCAGTTAATTCTTGCACAGCGGTGTTGTATGGGAATGTGACGTAAGGGAGGATGTCATCCTAGTTTTTGTGGTCTTGGTCAACGTACATGGATAGCATGTCGGCGATCGTCTTGTTCAGTCGCTCTGTAAGGCCTTTGCTTTGTGGGTGGTATGCAGTGGTTTTTTGATGTACTGTGCCGCTAAGCTGCATGACGTCTTGTATCATCCGGGCGGTAAAAGCTGTGCCACGATCAGTTATGACAACTGTTGATGCTCCATGTCGGGGGACGATGTTTTTCATAAAAAGTGGGCAGTCTCAATGGCGGTGCCACGTTGTAATGCCTTCGTTTCGCAGTAGCGCGTCATGTAATCAGTAGCGACTATAATCCAGCGGTTGCCGTCACGAGACTTGGGAAAAGGTCCTAGCAGATCCATGCCAATTTGTTGAACGGTTGTGTCGGAGGAGCGACGGGCTTCAAAAAGCCGGCTGGGCGCTGATGTGGTGCTTTACGACGCTGGCACTTGTGATACGTTTTCACGTAATGCTTCACGTCTCGATTGAGCTTAAACCAGTAGTAGTGTTGGCGAATCCGGGCCAAGGTACGTGTGAATCCTAAGTGGCTTGAGGAAGGCTCATCGTGACAGGCGGACAAGACATCGGCTTATAATGCTGGCGGGAAGACGAGCAGGTACTCAGTCGCGTAAGGGTTGAAGTTTCTTTTATAGATGATATTTCTGCGAATGCAAAACGATGATTGCGAGCGGGCGAATGCTGGTGGTGGATGCAGCGTACGGCCTTCAAGATATTCTATAAATTATCGAAGCTCTAAATCGCTCTTTTTCTGTTCAGCCAAATCGGATACACTAACAGCGCAGAGAAAACGGCCATCGAGATCGGGATCACCTGACGCTGTGGTAAGAGGAGCTCGGGAAAGGCAGTCCGCGTCAGTATGCTTCCGGCCAGACTTGTACACGATTGTCAAATCGAACTCCTGAAGGCGTAAGCTCTACCTGGCCAGACGTTCGGAAGGGTCTTTAAGGTTCGCCAACCAGCAGAGCGCATGATGATCAGTAACAACTCTGAACGGGCGACCATACAGGTACGGTTTGAATTTAGCTATTGGCCAGACAACAGCTAGGCACTCCTTTTCAGTGGTTGTGTAATTCGCCTCCGCAGATGATAAAATCCGGCTCGCATAAGCAATAGGGCGTTCGACGACGCCTTGCCACTGGACGAGGACTGCACCAAGGCCGATGTAACTGGCGTCTGTGTGTAGTTCAGTGTCGGCATATTCGTCGTAGTGTCCGAGTAAGGGCTCAGACAGGAGACGCTGCTGGCTCGGAGAAAGCGCGTGTTTGCTCAGGGCCCCACACATAGGAAACATCTTTTGTCAGACTAGTGAGGGGTTCGGCAATGTTTGCGAAATTTCGCACAAAGCGTCTGTAGTAAGCACAGAGGCCTAAAAATCAACACACATCACGTTTGTTGGCAGGTGGTGGAAAATCTGTGACAGCCAATGTTTTGTCTGGGTCCGGCCGAATATTATCATGGCTTACGAGGTGGCCGAGGAACTTTAATTCGTTGTAACCAAAATGACATTTTTCTGGTTTCAGTGATAGGCCTGCCGTGCGAATTGAAGCAAACACAGTTCTAAGTCGCTGCAAGTGCTGCTCAAATGTTCGGGAGAAGACCACGACATCGTCTAAGTAAACAAGGCATGCTACCCACTTGAGACCGGAGAGCACTGTATTCATCATCCTTTGGAATGTCGCAAAAGCAGAACACAGACCAAAGGGCAGCACCTTGAATTCGTACAGACCATCAGGCATTATGAATGCTGTTTTCTCTCGGTCGCATTCATCAACTTCGATCTGCCAGTAGCCACTGCGTAAATCCATAGAGGAGAAGTATCAGGCGCGTCGGAGGCGGTCTAGTAAGCCGTTGATGCGCAGAAGAGAATAAACGTCTTCCTTTGTGACTTTGTTGAGTTTGCGGTAATCGACGCAAAATCGGAGAGTGCCGTCCTTCTTCTTTACTAGTACGACGGGGGACGACCATGGACTGTTCGAGGGTTGGATTACGCCATCTTCGAGCATCTGCTTCACTTGAGAACGTATTGCCTCTTGTTCCTTTTGTGATACTCGGTCGGCGCGCTGACGTATGGGTCGTTCAGCATGATCATTGACAATGCGGTGCTTTACGGTTGGTGTTTGCTTTATCTTGGATGTAGACCCGAAACAGTCGCTAAACATGCTGAGAATACAGCGGACTTGCTTTTTCTGCGCACATGACAGCTTCGGGTTGACATCGACTGTATCGGCTACCGCGGTGTCACTTTCAAGGGCTGCAGAAATTGGGGCTATCGTCGTACACGCTTCATTGTCAATGGATTTGAAATTAGCGATAGTTGTTCGCTTGGCCAAATGTTGGTATGCTCCACTAAAATTGGCGACCAACAACTCGGTCGTCCCACGTTTAAATTGAATTATGCCGTGGAAATGCAGATTTGCTAAGACGAGCACCAAAAGGTTGGCTTCAGCGATACCACTACTGTCATGATCTATGTCTCCCTGTACAGTAACGAACATACTGGTGCGTGGCGGAAGTGTGACGGTGTCGTCGACAATGCGAAGCGCAGTCTTCTGTGAATCGGTATCTCTAGGCTTCAAGCCATAGTTGTCAGCAAACGTAACGAGGTCGTCTCGAAGATTTATAACAGCGCCGTGCTCACGAAGGAAATCTATGCCAATGATAGTTTTCCGGGAGCATTCGGGAAGCCTAATGAAAGAAACAATGAATGTCGACTCTCAGATTTGCAGCCTTGCGGTGCATCTCCCGATTGGTGTCAAGAGATCACCACCTGCTGTCCGAAGGTTTGGTCCATGCCCCCAAAAAGTCGCAACTTTCCCGAGTTCAGCCACAAGTTCAACACTGATAACTCAGTAGTCGGCGCCGGTGTCGACCAGAGCAGTTACTGGATGGTTGTTGACCAGAACGGCAATAACAGCAGAAACGGGTTCGTCAGCGATGTGAGGTGTCGGCTGAAAGAAATCGTCGAAGGTCGGCGGATAGGTCGGAAGAGGCTGTTTTGGCGAAAGCTTAACAGCGGTCCCACCCCCGGAGGCCGCTGATTCTAGTTTCCCCGGCGTGGACTTTGCGACCTAGCAGATCGTCCCGCAACAACATCGGCGAAAGTAGAGTATTGATTCGAGGATTTAGAGCGTCGAGGAGACGGAGAGCGTGATTGGCGTCACTGAATATTCAGAGACGGTAGACTTGCCAAGTATTTTGCGATAGCACGGGGTCGTTCCCCATTCCTGGGCCGACAAGCGTCTTGCCCAAATCCAGGTAGGCCCACCTGTCCATGCGAGCACTTTGGTACAAGTGACCTGGCTCACCACAGTGGTAGCAAAGTGGCCAATCGTCGGAAGCGCGCCACACGCTAGATTCGCACATGAGGTCGCAGATTCTCATAGTGTGGTGGGCCCGAGAAGTACTGCGGCTTCTGCAGGCAAGTCGGTCATTGGTTTTCATAGTGCGGCAGGCCCGAGAAGTGCTGCGGCGTCTGCAGGCTGGTCGGTCGGGGGAAATAGCTGGCTGCCGGTGCAGGAGTGCGTACAGCTTCCGCATACATTAGCAGAGGAGCTTCAGTTGGAGGTCGCACTAATGTTCGTACCAGCTGCCGCACCTTTTAACGGACGACGTCTATCAGAGCAGCCACTTGAGGCTGTGAAGGCACTGCGTGAAGCTTTTGCAGCTCATCGCGTACAATGCTACGAACTAGCTCAGCAAGGTCTCTCACGCTCCTGATGTTGGGTTTTACCAAGGGTGCCGACAGACATGCAAGGTTGTCGGACCGCTCATACTGCGAAGACCAGTGTCTTAGCATTTGCTCCATTGTTGTCACTTCACGGAGGAATTCCGCCACAGCAGCTGGTGGGTTTCGTACAAGTCCTCCAAACAGCTGCTCCTTGACACCCCGCATTAGAAAGCGTAACTTTTTGTCTTCCGCCATTGCAGAATCAGCTCAATGGAACAGACAAGACATCTCAACGAACATGGCCACGCTTTCATTTGGTCTTTGACTGCGAGAATTGAGGAGACGTTCGGCTTGTTCGACTTGTTCTTTCCGGTCGGTGCTACCATACGTGTTCCGCAGCTGAGTGCAAAACACCGGCCAGGTTGTCAGGGCAGCCTCGTGGTTCTCAAACCAAATACGCGCCGTATCCTCCGGGTATAAATAGACATACTGCAGTTTCCGGTGCTCGTTCCACTCATTGGCGACTGCGACTCGGTCGTATTGGTCCAGCCAGTCTTCAACGTCTTCCTAGGGTTCCCCATGGAAGGGCTTTGGGGTTCGAGGGGCTGGTGGCCTTGGAGCTGGGCGAGTTGCGGTCTGTTCAGTCTGGCTTGCAGTTTTCGCATTTTCCATGGTTCTGGAGCGTTCCGGGAAAGCGCCGATTTAGGGTGGTAGGCATAGTTGCTGCCGACTGCGTCGTAGGTTGGCTGTTTCTATTAAGGCGTCGATGTTGGAGCCGAGATCTTTCTCGTGGTAACAGTGCATAGACTATTACGCAGCGCCTCCACCGGTGTCATGTTACACCGCAACTGCAACCTTTAGATAATGGCACACAAGGACGTCAAACTGATTTGAACAACGGCAATACGACTTTATCGTTTTTCTATGCGCGCGCATCTTCGTCCTCTTTTGAAGAGTGGCACATACAAGCCTGCCAGCATCTATGGAAATAATACTTGCAGAACTTGTGCTAGTGGCAATATGTACATTACTTTGTTTTCGCCTAATGTCCGTGAGGAAGAAAAAGTTCTAACAGAGCAACGCATTTGGAATTGTGCTGCTGCCACGTGTGTGCACTAGCTGAGAAGTAGAATACACTAGGTTTTTACTGAAATAAATTCTGTGCTTGACAGGTTCTTCTATACACCACCAGATGGCCCCACCTGTTTAGTCTTATGTTCACGGCTGTGGTAATTCGGTATCGTGTCAATGCAAACAAGTCTAGGAGCGAACTACTAAAATGCTCTAATAATAGTATCGGCACATTCTTTGTTGGCAAAGATATTTCTCTACACGCTTTCATAGCTTGTGGCAGTCTTAGCAGGTATCATACGTGTAATTAAATGATACTTTCTTACTGCTTTTTCCGTGATTCGAAACGCATGACATTTTCCCAATATGCTGACTGACGAGCTAAGGACAAACAGTTTGAAGTGAGTCAACACTGATCGAGCATGAGAAGTGCCCCTGGGAGCGAGAGCATTTCCACGCGTCAACGCCAGTCGGTGCCACAATAAGAACATGGAATGATCATGGAGATCGTCAAAGTTATCGTCACTAGCGCATAGCTGGATTGGCCATACAAACGCTTCACAGTAGTGTCGATGTCGCAGGGTACTAAACTCCCCTTCACTTTCGTGGGCTGTTTGTTCTCGAAATTAAAATTACTTCTAGGTAAAGGACTCCATTCAAATATGGCAAAAAACAACTGCGTATATTGAGAAGTTGTTAAGCACATTTTTCAATTCTATGTCAGTGACCCTTTAACACATCTAAACGGTGCCATGTTTTTTTGTGTGTGTGTGTTTTTTTTTTCACACCAGATTTTGCATTTCATACTAAAAAACTAGTTTGGGCTATGCAGTGCACTTCTGTTGTAGCGTTGGCTTCGTGGCACAAGCTGCTCTAATCACCTCAGTATCGAGAATGCACCAATGAAGAAATCGTTTGCAAAACTGTATTATTTGACTCCCTGCCCTTAAAAACACTGAAAAATTGTGAATCCAAAAAATTGAATGGCTGTCTCAAAATGTGAGTGTACCCCATTCGCATACTTCTGATTTTTTGGTCTCTAAGATTGGGAGCAAGAAAAATATCAGACCAAAATGACTTTGAATATGACCTACAGGTTGTCCACAGTTACAGGAATGTATTGTGGACGTTGTTGTTCACGCTACAACTAAGAAAAAATGTTTCACTCATCACTAGGACGCAGGCGAGCGTTCGTGCAATACACAGTCATTTTTCGTTCACTCGTTTTGCGAATATGACTCGACACACGGCGCCACTTCTCGGGGCATCATGAAAGCATCTCATCCTTGTTGTGCCAGGGCGAATTTGGACACGTGGATATCGAACTGTGATGATCTGTAGCCTTCAAAACAACGGTGCCGAACTGGGTACCCAGGGACCAAGGAGGCGGATCATGTTACGCTATGCTGAAATTCCCCACAGCCCCAGAAGTGTGGTGTTTTTTAGACAACCCTTACATGGGCGTTATATTCTAATTTATATAATGCATATAGAAAACAATTTCACGGTCCTCGTCACATTTGATACATTGCGGTTTGGTCGTTCCATTTCCAAACATCTATGCATGTTGTCATTTCTCTTACAACCAACCAGTCAACACGAGGTAGAATTTGGGAAAACTTTGAAAGCACACATAGGCATTTTCATGCATCTAAATTAAAACAGACAGTGCTGGGAAACAGTCGGGTGGAAAGGACATAGATGAGCTCCAAGTAAGAGGTGGAAGCACGTGAAGTACTCAAACCTTAATCTAATGAATGAACAGCGATATAACAAAATTTGGGTTATAAGAAAGTAAATGAAAAATAGTCTTGCAATGATGGCATTAGACATAATTTTTATAATGAATTGTTGGATATAACAAACTTAATTTCTTGCCAATGTAACTTTCTTATAATAAGCCTTGAGCGTACACAGGTGCAAACCTTTCACCTAAAGGAGTAATCACTGGAGTTACGACATGAGGCACAAAGACAACAAAGCTCGTGAAGTATCAGAGGCAGCTTTCACACAAGAATGAACTGCTGTGCATCAAAGCCATCAATCGTTTTGTTATGTTAAACAAAATGTAGAATATAACATTCGGCTCCGTTTCTGAAATGTTAAATTAATGTGAGCTGGAACCACTAGAATGTAGGCGAAGAATTGCAAGGTTAGTCTTCTTTTATAAACTATACAACAATGAATCTGGTTTAAATAAAGAATTGTACATTCTGCCACCTCCTCAGCGCTCAGCAAGGTTAAATCATTCAAAAACTGTAAGACCATATGCTCCTAAAAATAACACATTCAAGTACTCCTTTTTTGTAAGAATCATTTAGGACTGGTATTCACTGCCTTCCGACTGCGTGCACGCTCCGACTTCTTCTAGTTTTGACCTCTGTGTTAGGAACCTTATGTAACCCTCTCCTGCTAGGATGGTGAAAAACTGTCTGCAGTATTCCTTAAATAAATAAATAAATAAATAACATGAAGCAAGCAGGGTTTAATGTTTTTTTTTTTTAGGTGCTACGTAAAGTTTTGTGTGCAGACTGTTTATTCAAATTTCTTGAAGAAGAAAATGCTAAAAAATGTCAACAACTTCAATTGGTAAGCAGTACTTCCTCCTGTGTCCTTTATGCAAATATATTTTGTTGTTTACTGCACTCATTCATAATTATGGATTCATGGCGACTCGCTGAGATTTCTGCATTGTTACAGTAGTTCCAGAAGACTCAGAATTTAATATCATATGAGTACACTCAAGCCTATTGATTTTGCGGCACTATAAGTTTGTCATATCCAAAATTTTGTTATAAAAGTTTATTCCTAGCACCATATTGCGAGACTATTCCTAATTTACTTCGTGATAGCAGATATTTGTTATATTCGGTTCATTATATCATGGTTTTAGTCATTTACGATTTCCTCGAAAACCAAAGTCCTAACCTTCTTTGCTTTCTAGCCTGCTTGTTTTTTTTTTTTTTTTCATTTTACTTATTTCATGTCATTCTTGTTACAGATCGGGGGAAGTCATCATTGAAACTATCAATGTCCTCCAAGCCTGTCGACCTCGTGAAGTACGTGACTTCGACATTTGTGAAAAAGAGATCTTACGTCTGAGCCAGTTGGTGCCACAGCTTACTTCAAGTTCTGTCAAGAGCCGGACTTGCTGCCCCGTTACGCGTATTGTTTTATGTTCTCATTTCTAACTCTGTTGTGTAAAATATTCGTGTATGCAAAAATCGATCATTGTATAACTGTTGCAGTGTTTCTAACAATGTGAGCGATGTCTTTTTTTATTTCGGACTACACTCTGCTTCTGTGATAGTAGACGAAGTACATTAATTTTTCTGTTTTTTTTTCTTTTTTTTTTTGTCGAGTTCCTGGCAGAGAACTCGTGTTTTTGTTAACTTATTGGGTAATTGTCAACCCAGCAATTATAATGCGATGCCTCATTTCTCACAAGAGTGTGCGAGAGATCAGTAATTAAGCATTCCTTTGACACTACCACCATTTTTTTGTTCAACTTAAATCTGTTTAAAACTGCTTTCACTTCAAGGTTTTCTGTTACACCAATGTTCAACTATTTTCTACTAGTGCATCATTATTGTACACCACTTGTTTCAGCCTGTTCCTTTTTATTTATATTTTTATCCTACTCACCATCTGTTGCTGTCAATTTAAGGGGGCTGTCACTTCATCAATCTTTGTCGCCGTATTGTCTTTATTGCATTTCAGTCGTGTTTCGTTACTGTACCTTTTATGTTTGTAAAAGATAAATAAACAGCGAATTGAATTTTGAATGCATTCAAAGTTGCCAAGGCTTCAGACACAAAAAAAAAAGAACTTATTTGGCTATTGGAACCTGTTATGACAACACTGTAGTACCCGGTACCTTTTGTATTTAAGAACACTCCAAGTTTCATAGTAGTCTCTCTTTTTAGCACCTGATGAGACGAAAGAAGGTGGAGTGTATTGCCATGCGTCTTTATTAGAGTTGCCACCTTGCCACTAGGAGAAAACCGGATCTTCAAACAGAGGGGGTGGGGGGTAAGCAGGCTGTTTATCTTGCACCGAATTTTTTTAAAAAAGTGACAAAGCTTGCACTCAGCTGTGAAACACACCTAGGCATGAAATGACAAAACTGGATGATTTTAAAGAGAAATGTGGTTGTTTTTAGGCCCTAGGTCGATGATACTAGATCACTTCTACGGCGGTTCTCAGCGCGGAGGTTTGATTTGTACCACCCATGGTTACAGACACAACACGAGCACATCGTCATTGGTGCTGGCATTCCATCGCTTCGTGTTCTTCCCACAGTCACCATCGCCTTTTCCGTTCCCTAGTATTCTCTCTAGAGCTGTGCGAATAGCAAAATTTTCCATGTGAAGCAAATTAAAATATCGAAGTGCGAGAATGAATCGAATATTTTTCCAATACTTTGAAGCGAAATACCAGAAGAAAAAAAAGTTGTAGAGGACTCCTAAACATATTCGTATAAGATAGCAACATTAAAGTATTTCCTTTTGCATGGTTCATGAAGTGTTGGCGGGGTGATGTTTCCTAGTTGTCTTACCAACAATGAGGCAGTGCAGAGGCCAATTTGTATTTGTGTACATGATTTGGTACAACCAAAGTGTTGCCGACAATACCTTGCATACGAAAGGCAAAGATGCTATTTATTCAGCCTCTCTCCTTTCAACCTGTGTGGAAGCCTAACCGATGTGGCAGACAAAAGTGTGCTCCCGAAGTCTGGTGCACCCAATCTGCCTCGTAGAAGTCGATATATTAGAATGACTGAAATTTTGGATGCTAAAGATCTTCAGCGCCCAATTTTTCACACGTGTTGCGCAGATTTCAGGTCCTAAACAGCATCAACGGAGCCCCCAATTCTGCCGCATCTTTCGATCATCTCCGTGTTGCAACCAACGTTACCTTGAGTCAATGCATTTGCAATCGTAGCGGAGCTTGAAAGGCAGCTTTGCCACAATATGAAAATATGATAAGGTGAAGCATATTGAATATATGAAGGGATCATTTTAAATTAGATGTTGACGGTGTGTGCCTTCGGGAATTTCGAATAGTCAAATTCCCGTGCGAATGAAACAGCAAGTACTATTCTAAATATATGCGCACACCCCTAATTCTCTCTGTGCTCAGTGTTTTCGGCTCCCCGCCGTTGCGTATTGGGCCAACTGCTGCCTTCATTTTGAGTGAAATTTGGCTCAGTTCTGTGGCACATAGCTTAGGGGGTGAAACACGTGGTTCAACCCCCGTTAAAATTTAAAATTTTACTTGCCTGTAGGCACGTACAAACTAACCCCCTCCCCTGAAAAAAATTGAGTGTTCTACTTGGCATATTTCTACATCATGTTTGTACCTGTGCATAGTTAGCGTAACGCTGTCTTCCTTTTCTAATTAGTCTACAGAGCGATAAGTCAGGGAGGGTTAGAAGTGGCGTCATCTACTTGGGGCACTAGCAGCGTCCGCAGGTCCCGTACTTTGCCGCTGACCCGCAAGTCGCAGGTTCAAATCTCGGCTGCGGCGGCAGCATTTTCGATGGAGATGATGCTGTAAGCCCATGTGCTCATATTTAGTTGCACGTTAATGAACCCCAGGTGGTCGAAATTTCCGGAGCCCTCCACTTTCATGTGGTGGTTGAACCCCACATATAAATCAACAAGGCGCGTTTACACTAGAGCGACACGACACTGACGCGAGCCCGCTGAAGACCTGAGGCAGACGCAAACCATCGGCCGACAGGTCGCCAGACCCCATAACCACACTAGGCCAACGACGCCGCCTCAAAAGACAGCGTTTCATCGTAGTGTAACATGATGAGAGACCGAAAGCACCAGCAAAATGCATCGGCAGACCTGTTGTCGGCGTGTCTTTGGGAGATCGGTGGCTGAGCGAAAATTCACCCCATGTCCTTGCTTCAAATGACCACAAAGCAGGCAATCTTGGAAGAGTTAACAATGCCCTCTCCGAATCTTGCGCAGCGTCTGAATAGGCAGCTCCAGCTTCCAACTGAAGTATTTTCTTCGCTTCCCTATTGTGTGCACCACCCGTCTCTCGTTACCATGGATTATGGCGGGGACTGCTCCCCGTAACCGGAGTGGGACAATGGCAGAGCGGGAGCATGGCTGAAAATGAGGTGCAGGTGTGCAAGTTTGGTCAGTGTCGCTGCGTATTCCTCCAGTGCGACTATAAAATTGGCCAACGAAAGGCTGTGAGCACGACAAGGCAGGGACGGGGTCTAGGAGAGACCGCCCGTATACTGTTTGTGTCTTTGCAGTCTACATAGGTTGACGACATGAGAAAAGACGCTTCTAACGACAGCCCGCAGATCAAAATCAGTGTCGTGTCTCTCTAGTTTAAACGCGCTTCAAGCGGCAATGAGCAAGACTGCCATGGGACCTCAGGTCTAACACACCAACTACATGCAGTAAGTGTACGAAGTACATAAAAAAACTTTTATTTACTAAATGACAGCGTCTATGTATATCTATTGAATGTCCATTCAGTGTCCATGTGCAATATACCTGCAACCTTACTCAGCTGAGCTTTTCATAGTTGCGGGTAATTTGGATTGCTGTGGATATCTAAGAGACATTTGCAATGTCCACGAGAAACATACCATGGATGTCTACACATTATTTGTGGTTCGGTGGTACACTACGAAGTACAATACTGGAACTTCCGCCAGTGCATGCTCTGTGAGTGCCGCGGGGTCTGGAGCCAAAGGGGGGGGGGGGGGGGTTTCAAACCCTGCGAGATTCGTTGATGAATAAAATGTATTAACATACATAAAGTATTTTTTAAACCACCCCTCCCCCCCCCCCCCCCAAAAAAATGCTGGCTACCCCCCAGCTGCAGTGGGATAACCGGAGTGAGACCGCACAACTCGACGCATCTTTGCTTGTTGCAGCTCGTTTATTCGCGAGGCTCGGGGATGACTCAGCACTCGGTGAAGCACAGATCCCATACACGTACACTCATGATATCCACCTTTTAAAAGCCCGAAAGGAAAAGAAGTGAGCATAAAGAGTCCCATGCGAAGTAGCTGCAAGACAGGATGGATAAGTCTGTTGACAATCGGTGAGAGTCTGAGCCAAGCTCTCAAGAACTATCCCAGACAAGAACCGGGGGGGGGGGGGCTCTGGCTCCCACGAAGCAGCCTGGAGGGGGCCCAAACCTCCCGCACTCTCCGCCTATGTCAAATGCATATTGTCACACACCAAGAGCCGTGAAGACAAGACAGGAACAGCGGGGCAGAAAGACACGAGCGTGTTTCTTTAAACGAAGCCCTAACACACACTTCTTCTTTGTTCTCTTTTCCCTTTTTGGCTCGCTAGGGCTTGCGGGCTCACAACTCTAGGTGGCATCATTCCCCCTCCCATTAGAGCATCGACTCGATGCTCATACACAAGGTGACAGCAGGGCCCATAAGGGAATAAAAAGAAAGGGAGAAACAATACTTATAGTGCACAGGGCATATGCAGGTGGAAAAAAAAGAGAGAAATGTCTGTGGTTGGTCATAAGAAAAAAAAACGTTAATACAGTTCAAAGTTCTTTCGAGAACCTATGGACAACGAAAAAGAAATGTTTGCTGCCCTGGCACAATAAGGCGAGTATTGCTGCGTAAAATAAGGTTTTAAGCGGACGACATGCACAATCTCTGTTCGTGGTGAGTGGCGCTGGGTCGTTGCCGAGTTTCCGTCTGGAATGACATTGTAGTTGACCTCGTTCAACCGCCGTAATACTTTGTAGGGTCCGAAGTACTTGCTCAGGAGTTTCTCGCTGAGACCTCGCCGTCTAACAGGAGTCCAAACCCACACTTGGTCGCCAGGTTGATAGGTAACTGGTCGATGGTGGATGTTGTACCTTCGGGAGTCTTTACATTGCTGCGATCTTATGTGCACGCGGGCTAGTTGACGTGCTTCCTCTGCTCGCTGAATGTAATCCTCGACATCAGGAGTTAGCAGCTTGTGCTGGTCGATGTCACAAGGAATCATGGCGTCTAGCATGGTTTGCACGTCTCGACCGTAAATGAGGCGGAAGAGTGCGAACCTTGTCGTTTCCTGGGTTGCGGTGTTATACGCAAACGTTACGTACGGCAGGATCTCGTCCCACGTTTTATGCTGCACATCCACGTACATAGAAATCATGTCAGCCAGTGTTTTGTTTAGCCTTTCTGAAAGTCGTTACTCTGGGGGTGGTATGCGGTTGTCTTACGGTGGTTCGTGTAACTGAGTTTGAAGATGTCGTCCAACAGTTTTGCCGTAAACGCTGTCCCTCGATCAGTGATGATGAGTGACGGGGCGCCGTGACGAAGCACTATGTGGTGCATGAAAAACTGGGCGACTTCAGATGCTGTACCGCGTGGCAGCGGCTTCGTTTCAGCGTAACGCGTCAAATAATCAGTTGCGACGATGATCCACTTGTTTCCAGAGTGAGACAAAGGAAACGGTCCAAGAAGGTCCATTCCAACTTGGTCAAACGGCGTACGCGGTGGGTCGATGGGTTGTAGGAGGCCTGCAGGCTTTACAGGTGGTGACTTGCGACGCTGACATTCGCGGCATCCTTTCACGTAGCGTTTCACACAAGCTGCAAGTTTTGGCCAGAAATATAGCTGTCGTACCCGGTCGAGCGTCCGTGAGTATCCCAGATGGCCGGATGTCGGCTCATCGTGGCAGGCTAATAAGATATCACGAAGGTCTTGAGGAACGACTAGAAGATAAGATCTGCTGCCGGTACCGGTGTTTTTTTTTTTTTATAATATGCCGTGTCGTAAGCAAAATGACGGCCACGTACGGGAAAGTTGTCAAGGAACCGACACGGTGCTGCCTTCTAAATGATCGATGATGGGCCTTAACTCGGGGTCCCCTCGTTGCTTACTTAAGAGGTCCGCCCCACTGAGAGTCCCCAGGAAGGCACTGTCGTCTTCTGCAGCTGTATGGTCGGATTCTAGAGGTGCTCGTGATAGCGTGTCGGCGTCTTCATGCTTTCTACCCGACTTGTATACGATGGTGACATCAAACTCCTGAAGTCGCAGACTCCATCGTGCTAATCGCCCAGAGGGGTCTCGGAGGTTAGCCAGCCAACATAAAGCGTGGTGATCAGTCACAACTTTGAATGGGCGCCCATAGAGATAAGGCCTGAACTTTGTAATCGCCCATATTACCGCGAGACATTCCTTCTCTGACGTTGAATAGTTGGTTTCGGCACGTGATAAAGTGCGGCTCGCATAGGCGATCACACGTTCGGTCCCATCTTGTGTTTGCACCAAGATAGCTCCGAGACCAATGTTGCTTGCGTCAGTGCGCACCTCTGTGTCAGCGTCCTCATCGAAATGACCAAGCACAGGAGGGGAAGACAATCGATGTTGCAGTTCCGCAAAGGCAGTCGCTTGTTCGTCAGTCCACAGAAATGGGGTGTCGTCACGCGTAAGTCCGATGAGTGGCTCCGCAATCTTAGAGAAGTTTTCGATAAAGCGGCGATAGTATGCGCAGAGCCCCAGAAATCGTCGAAGACTTTTC
The DNA here is from genome assembly GCF_043290135.1 of Rhipicephalus microplus. NCBI lineage: Eukaryota > Metazoa > Arthropoda > Arachnida > Ixodida > Ixodidae > Rhipicephalus > Rhipicephalus microplus. The sequence continues at coordinate 68,550,704 of NC_134706.1, forward strand.
TTGTCTGTCGGAGCTGGAAAAGCGGCCACAGCGGCAGTCTTCTCGGGATCGGGCTGAACGCCTGCAGCGCTCACAACATGACCCAGGAACTTCAGTTCTTTGTAGCCGAAATGGCACTTCTCAGGCTTGAGGGTAAGGTCAGCGGATCGTATAGCTTCAAGAACACTCCGAATGCGATGAAGGTGCTCGTCAAACGTTTTTGAAAAGACAATTCATCTAGATAGACGAGGCAACTTTTCCACTTGGGGTCAGCGAGAACGGTATCCATCATTCGTTGGAATGTGGCCGGAGCAGAACAGAGACCGAATGGGAGCACTCGGAATTCATACAGACCATCAGGAGTTACAAAAGCAGTTTTTTCGCGTTCACGTTCATCAACTTCAATTTGCTAGTAACCACTTTTGAGGTCGATTGAGGAAAAGTATTTTGCTCGCCTCAGCCTGTCAAAAGAATCATCCACTCGAGGCAACGGGTACATGTATTTCTTTGTGACGTTATTCAGCTTCCTATAATCGACACAAAAGCGAAGTGTTCCATCCTTCTTCTTTACAAGGACCACTGGCGATGACCAAGGTCTGCTTGATGGCTGTATTACACCGTCTTGAAGCATTTCCTTCACTTGCTTTTGAATCACGCGTCGTTCAGTTGGTGAAGGCTGTTGCCGTATAGGGTGCGCGTCGCCGTAGGTGATAATACGATGTTTGATAATCGATGTCTGACGGATTCTTGATAACGAGCAAAACAGGCGTGGGATTCTATCAACAAGTCGTTAAGCCTTCGTTTGTTTTCGTCAGAAAGCGTTGGACTTACGTCGACACACTGGAGAGGTGCTTCAGCATTATCGGTCGCCTCGGAAGCAAAACACTCGGTCACATTGGTTACTGGGTAGGCATAGGCGATGACAGTACCAGTGAAAAGGTGTCAGCGCTCGTAGCTGAAGTTTGTAACAAGAACCTCGCAGTGGCCAGCCTAGAGGTCTACTAGGCTTCGTGCTACGCAGATACCCTGGGGAAAGAGTAGGGATCGATTGCTCTCCGCCACCATTTCAGCGTGTGCTGATTCATTACACGCCACTCGTACCATAACACTTGAGCGCGGTGGTATTATCACATCATCGTCAATTACACGCAGACATACTCGATCGTGGCTGGGATTATGCTCTGGTGTGGCACTTTTTGTTGAAAATGTGACGAGGCGTTGTCGAATGTCGATGATAGCGCCATGCTCCCTCAGGAAGTCCATGCCAATGATCAGGTCTCGAGAACACTGACGGAGAACGCTCAAGCTGACAACAAAGGTAGAACCGCGAATCTGTATTCGCGCTGTGCAAACGCCGAGTGGCGTGACGATGTGCCCGCCAGCAGTACGAATTGACCTGAGGTTCCAAGGCATCGTGACTTTCTTCAGGAGAGCAGTCTGTTTTTCACTTATTATAGAAAAATCCGCACCCGTGTCAACTAAAGCACTGACTTTGCGACCGTCGAGCAGCACTGGAATGTCTAATGAAATCTCTGCGGAACCATCTGGTGTCGTCGTCGTCGGGGTATCGTCAGTTTGCGGAAGCGTCGGTAGGAGGCCTTGAGCTTGTCCAGTATGAGCGACCTCGCCCCCGAAGGTCGCTGCAATTAGTTTTCCCGGCGTGGACTGGGTGACCGACCCTGCGCCACGCTCGAATAGGTACGGCGATTAGGAGAAAATCGCCACAGTGACGAGGAGCATGACTGGTGCAAGGACGACGAAGTTCCGCGCTGTTGAGCTCTTCAATTTCAGGGGGCCGCTGACCGAACCTGGGTGGCGGTGAGTTCGTCGAAAATCCGCGTAGTCCAAGTTGCCGGTAAGAACAGTGTCGGTAAAGATGCCCAGCTTCGCCACAGTGGAAGCAGAGAGGACGTCTATTTGGCGCACGCCAGGCGTCTGATTTCCGCGAAATGAGGCGAGGTGCGCTGTAATATGGCGCCGCTTGGACCGTCTGCAGCATGGCTGGGGCCACGGTGGGATGCGGGATTGCGGGTGTAACAGGTTGCCGCAAAGCTTGAGCATACGACATGCGGGGGAAGTCACTGGGTGGTTGATAATCCCGCATGAAAGGGGGTTCTCTTAAGGCATGCTGGACTTCATCTCGGACTACGCAGGACAACGAAGAGATAGTGGGCTGCGAGGGCACAGACAGCTTCTGGAGTTCTTCGCGGATGACTGAACGTATGATCTCTCGGAAGAAATCCATTTGACCACCGAAAGCTCCCAAGTAGTCCGCAGTTGAAGCGTTGACGTGCCGTTCGTATGACGGGGCCCGGTGCCTAAGTGTGCTTTCGATGGTGACGGCTTCTCTGAGAAATTCGGACACAGTCTTGGGAGGACTGCGCACAAGCCCACCGAAAAGCTGTTCTTTCACCCCGCGCATGAGGTACCGTACCTTCTTTTCTTCTGGCATGCCGGGGTCAGCTCGGTGGAAAAGACGCGTCATGTCCTCGACATACACCGCAACCCCTTCATTCGGCAGTTGTATGCGGGACTGCAGATCGCGCTCAGCTCTCTCCCGTCGGTCAGGGCTGGCATATGTCCCAAGAATTCGGCGTTTGAAGTCTTCCCAGGATGTAAGAATACCTGCCCGGTTCTCATACCATACACGTGCGCCGTCCAAAAGACTGAAATAGACGTGCCGCAGTTTGTCTGCGTCGTCCCACTGGTTGTGCACGGCAACGGCACGGCAACGAACTCGTAATGAACGAGCCAATCTTCGACATCCTCAAGTGCAGTGCCATGAAAGGGATTTGGCGTTCGCGGTGTGAGTAAGGTGCAATGAAGCGGCGTTGTGCCGTTCGTACCGTTTGGGTTGGTGTCAGTAGGGCTGGTCGGAGCTGCGATGTTGTTTACGAGCAGTCCAAACTCATGGGATTGCCCTCGGATTCTTCTGCTGGCGCGGTGCACAGGAGTAACCACAGGTACGGCGCTTGAGTTCTTGCTATGGGAGGGGTACGGTGCATAGATTACCCAGCACGTCCACCAGTTTGTCGCACACCCAGAGCCGTGAAGACAAGACAGGAACAGCGGGGCAGAAAGACACGAGCGTGTATCTTTAAACGAAGCCCTAACACACATTTCTTCTTTGTTCTCTTTTCCCTTTTTGGCTCGCTAGGGCTTGCCGGCTCACAACTCTAGGTGGCAATATTTATATACCGTACAAGAAATCTGTGAATAAATATTTATAAATAGAATGTACCACTTGATTCACGGCTGGTCTGGAGGCGCCCGCTCGCTCAGCACGCGCTTCCATATCCGGGTTGTGCTCCGGATCGACCATGCCTGTAGTGTGGAATATCAATTTAAAGGTCATTTTATTGCGATGGCAATTATATGGACAGTCTCGGCTGGTTCTTGCCGTCGCCGCCGCCGTATGCATCATGTATGTATACGTATTTATATATGTGAAAACTCAAGATGAATGGATGAATGGATGGATGGATGAAAAACTTTTATTGGGGTCCTGAAGGATTCCTACCCCGTTTTATAGGGGTAGGATTGCGAGCCGCTCCCACGTTGGGACGGGGAGGCCCAGCCTCACCGCCGCATCGTGGGCCTTCTGGACAGCCTTGAGTTGTTGTATGAGAGCCGGACTCATGAGCATTGAATGAAAGGAGTTTTCAGAAAATTCTTCATTTTTTTCTTTGTAAAGAGGGGCACCTCCAGGGCATGTGGTTAAAATCACTGCGATTCTGGCAGTCCGGACAAAGTTCTGAAATATCGGAGTAATGGCTATAGGTTACGAGGCTAGGGTATGTTCCCAAGAAACAAAAAAAAAAGCCGCCCGCGCTCGGCACCCACCTTGTCGCGATGCGCCAACGCGTATTATATCCCACGCATACTTTGCCCCGCGAATGAGGGCGGGGTGGTTAGGTGCTCGTGCGCGCGCGCTTATCCTTCGGTGGGGAAAATCGTGTGCCTAGGCCTTTCACCGGAATGATTGCGTTAGTTGCCTGGGCCACAAAGGTCACTTCGCTCGCTGGGCAGGCCCGTTTGCAAAAAGAGCGCGCTTTTCAAACACAGCGAAGTAACAACTGGGGAACTCGTTAGTTCGCACTCATATCTGTACCTGTGATTACTTTTAGTTTCTGTTCAGCGCGTTAAGCGTCGAGCTGTAAACGTTGTTAGTTAGCTCTCGTTCTGTGTATGTTGTTTTCGTGCGTCATTTGTACGTGAGCAACGCGCTGCGCGTTTCGATCTAGCTACTAGCCGTTCTCAGCGTTACATTCAAAGTTGTGGCTATCGCATTCATTGCTTCGCCCTTGCGGCGAAGCTATGACTTTTTTGTTCGTGGCTGTTCGAGTTGATCTTGCATGGACAACGCAATGTCGTTCTCGCGGCATGCCACATACGCGCGGAATATTCATCGACTCGTTTAGTGCCACCAGCCGACGCACCAGGTGGCTAGTAGGTAAGTTGGAATTGCCTGGCGGAGCCCACCCCCGGGATTCGGTCATGAATTGGGCACTGCACACACATTGAGTAAGAAAGCAAACAGTAACAGAAAGGTAAGAAATATGGGGAGATAAAATATTAAACGCAATCCCGGATAGCGGTAATAGTGATTACTAACAAGTGGTAAAAGAAGAAGCATTGCGAATGAGTCGGGCATGAGTCGTACATTAATTGCATTTTTAATCATGCAACACTGTGGTAAAGTAAGTTTAAATCTTCAAAACGAGAAAATAACGCAATAAAAACCTCCCCCGAGTGCAGTTATGCAAGAAAACCTTTCAAACCTTGCTGAAAAAGTTAGAAGCGCAGACGCTCGTCTAATTTTTCTCATTAATATCCAATATTCATAATGTCTCACCCGTGTTATCAGTTTTTCGGCGATCCCCCTTGAGTGGGTATCATCGTGGGGGCCGCGAACCTCGTGCATTTTCCCCGCGCGTTCTTGTCGCGCGCACATCCCTTGTTCGGCCTTGACAGAAGCGCCTGGCTGTTCTTTGACCTCCGCGACTGCTTTCCCTAGAACACCAGCTGTGACAACTTGGCCGGCATGGTAAGGTTCCACCTTCTGCTAACCTTTCACTGGGCCGATGTACTTCTTACAGAGGCGCAGAAGCTGAACTGTATAGGCTTCTCTGTAAGAAGAAAGAAAATCTAGTCATCATCGACAAAATTCATTGTGCCCAGCTTGAGCGAGCTAGTGCTACGCTAAATCTTTACAGACGCGCGCGGACGAATCAAATAGGATGCTCGTTCGTGCCGGTCTACTTATCCACACGTGTATGCGTTCTTTTTCTGGAAACCCAATGAGGGGTCACGAGCGTAGGCAGAAATTTTTTCGCTAGTGTATTTTGCCGACTGCCGGCCGAGTATATCGGTCGACCGGATGCCGGCTGTTCTCCCTTATAAGAGGATTACACGCCATCCGCTAGAGGCGCGCGGCCCGCCGGCATCGGACGCGTTCACACATGGATTCACACGTGTCGCCGCCTTCGGCTGTTCGCACGTGCGCAACGGCGCTCCATGTGAGTGTGTTAGGTTAGGTTAGGCACGACAGGCTAACCAGAATTGGGCCGGCAGACACCCTGACTTGGGTGCGTGCATGTAATAGGAAAAAAAAATAACTGCCGACTGCTTTTCTTTCCGGTATATCATGCCGAAGCGGAATTCCTCTGCGTCCGCGAGATGTTCTTTTCTTATAGATCTGGCTTGCACCGACGTCATTGTAATAGGAAAAAAAATAACTGCCGACTGCTTTTCTTTCCGGTATATCATGCCGAAGCGGAATTCCTCTGCGTCCGCGAGATGTTCTTTTCTTATTGATCTGGCTTGCACCGACGTCATTAAAATCACCGTGTTGGTGAACCGCATGGCACACGCAAAGTTTGTGACGTCAAGGCGCCAACCATTCATATCCCATAATGGAAGAGTGGTCTTCAGAAGAACCGACACCCTCCTTTAAATTCCACTGGAATTTCTCACAAATAGCTGGGTTCTGCTGACGGTAGACTATGACATGATTGTAAACAGAAGTGGGTGCTGTAGACGTGTTTTCTAGCCATTATAATCATACTAAGACACTTGCTAGGCACGTTGCGGCGCGCAAGCTCCGTCCAGCCCAAAGCTCGCCTCCGAACTGAGCGCTCCCGGGCGCATAAGATATTCACCACAGCCGCTGGACAATTCTATCCAGCGACCGTGGATTTACAAACTTCTGTAGTCCAGAAATATATTTAATGCGAAATATAATATCCGCAGACTAAGTATTGATTACTCAGAATGCATGCTTACAAATAACAAGGGGAAAATATATAAAGATTTTAGGAGGTATATATGTTACAGAAAAATTGCTTTAACATATGGAGCTCCGAATGTTTTACAGAGGTGCCCTTACAAACCAAAGTTCGCAGTGACACGAGAAAGGATAGTCTCAGAATAAATTTTGTGACTAACATCACAGACAGCATATCTTGCGAAATTCGGGAGGCTTCAACGTACGGGACCAAAAAGAAATTATGGCCCTAATGTTTTGGTCACGATAATAATATAATTTGTTTAATGGCACTAGGCCAAATAATAGCCATAGTGTGCAGCAGTACAAGTCGGAAATATTTCATCAGATCTATAGTTTTATGCAATAAGTCAGCACGTTTCTCTCTCTCTCTCTCTCTCTCTCTCTCTTTTCGTTTACAATTGAGATGGTCGCCAATGTGACTGGGACGATTGGCGTGAAATGACCCATATCGTGTATGTAAACTGTTCCCGCAAAGAACCACTTGCTTATATTCCCTGTGTAAGCAGCTATGCGAACGACGACGAAACAGCAAGAAACGGCAAGCCACAGCGATGGTGCACACGCGTGACCCGAGCTTGCGCTTGTTTTGTATTTTCAGCCTGTTGACGTTCCTCGCTATTTTGGCGTTCCTCGGCCTTCCAGTATGTCTGTACGTAAATAAACTACGTGACATCTGGTGGAGGTGTGTGGGAACTTAGCTACCGTAAGTTTCCCCCTCTACGTGACACGAACATGGCCACCGAGACGCCTCTCCAGGTTGGACCTTCGACGGTCCATGTCACTTGCGGTGCCTTGTATCCTCAACGAGATCCTCCTATCTCAACGGGCTCCACTGAGTCGGACGTCGAAGATTGGTTGGCGAGGTACGACAAAGTCGGCGCAAGTAACAAATGGGACGACCTAAGTAAGCTGGGCTACGTCGCGTTCTACCTTGCGGACACCGCGCTACTGTGGTTTAATAACCACGCAGCTGACGTTCCTACGTAGTCTGCATTCAAGACTGCTATTACGGACGTCTTTAGACGACCTGCGGCACGCAAGCTTCAAGCCGAGCACCGTTTACGCCACCGTGCGCAGCAACCAGGCGAGACCTACACGGGCTACATTGAATATGTGTTGCATCTATGCAACCGCGTCAACTCTACCATGCCAGGGGAAGAAAAAATCAGGCACATTTTGAAAGGCATTGACGACGGCGCCTTTCAGATGTTGCTCGCGAGAAATCCTCCCACAATTGCTGTGCTCGTTTCCCTCTGTCAGAGCTTCGATGAGTTGCGCAGGCAGCGCGCAATTGCTCGTCAAGCCCTCACGACGCCAGACACTCTCGCAAGCTTGCACCTAGCTGCCCATCCTACCGATCAGCAGCCGCTGCTTTCGACAATCAAGGACTTCGTCCGCGAAGAGGTAGCGCGCCAGCTGTCACTGCTTCCACTGACCCCATAGTCCACGCAAGCTTTGGCACCGGACCTCCAACACGCCATTCGGACCCAAGTCACTGAGGCCCTTCCACCGATGCATCAGCAACCACCTTTCACTACGCCTCCCACGTACGCCGCCGTCGCTGCTCAGCCTACGCAACAGCGTAGGCTGAGCAGCGACGGCGGCGTACGCATATACCCCCATTGCTGCGCCGTATCCCTACGCGAAATCTTCAGCTCCATTTTACCGTCGCTCAGACGCTTGGGGAGCCGGATAATAGGCCCATCTGTTTCGCCTGTGGTATCGCTGGACACGTCGCCCGCCACTGTCGCCGAAATCCCCCTCCAGTTGACACCGTGGGCAGGCCAATTGCGTCGTCGTCTAGGACGCCATCAAGGTAAACCACTCATCAAGGTACACCACTCATCAAGGTACACCACTCAACGTCATGCCATTTGGACTCTGCAACGCCCCAGCTACCTTCGAACGGATGATGGACACCATCCTTCGCAGCTACAAGTGGAACACGTGCCTCTGCTACCTAGACGACATCGTCGTTTTTTCTCGTGACTTTTCGACTCACCTTGTTCGTCTTCATGCTATTCTCACTTGTCTCACCTCTGCTGGCCTTCAACTCAACATCAAGAAGTGCCATTTTGCCGCACGTCTGCTCACAATACAGGGTCACGTCGTCTGCAAAAAGGGTGTTCTCCCGGATCCGGTGAAACTCCGCGCCGTGGCTGACTATTCGAAGCCCAATTCCATCAAGACGCTTCGAAGTTTTATCGACCTGGGCTCATATACTTTCGTCGATTTGTGCGCAACTTCTCTTCCATCATCGCGCCTCTTACCAACCTGCTGACAACTTCCAAAGGCATTTCTGCTTGGTCAAAAGAGTGCGACGAATCCTTCACCGCGCTTCGGCGGTTATTATTATCACCTCCAATACTACGTCATTTTGACCCCGATGCGCCAACGGAGGTCTACACCGACAACAGTGGTGTCGGTCTTGGTGCTGTATTGGCTCAACAAAAACCAGGATACCAAGAATACGTGGTCGCTTACGCGAGTCGAACCCTCAAGAAAGCCGAGTGTAATTATTCAGTCACTGAGAAAGAGTGCCTCGCAATGGTCTGGGCTTTGAAGAAGTTCCACCCATACATTTATGACCGCCCTTTCGAAGTCGTCACGGACCACCACGCTCTATGCTGGCTATCATCGCTCAAAGACCCGTCCGGGCGGCTTGGTCGTTGGGCACTTCGCCTACAGGAATACGACATTCGTGTTGTATACCGATCCGGCCGCAAGCACTCCGACGCTGATGCGCTACCCCGCTCGCCGCTACCGGCTGACCCAACCTCCTCGGCACCTTCTTCAGCTGTCATAACACCAATCGACTTCACAGACATGGCATCGGAACAACGCAAAGATGTGTGGATTTCCCAACTCCTCGCCTTTCTGAATGATCCGTTAGCTAATTCGGTCTCAAGAACTATCCGCCGTCGACAAGCCACACATTTCGCTATTCGAGACGACCTCCTCTATCGGCGGAATTACATGTCCGAAGGTCGGAGGTGGCTGTTAGTGATACCCAACCACATGCGCTCGGAAATCTGTACTGCTTTTCACAACGAGAAGCGCAAAAGCAGCTCCGTCGAGCTCTGCACAGTTTTCAGGGAACCAACTCCCAGCTGGCTGATGATTTGTGTGCTAGATATCTATGTCGCACCACAGATCCCAACAGGAACGCATATGAATACGCACGTAGAGAAAACAGTCAGCTCGATGCCCCTTTTGAAATGTGCGATCTTAAAGCAGCACTGCAGTAAAACTGTTGGCAAATCTGTCGGACGATTCTTATCGGCATCCATTGCAGAACATTAACGCTATCTGGAATGGCCAACCACTGCCAACTGAATGGAAAACAGCAGTTGTCACACCCATCCCCAAACCAGGCAAGCAAATCAGCATGGACAATCTCAGACCTATATCATTAACTTCATGTGCCGGCAAATTAATGGAAAAAATGGTTAGAGACCATCTCGCCACATACCTCGAGAGCAAGGGGCATTTCGCAGATTCCATGTTTGGCTTTAGGCCACACCTATCTGCGCAAGATATCTTCTTGCAACTAAAACGAGACATTATCCAACCCATTCCCTCGACGCACAACGACAGAGCAATCCTTGCACTCGACCTTGAAGGCGCATTCGACAACGTTAAACATGAAAGCATCCTGAAGAACTTGAGTAGTGTCCATTGCGGTAAGAAAATATTTGCCTACATCAGAGACTTCCTCTCTGAGAGACTGGCGTTCATTCGCATAGATAACGAGAAACATGGACCATTCAAAATGGGGACGCGGGGAACCCCGCAAGGAGCTGTCCTGTCTCCGCTGTTATTCAACATTGCCATGATGAAGCTCCCGCAAGCATTGGCAGTAGTGGAAGGAATATATCATGCAATATACGCCGATGATATAACAATCTGGACGAATCGGGGCAGTTTAGGAGAAATTGAAGACCGCCTGCAGAAGGCCGCCTCCATTGTGGAGGACTATGTGGCGCAGTGTAGGTTGCAGTGCGCTCCAACCAAATCTGAATTCCTGCATATAAGAGAAAACATTAAAGATAGGACGACCCTGAACTTGATGGTATCAGGATCAACAATACGAGAGGTTTCAGAACTACGAATTCTTGGCCTTCTGATTCACAACAGAACAAAAAACAGCACCACGCCAGACAAGCTACGGAAAATTGGAGAACAGGTAGGGCACATGAGCCGCCGACTATCAAACAAGCGCGGGGGGCTACGAGGAAGGGACGCGATTCGGCTCGCCAATGCTTTTGTAACTAGCAGGATTCTATATTCAATACCGTACTTACGAATGTCTAAACACGAATAGAACAGAGTCGATGCTATTCTTAGGAAAGTAATTAAGCGCGCACTTGATTTACCCATCAGCACTTCAAATCAGAAGCTCTCTGCATTTGGAGTCTTTAACTCTATACAAGAGCTCCAAGAAGCCCACCTCACAAATCAATATACGCGTCTTACGCAGACGCCCCCCGGGCGGCGCCTACTGGACCGCCTCTTGATCCGGCACGAATGCGAAATCGAAAACGCGGAGCGTATTACTGAACTTTGGAGAACAAAACTCGATCTGGGTGTCTCCGCTTCCCCGCAATATGACCAGGGAGGCGCACCAGGGTAAAATGCAAGCGCGAGCTGAGGCACTTGAACAACGGCTTCGCTCCCGTAATGGGGTCTATTACGTCGATGTGGCCGGGCCGTCACCTAGGGGATACTACACAGCGGCGGTAATACATCAAGGAACGCAGGTGGACGGCCTCACTTTCAAAGCCACAAGCTCAAGTAAGGCGGAGGAGGTGGCCATTGCACTGGCAGTATCCCATCCAAACTCAAAATAAATAGTTACAGACTCTCTAAGAGCCTGCGAGAGCTATCTTGCAGGAGAAATCTCTCCATTGGCTAATAGACTTTTAAAATTCAGCATCAGGAACCACGATCCTTCCCCAAAACGTCTTATTTGGACTCCGGGACATCAGGGTCTACAGGGTAACGAGTCTGCACATGCAGCGGCCCGCGTGCTTACTTCTCGGGAAACTCCCCGTTCCCCTGACAGACCTGAACGTCCCACACCTTTAACACGGTTTCGAGAAATCAAAGAATACTACATTGAGCAACGCCGCTTGTATCCCGCACCAGCGAAGGGACTTTCGAAAACGGAGGAGCGCGTCCTGGGGCGCCTACAGACAAATACGCTGCTCTGACCAGCCATACTCAAATATTACGACCCAAAAATAAGTGGGCAGTGCCAGTACTGTGGGGAAGTGGGCAACACTTACCATATGATCTGGGCCTGCCAAATGAACCCAAAATTAACCCCCTTTCCCAACCCCACCAAAGAAGACTGGGAGACGACCTTACTCAATAGCTCCACACTAGAGGAAGAGCGAACTCTAGTCCAGTGGGCTCGGGTGGCGGCCTCGACTAATGACGTCCCGGACTAGGGATGTCAACCAGCCCGGTGGGGATAAGGGCTATCTGGCACAACCAGCATCAATAAAGGTTTTTTACTCCTCCTCCTTTTTCCACAACGACCCGCAAAGCGCTCACGCCGGCGCTCTCAAAACGTACAACCGTCTACGTCAGCGGTACTACTGGCGTGGCATGTACACATTTGTTCGCAAGTACGTACGTGCTTGTACTGCATGCCAGCGACGTAAAGCCCCACCTCAACGCCTTCCGGTACACTTCAGCCTCTGCCTTGTCCAGCGCGTCCATTTGACCGCGTCGGTATCGACTTATACGGACCACTTCCCACGTCGTCTTCTGGAAATAGGTGGATAATTGTCGGCTTGGACTACCTTACACGTTACGCGGAGACAGCAGCACTACCCGCAGCAACCACGAGGGAAGTTGCGTTTTTCATCTTGCGCAACTTTCTTCTTCGCCATGGTGCTCCCCACGAACTTTTAAGCGACCGGGGGCGCGTTTTCTTGTCAGACGCCATTCAAGCCTTGCTCGCTCAGTGCAACATGGTTCATCGCATGACGACAGCATATCACCCGCAGACGAATGGCCTCACAGAACGATTTAATCGCACTCTCGGTGATATGTTGACGATGTACACAGCTTCAGACCAGACCAATTGGGACACTGTCCTTCCATTCGTCACGTATGCGTATAACACCGCTACGCACGCGACAACAGGGTTTTCCCTTTTTTTTTCTGTTGTACGGACGCAAACCATCGTGCACGCTGGACACTATCTTCCCATACACGCCCGATTCCTTTGAGTGCACTGCAATTTCTGATGTTGCCAGGTACGCAGAAGATTGTGGACGATTGGCCCGTTCACTGACAACCGAGGACCAAGGCCACCAGAAGCTACGGCATGACACCGACCGACATCTCTCTACTTTCACGACTGGTGCTCTCGTTTGGCTTTGGATTCCACCGAGTACTCCTGGCCTTTCGTCGAAATCACTGGCACAATACCAAGGGCCCCACCGCATTCTCACCCGTACGTCACCAGTCAATTATGAGACTGGGCCTTTGACACAGTCTGCATTTATGCCGTCGTGGCCGAGAAATTGTGCATGTGAGTCGCCTGAAGCCGTATTACGACTCCGCTATAGTGACTAAGCCTTAAGTCACCAGGTTGGCTACGCTATTCACCGGGGGCCAATGTAGGGAACTATCGAACGACGACGAAGCAGCAAGAAACGGCAAGCCACAGCGTTGGTGCACACGCGCGACTCGAGCTTGCGCTTGTTTTGTATTTTCGGCCTGTTGATGTTCCTCGCTCTTCTGGCGTTCCTCGGCCTTCCAGTAGGTCTGTACGTAAATAAACTACGTGACAACTGTTTTTTTTTATTAAATTGTCCATTACCCACAGGCGCGCTTGGTAGCCCGCCGTTATCATTTTAACCATTGATATATTGTCACGACAGAGCGTGCATACCATTTCAGAGCAGCGCACATCGCCAGTCTAATATGTTCATACGCCACACGCAGCAAAAGATGCAGGTTCAATTCTCCGCCAGCGACTGCATTGCTTTCAGCGAGGAAGGAGAGGACGAAGTGCCGCTGACCCAGGCTCCGGGTTCGCAGACCGAGGTGGCCTTCCAGGGAGGGCGACGCCAAGCGCGGACCCAACAACGACGACATCGATCGCGGTCAGCAGTGCAGCGATTGAACGAGGGCCGCGCTCTATCAGCCCTTCGCAGGCGGCTGAGAAGTGCGCGAACCACAGGGGCTAAATTCTGGTATGTATACTACTGCCCTACTGTACTTCGCAGAAATAAGCTTTTTGAAAGGATAAACGGTGATACGTACGTGGGAAGGAAGAGCTATGGGCAAAAAAGAAACTTACGATTATCAAGGGAAAGTATGTCATGGAATGTAATGATTCCACTCCAACGAGCGCATGGGCACGTATTTTCGTTTATCGCGCAGTCCGTCACTGGTCTAGAGCTGATCCAGCCACGTTCTAACACCTGGTACCTCAACCCCACGCTCAACCCCAAACTGTTATGAATATGTAGACTGCTAGACTGGTATTGCCATCACTCGCAGAAAGCAGCCATCTTTGATTGTGGGCTGCGTCTCTGGGAAAACAGATGACCACAACGACACTTGACCTGTCCTTATCGCATGCTGCAGCGAGCTACGGCAGAGGGCGCTTCCTCAATTGCCTTGTCAGGGTTCACGGAGGAAGGAAATGTAGGAGAGGCCCTGACTAGAGTGTACTAGAAGTAAACTATGCCCTGACGTCACTCGTTGTGCAGCCGCGATGAAACCGGAAGTCGGCCATATTGACTGGGCAAATTCTTCTCTCTTGTTTACATCCGAATGTAAAGCAGAAGGCACGACTCTCTCTCCGGCTCGGAAAGCACGTGAGCTACGCAGCGCGCGTGTCGTGACGATCCGAAACTAATGAAACGGGGCTCAACACTCGGGGCCAGCGCGACACCTTGGGCGAAATCATTTTGTCCGAGTATAAACAGCGAGTAAAAGCTCACCGACAATGAAGAAAGTACAAGAGAATGCGCGCCAGATGCACTGACAACGGTGAGTGTTTTCACGACATTAATTCAGCAACTGTACAAAAATTTCCGGCCTAGACCTATAGCACAGACAACATGATCGGTCGTGCGCCATCTATGGTTGCATTCCGCCACGCGACCGACGCAGCATCCGGCCACTGTGTCCGTGTTGCGCGTGAAACTCACCGGCGTCAGCATTTTGCGACTGTGCATGGTGACTTTGAGCACGGTGTAAGTGACACTTGAATGCGGTTGCTGTTACGTTCAGATTACATGCAATACTATGGGAGAGTATACGAAGCGGAAAGAGCAAAGGTGTTTTAATACGAACATGCAATTTGTTACTGTACACACACAATTAACATGAAACTACGTATGTGCACATGGTCCTCATTGCATCCCGTTGTCACAAGCAGGAGCACTGCTTAACCGTCCCTAACCTGCATGGCGTTCGTCGTCGTTCCGCTTCGTCATGGTGCAAACCGTAATTTCGCTGAACACTAATTCCTTCATCCGTGTCATCCGCCGCACGACATATGGATATGAACTCGTTCTACGCACTTTTGAAGCCCCATGATGGACAAAGGGATTTGTAAACGTTGCTAAGAGTACAAATAACTCCCAGGAGAACACTGCGTAAACAATTACGTGGCGCAGAGCACGGATATTGTCCGCCACGGCTCAGCACGAGACCTGGGGAGGCACACATGCCACCGCCAGCTGCGGCCGCTCACTGCTAGACCAGCTCCAATGCGCAACACGTAACCATAGCAACGCCGCTATTGTGCCCAGTGAATATCGCCGCCATGGTGTCATTTCCTCCACACTTTTCACGCCGCGCGCCGGCTGGGCATGCCCTCTCCTACCTTTTCTTCCTCCGTGTCAGGGTTCCTAGCAGTTCCTAGAAGAGGGTTCCTAGTAGTACATCAACAGGCCCAAATGGCATTCCAATTATGCTGATAAAGACATTGGCTCCGAAGTCTAAGCAGACTTTGAGAGAGGCAGTGAGCAAAATAATCGATGGTGAAGTCTCCGATGGATGAAAATTTAGCAGGATGAGCATGATCTATAAAGGAAAGGGGGACAAAGCTGACATGAACAACTACAGTCCTGTAACAGTGACATCAGTGGTCTACAGGCTGGCGATGCAGGTTATAAAGGAAAGACTGCAGGCATGGATAGAGGATGAAGGGGTGCTGGGGGAACTACAGAATGGGTTTCGGAAACACGGGAGGTTGGAAGATATCTGTTCTCACTGACGCAGTGCACCGAAATAGCAGAAAACGAACACAGGCCCCTGTAACTAGCATTTTTGGATATCAAGTGAGCCTACGATAGCGTGGTTCAAGATGACTTGTGGGAAATAGTGGACACACTACGTGTGGAAGATGGAGTCACTAATTTTTTAAAGGATATCTGTAAAGGGGACAAGGTAGTTATAAAGTAGGAAAAACAGGTATCTAAGCCCGCAGAAGTGAAACGGGGGCGTAGGCAGGGGTGTCCTCTGTCACCCTTGTTATTCATGATGTGCTTACAAGTATTAGAGGCGAAATTAGAGGGGAGTGGACTGGGCTTAAACCTCTCTTTCGTGAAACAAGGAAAACTCATTGAACAGGCACTACCAGCATTTGTAAACCTATCGAAAAAAAAAAAAACGAATGGTGGGCATGGTGTAAACCACCACCCACCATTATAGTGGATTAATGTAGTGGGTGAATGGTGGGAAACGCCCACCATGGCGCATGGTGGGTGCTGCAGTGCCGGCAACACTTGAGCGCGAAATGACGTCAGAATCACCGTGGCGAGCTGCCACAAAAAATAAAAAAGAATTCTATAAAAATGGTATAAAAACGCCCGTCCCGAAAAAAAAAAAAAACAAGGCGCCACGGAGGATCGAACGTGCAACCTGCGGACTCCCATTCGAAGACGCTAACCGCTGCGCCACACTTTTTTTTTTTTGCTTTCTTGCCTGTTTACAGGCGCATGCATCAAACGACAAGCAGAACAAAAACAAGAAGTAACAGTCCGACAGAAATTTAAAATTCCCTAAGTGCTGCCGAGGGCTCCACCCTCGACAACAACTGAGGTAAAATCTCCTGAGTTTTCTGCAGTTCAACATACTTGGCCATACATTCACGGAAATACATTCGTGCAGGCCGTGCATCCTGATTGCGATAGAAGCCCGCCATACGGGCCCGCCATAAACAGAGAAGTCCACATAGCATAATCAAATCAAAAGGCATTCCCTCTTCGTCCACTATTGGCAGAAATCTTATACCATATGAATTTGAAGGTAATTCTTTCTGTAACGTCCTTTGAAGTACATCCCAAAAATATACTCCCTCCCAACAATGTAAGAAAACATGGTCAATATTTTCCGGTTTTTTACAGATAAGGCAATTTGTCCCCCAAGGTAAATAAAAACCACGGTCTGCTTGAAATGTCCTGACTGATAATGTACCTGTGTGCAGCCGCTGCGCCACACCAACATGACGTGCATTGTGTGTTAAATACTTACTTCGCATACAAACTTAAGGTTCAACTTAAGTTATGTTTGTCGTGTACACAACATAGACAAGATCTACACCTGCTACTAAAAATTGCACATTTATTAAACACAAGCAACTGCGGCCTTTAACGATAGCCACTATGTTAATGGCACTAGTGCTATTTTTTTTTTTTTTACAATTCACAACTTCAAGAAAAAAAGCAAGTGGACTGGGGAGCAGCAACAGTTTACCGGTGGGGTCTGCCAAGTTTAACATCCGTTTCGCGCTCGTTCTAAAGGGCAACATCCGCTCACGCTTTATGACGCTTCTAGGCTCATTCCATAGATACGCCCGTCTAATTTATTTGATTGAGTATTGGGATGCTTTTCGCGCAATGTAGAGGGCGGTCGTGCCAGCGCAATGCTGTAGCTCTTTCGTTAAAGCAACAACTACATAACGGCTTGGCCAAAACGAATGCAGTGTGCCGGAAACATTACGCTATCATATTGGTTCACCAAGCACACGAATTGCCACGTCTGAGTTCTCGTACAAGAGCTAGAGAAGTGCCGGCGAGTGCGACCGGCGGCTGTCGGTGAGAAGACACTTAATTACGTTCTCTGGGAGTGCTTTAATCGCGTCGCATCGTTGTTTGTTGCTTCTTGAGCGGACACCATACACAATGAAAAATGCTTCATTTAGGTTAATTGATGCCATATGGCTGCGCTGTATTGTCATACTTAATCGTCGTAATCGTGTATTCTGAAACCCGGAAGCACGGATAACACAATTGTACGGGCTCGGTCAGTAGGCCTAACCTTTGGTGGAAATCATGGTGGTAGAACATGTAGTGTACAGATCCCAGCTTGGTACACTATATAAATTGCCCGCCATTATAAGCCCTCCCATCATCTGCTTACTGCTTCCCAGCATTATCGCGATGGTGGGCAGAGCTTCTCAGCTTGGTACACCGTGTGGCCCACCATAACAAGCAGCACCCATCATCTGCTTAGTGCTTCCCAGCATTATCGCAATGGTGGGAAGAGTTTCTCAGCTTGGTGCACCATGTAGCCCACCATAATAAGCACCACCCACCATATGCTTAGGGCTTCCCATCATTATCGCAATAGTGGACAGAGTGTCCCATTATTGCCCACTATCTAGCCTCTGCTTTCCACCATCATTTCCACTTTACCCATCATCTGTACACCATACCACCCAGTATGTCCCGGCATAACCACCATATTTTCCACTACGTCCCACCATAGCCATCATAATTTCCACCATGCCCACTATTCTTTCCACTACGCCCACCATGTTTTCCAGTATCCACCATGGCAATTTTTCCGATAGGGGCACGCAGATGATATAGTGCTAATGGCCGACAACAAGGAAGATTTGCAGATATTGGTGGACATCTGCGGTACCGAGGCAGATATGTTAGATTTCAGATACAGTAAGGAAAAATCAGCAGTCATGATTTTTAATGACAATGAAGGTAGTGAGCTTCGAATACAGGAGGTCACGCTGGAGATAACAGATAAATACAAATATCTGGGCGTATGGATAAGCAATGGGACCAAGTATAAGGGAACACGAAGTATACGTGACGACTAAAGGTAACAGGAATGCAGCGGTGATGAAAAACAATAGGTATGATGTTGTGAGAGGGATATGGAAAGGGGTCATGGTTCGTGGTCTGACGTTCGGCAATGCGGTCTTGTGCATGAGATCAGAAGTTCAAGCAAGATTAGAAATTAAGCAACGTGGAATAGGTAGGCTTGCCTTAGGAGCTTACGGGAATACAACGAATCGGGGAGTACAAGGTGACATGGGATGGACATCATTTGAGGGCTGGGTAGCTAGCAGCATGATAAAGTTTGAGAAGCGATTGAGAGAAATGGGGGAGGAGCGTTGGGCTAGGAAGGTATTCAGATACTTGTACATGAAGAATGTCGATACAAAATGGAGGAAGTGCACCAGAAAATTGACTGGTAAATACTTAGAAAACAGCAGGGGGCCAAACCAAAAAGAATTATCAGTTAAGAAGAATGTGAAGGAAGCTGAGGCCGATATGTGGAGAATTGGCATGATTAAGAAGTGTGCACTAGAGATCTACCGAACTTTTTAAGCAGGAAATTTCCAAGGAAAAGGTGTGTGATAATACTCGGGGTAGTTCTCTACTGTTTGAGGCCAGGACGGGTGTATTGCGAACCAAGACATATCGGGCCAAATACGAAGGGGTAGACACGGTCTGCAGTGCATGTGGAAAGGAGGAGGAAACTGCTGAACACTTGATAATGTTCTGTAAAGGGCTTCACTCTATAGTTCAGGATGATGGCGCAGAGTTTTTCAAAGCACTGGTGTTTAGGGACAGGGAGGGCAAAATATACTTTAAGCGGGTAGAATTAACTAGAAGGAGGTTATCTGACAGGTGGCTTAAGTCAAGGGACGAGTGAAAATTAAACCCTTCACTGCAAAGTACGAGTCCTCAACCTCACTATTTAAATGAAAAAATAAATAAATCTAGTTTTTGGTTCACAAAGTATTACGGCTTGGTGGAGTTAGCCACCGCCCGATCTAAAGGGTACAGCCGTATCAATCCATTCATTCGTGTCACCACCTTCGAATGAAAATGGAGGGGTACCTCATACCTTTGCATGTGTCTGCTCATTAACGCCCTGCTGCGGTGGTCTTGTGGTACTCGGCTGCTGACCTGCAGGTCACGGGATCGAATCCCTGCTGCGACGGCTACATTTTTGATGGAGGCGGGAATGCTGTAGGCCCGTGTGCTCAGTTTTGGGTGCATGTTAAAGAACCCCAGTTGGTCGAAATTTTTAGGGCCCTCCACTACGGCGTCTATCATAATCATAAATTAGTTTTGGGACGTTAAACCCCACATATCTATCTATCTATCTATCTATCTATCTATCTATCTATCTATCTATCTATCTATCTATCTATCTATCTATCTATCTATCTATCTATCTATCTATCTATCTATCTATCTATCTATCTATCTATCTATCTATCTATCTATCTATCTATCTATCTATCTATCTACGATGCATTAAGTCCGAGCCCTCACGTCATTGTTTAAAGCTCAGTGTTGTATCCTGGAAAGCTTTTGAGGATAATGGCAGCCAAGAACCGCAGTTATGCTGAGTTGGGTTCCAAGAACTGTTCACGATTCCCTTCTTTATCCCCCCATCCAAAACCGGAAACCAAGATCAAGACGTCTTCATTACCATTTTATTACGAAAGTTAATTCATTTTGGACCCGAACAAAGAGGGGTGGAGCATAGCTGCAATTGAACTTGCCCCCCGCCCTTGCCTAATGTAGAGTTCAATTCCTTCGCACACATATATGCTAGCACATGTTTCCTGACAACTTGTGCTTATGTCATTCGATGGCCACTGATAGCTGTCACGCTAGCTATTCATAGCTGTTATACCGATATATGCGCGTGATTATAAACAACGATGTTTCTGTGTATTGCAGGCCCACCCTGTGGTTCGCGCAGATGTCTGCGGTCGCGGTCACGTTGGTCGTCGCCGCCCTGGTCGCCATCACCTTCGCTCTGAGAGAAGCCCAGCTTGCCGCGAAGGAAGCTCAAAACGCCGGCCACGACCTGGACATCGACGACATCGGCAACGCCACGAACATCACTGCTGTGTTGTTCGGGGATGGCGCAGCAGACTTGGCCAGAGATTAACGACAGCCTTCAGGAGTGGAGCGCGGCTCTGCAGACTCCTCTTTCATGCGCAGAACGCTTCTACGAAGGCAAATGAACGTTGCGTAGTCGGCGCTCACCAGGTTGCGCAGCCTTGGGCGCCCGTGTTTAATGCTTGTGATAGCCGTCCGGAACAAATACGTATCGTATTCTGCGTCAATTTTCTGCGTGTGTGTCGGTGCAGTTGATACCGAAATATATTCGTCAGCAATGTGAAAAGTAATCGTATTATTTATGAATAGTGGCTACATTTGAGACGTCCGAGTATTAACGCGGCAGCGTTAAAGAGCTCGTCACAGAAGCTCGTTCCGCAGAAATTCCGGCGTCGGTGTCGGCGTCGTTGGTTGTGAGCGAAAAATCATCTTATGCGTAACCGAAAAATCGAGAACGATGCAAATAAAAAATTTTGGGTCTGAGTGGGGATCGAATACGGGCTGTTTACGGGGCAATTATAAGCGGGTCTTCTACCTAAGGAGGATTAAATTAATTGCTGGAGTGTAAATCATAGCCTAAGAGTGAAGCCGTGCCTCTGGCAAGATGGCGGCTGCGGCGGCCATCTTACTTGGGGCATGATGAAGTATCACCGTTCAGCGATTAAAAATGGAGCGTTTCCCTCGCACGCCCAACGATTGTAATGTGGAAACTTTTTCGGGTCACATAGTGCTCCAAGTGCGCCTTAGTGAGCCTCCGATTGGAGGCAAAGTACTTGAGAAATTCAGTCAACCATACTATGGAGGCGGAAATGTTGTAGGCCCGTGTACTCAGATTTGGGTGCACGTTAAAGAACCCCAGGTGGTCAAAATTTCCGGAGCCCTCCACTACGGCGTCTCTCATAATCAAATGGTGGTTTTGGGACGTTAAACCCCACAAATCAATCAATCAGTCAACCATACTCGTTGTTGTGTGTTATCTCGTCGGGAACAACTGTGTTTTAATATAGAACTAACGTAGAATTAACACTAACATATAAAGCCACTTGATCTCTAAGTGGGCACTATCAGAAGAGAGCATATGTTTCCGCCATCTTGGCAGTGGCAAAAGATGGCTCCACTTCTGCTGGCAAGGCATTGCGGGAACTTCCACTCCAGCAATTTTTTTAAAAATTCTGCTTGGTTCTACCACACAGCCGCGCTTCTGCTTGCGAATATAGTGGAATTAATTAGGGGACACTTGGGCTTCGCCCTTAGGAGTTGATCACGATAGCGATACCCTGTCCCTGGTGCGTACTTCAAATACATAATGCATGAAGTCTTCTCGAACTACGTGCTCTTCACCTAATAGGCGCAGTAACGTGTGCGCTTTTTGTAGCGGGCGACCAGCTTTAAACCATCTATAGCCATATATAATAATCACAAGTTCTGACGCTTGATAGCAATGTACGCTTGTGCCACGCATACTACAATATTTCATCTTGTACATGCAAACGGGACGCGCGTGTTTGTAATACATAAAAGTTATTTTCACTGCATTTCCAAGCAGAGAGAGTTATGTTCACTGTATTCAATAGCATATGCGTGGGGGATAGAATATCCGCCGGCCGCGCAAACGACCCGGGTCTGATACCCATCCGGACCCATAATTTATTATTTCTTTTATTTGCATCATTCTCGATTTTTTCGGTCACGCACGAGATGATGATTTCCCGCTCACAACCAACGACAAAGACGCCGGGATTTCCGTGAAACGGGCTCTTTAACGCTATCGTGTTAGTTAGTAACTTCCTCTGCGTGTAAATGCAGTGAAAGTAACTTTCGTGCTTTACAAACACACGCGTCCTGTATATACACGCTTCGCAATACAACGTGCAATATTGCAGTAATCATGCGTGGTACAAGTGTACGTTGTCACTTGGATCAGAACATGTGCTTATCATAACGACATTATTGTTTAAGGCCAGTCACCCTCTACAAAAGGCACTCAGGTTACTGTGCTTATTCACTCAAGGCCACGCAGTGGATGCATCGTTCGAAAAGATTTCATTCACTAATTAAGCGTTCGCTATGACGTTCAGCTTCTCAAGGCGAAACTAAAGGACGACTCCACACCCTTTCCCATTTTTGAACGGATTTTCGTTTTGCCATAGTAGAGTACTAAGTGCTCTAAATCGTTAATCACTTTGTGTAAAAACATGAACTCACTTGTGGGCGCCGGCGCCAGTGAAAACATTCTGGCACCGAAGCACCCCTGCGTCGCAGCCACCCTTGTCCTACTAAGTAAAGTCGACGGATTCGAAGCGGTGGATTGTTGGTTGTGTAGTGGGGAATTCACAAGGCAGTGACTAGTGGGACCATCTCTGAGTGCGAAGCGCGAGCATGTGCACAAGCTGTAGACGCTGGACTGCTCGAGCATTTGTCTGCCTACTACCTGGCGTCGCTGTTAAACTCCCTTGCAATTTAGCGCGGGCGTCTACAGCTCGTACACACGCTCGCGCTTCGCACTCAGAGATGGTCCTACTACATAGTCATTCCCTTGCGGATTCCCCGCTACAGTTGGTTGTTCCTCAGAGTCCTGGCGCAACCCACCACGGGGTATCAGCCATGAAACAGATGGTACCTCATTTGTGAGATCGAACTGTTTTACCAGCCGGGTTATTTAGATAGGGATGTTTAAACAAAGAACACATTGGTAAACGATGAATCAGAAATAAAATAAATGGAGGTAATAGAAAAAACGAACAAGCTAATATGGTTTGAAGTAAAGTTAATTTGTGCCTCAACTTAACGTTCTATTCATTTTTTTTTTTGCCTTTAGAAAATCACATACGGACGCATAAACGTTCCTGTGGCTTAACCCCTTTTCAGTTGCTCTAAGGGAAAGGACCACTGGAAGGAATAAATTTAGAGCAAACCTACGAAGAGGTTCTTCCAGCAGCCTAGGCTCTTCCTTTGATTTGTATATAACCTGCACGTTAAGAGGAAGTGGTGACGGGATTCACTCTCGTTGCAGTGGAGGATTGGGAAGACATTACCAGACCAGACCTGTGTAGATAAAATTAAGGGGGGGGGGGGGGACTGTTCATTGTAGTCTCGTAATTGATATCTCCGCCATTCTAGAGGAGCACCATCGGTTTTCCCTGGGGTACTTAAGATGAGAAACACCGGATGTTGCCAAGCGAGGTTTTTCAGAATGATCTGATATGACACATTTTTCGAAGCGTGCCACGGCGATAAATGCTAGCGTTGTTGGAGGCAATCACAAACCCAGACATTGCCAAACCCCGTTCATTTTAGGAGAGACGTCTATTCGAATTGTACCAGCAAATTGTGTGGCAGGACATATCATGTACACGCCACTTAACCACATCTTCTGGGAATGTGCAATTTTATCAGATGAAAATGCAGTCTCCCCAGATGAAGCTGCCGCGCGGTGGACGGCCACTCTGCGCAGCTTTAACTTCCAAGATCAACTGTGAGCCATCCGGCAAGTCCGTGAGACAGCGAGGAGACGGGATCTCCGGTCCGCCTGGGGCGGCCTAGGCCCAGGTAGGGTGCCCAGGCCACGAATTTGCCGGAGTTTTTAGTAAAGTTACTAGTTGTCACCACCATTTTGCGCCCCCCTCTAAGATAGTTGGGGGGGGGGGGGGATGTGGAGCACCCACTTTCTGTTCGCATGCCTGTGCGCATACAAAGTGCAAAAAGTTCGATGGGGGGGGGGGGGCGAACTCTTTAAACCCTTTGTCTGACCGCTACGACAGAGATATATACCTAGAAACAGTTATTTCGACAATAAGTTGGCTGGAACGAGAAATGTTTGTTTTCACAAAGGGAGGAGTATGTGCGTAAAGTTATTCACGAGTGACTTATACGGCAATCGCAGCATGCAAGCGACGGTGCGGGTATTTTGATTTTACTGGTTCTTACTAGCCTCATTTAAGTGGCTAAACTTGCAAGCCATGATAAATGATGACCGCTTCTGTAACAGAGCCAACTGATGACGACGTATTGCCATAAATTGGAGCTTTTTTGTCGTACCGAGGTTTTATTAAGGCATTTTTGAGGTCATTACGATGATTTAATGGTCGTTAGAACGCTATCAGCTACCAATGACAAAGCAAGCTATTTGAATAGCGCGCCTTTTGCAAATCACTAAGCTAGACCATATTTAAGAAATATTTTGCCTTAATTTCGACTACAAGCCATTATTTAGCATATTTTAAAAGGCTTATATGAGCTTGAATTGTTAAAAGTTTATATTTCATTTGGTGTGTTGTTTTGTCAAAGGGCGCGCTATGCTTTTCTACTTCAGGGTAAATTACTCCAAGAACCTCAACCATAGCTCTACTTTCTATATACACCCTTTTTACACTCTCTCTCTATCTGCTCTCGATGTATGGTGGGTTAGCCATGGCGGCGAAGCTTGCACGGATCCCTTGCTTGAAGCTTCATGCGGTAATGTTTCCTCGACGTTTTCACGCTACTTAGTACGTTCAGAGCCTTTGTTGTGCGTAGGCCACCAACGTGGAGTTTGCACCCTCACTGGCGTACAGGCTGCACGCCTCGTTGCCCGGCATGACCGGCAATGCTCTTGAAGGTTAATGTTGGGGGTCACTTTCCGCCGAACTCTGGCATGACTGTTCGCTCAGTGATCGTGCTTAATTGCTCACCGTAGCGAAGACACAATCTTCTTCGAAAGCTTCGTTTAGTGCACACTCCGCGCATTCCGGGTTCTCCTGGGAGCCCTGATCGATCAGGGTGTCCACCGTGGCTGTGCTGCGGGGGCCATTTCTTGCCCTGTCGCGTTATTTCGTAGTACTGCCGCCGCTTTCGCCCCCAGTTTACAGTATGTTGTGGCATTTAAGCCCTTCACCCCGCTCATAACCGATTACGTTCACTGTTTGTTGCCTGCAAACTTCGCACTCGGTGATTTAGTGGCAGGCACGTCGTTGTTGCTCGGATATGGGCTTTCGGTTTGCATCCCTCGCGTTTACACGGGCCCTGAACAGTACTTCGCTGTGTTCAGCCGTTGTTGAGCATGATAAAGTTGGGCCGTTGTGCGCTTGACACCTTATCTACAAAACACTTTTCCTCAAAAATAAGTAAGGAATAAAAAAAAAGGGGGGGGGGGAAACAGATATCTGTCACAACATGCAGCTCTCGTTTCGTTTTCTGCCATGTGGCGCCGATTGGCCCACTCGAATCGCGTCGGTCCGAATTTGGACGTCGTTTTCTTGCACACGGCATGTAATTGCTCTGGTAGTGTGTCTTTAGGCATATTATTGAGAACATAAGCTCAATTAGCTAAACTGACGTAGGTTGAGATAGGGGCGTGTTCTTTTTTTTTTTTTTTTTTCTGAAACGTTTTGTACAAATCGATGGCACTTCCCACCTTGTGTCGGCGACTCCAGATGCATGGTCAAATGCACCATGGTACGGCCACTGTCATAGTGTGTGTGTGCGGGTAGGGGGGGGGGGGTGGGGTGTTATGTGAGTGCAGGGATCAGGTAATGGCGTGCTTAACAAAACCAATAGCTTAGGGCCTAAAAAAAAAGACAATAAATAAATAAACATCGTCATAGCCAACAGAAATCTGGCCAAACATTTTCCACGAAATAACATCAGCTAAGCTGCCTAACTTTTGTGAGAAACTGACGAATGTCTTTTTCTCAAAAAGAAAACTGAAGATCAAGAGATATATTTTATTTTGCTACATTCATTAGGATATGGGTAACAAGTCTTTCATTAGATGCATCCTGAATGTCGCATACGCCGAGTTCGCCAATGCGTGGACATGATACTGAATTCTTTCAGATGCCACCTATGAAGAACCATTTCTAATTGTGCCATATCGCTTCAACGTTACTTCAAGGCACTGAATATTCTATTGCAACAAGAATAATAAGATAATTCTTGAATTTGAGTGTTATAGCAACTCATGCTAATTTAATTAAGTTGTAATTAAATAACTCTTTACCCTGAAGTCATAGATGTTTACTTTTGGCATAAACAGAATAAAATCTCAAGCTAGGAATATAGTGCAAATTCATTTTCTGTTATGTTCATTTTGAGCACAGAAAATTTCTTCTTTTCACATGGCTCGCAGGAAGCGGCACGTCGCACGACTCGTCGATCGTGTTAGTGCCTTCAGAAAAGTGATCATACGTATCACTACACTGCAATAGGAGGTTAAATGAAGGCAAATTTACTAGGCAGGAGCTTCAGTTAATCCGGAGTACAATATACCTTGCTCTTTCTTAGCCTCTACTTGATGCAAATAGGGAAAATGAGTGATGTACACAATTGTGTAGATATTGCACAAAGGGTCAAGAACACAAGCATCATAGCTGGCACCTGGCTATATATTGTAAAGTAAGGTTACTCATCTGTTTAGGATTGCACAATCTATAAGTGACTGTTATAAGGTAGCTTTAGTGAACCAATATTACAATTACTATGCAGTGAAATAAATGTTCATCAGTCCTGGTCAAGTCCATAAGCCAGTAACATTGAAAGCAGACAAATCGAATGAAAATTATGGTCGCATCAAAATCGCATGGTTGGTGAGTCGCTCCTGTGTGCATGTAATAGTGCACAAAAATGACACGTCTTTTTGTTTGCCATCTCAAGTGAGCCATATTTGTGTAGTCTGACCGTGATGCTTCACATTTTGTTGCAGTTGCTTCAAAATTGTTATTCAAATTTGCCTTCTTGTTGTCCTGTGCCGCCTTCCGCAATTTTGGTAGGGACGGCCACAACTGGTGTCGCCAGAACAAATACCTCCGAGATTAAAAGGCGTTGTGCAACTTTTCTGCTGGGAAAAGGGTACACGTGCCTTGGAATCGTAAAAAAATTGCCGATTGGAAGACTTGTTTTGACTGTTTGCATGTAGGTCCGAGCCTTTGCCGCACAAGCGTCCCCAAAAGTATCGCAGAGCAAGTTGGAATGCCTGCCCAAGCAAGACATTGAGGTATGCCCCACACTTCCTTGCAAGAACGAACTTGTTGCCCGTACATATGGGAGAGCATATGCGACTGGACGGTCACATGGTTCCCATAAATGCTTGTTCTGCTATTGTGCCTGGATGGCTGAGTGGTTACAATGCTTGGCTTCAACCCACTGCAGTGGTTTAGTGGTTACGGTGCTTATCTGTTGACCTGAGAAGTGCAGGATTAATTCCCCACCACCGCGGCGAAAATGCTCGAGGCCCGTGTACTTGCACTTCAGTGCATGGTAAAGGACGCCAGGTGGTTTAAATTTACTGAGCCCTCCACTACAGCATTACTCATAACCATACTGTGGTACTGAGACATTAAACTCCAACAGTTATGACGCCCACCTTCTGACTGTGGGCAATCAACTTTGAATCCTGCCGCATCAAGATAGCTTAATAATGTCTCCTCCTCTTCCTCCTTTCCACTTTCCCAAGCAGTGTTTTCTTCTCATGCCTGGCTCGGCCCGCCACGGTGGTTCAGTGGCTAAGCTATTCGGCCACTGTCCCGCAGGTCACGGAATCTAATCCTGGCTTCGGCGGCTGCATTTTCGATGGCGAAAATGCTGTAGGCCGGTGTGCTCACAATTGAATGCACGTTAAAGAATCACAGGTGGTCAAAATTTCTGGAGCCCTTCACTACGTTGTCTCTCATAATCGTATGGTGGTTTTGGGACGTTAAACCGCACATATCAATCAAATCGAAATCCGTCCTGGCTCTTTGCCTGAGCACTCCTTGTTCTCCTAGGCTTTACTGTCTCCCAACCTAGGCTCAAACCTCCTTCCCCACTCGCTCCATCACTCCTTCGCTCCCCCTTTTTCCTCGACTATTCTCTCTTTCCTTTGCACCTACTATTCTCTGTAATGGGGCTTGCCCGATTCCTGTGGTGCATACCCACCGAGAGTTTATGGACACCTCTGGACTTGGCTCGAGCTTAAGCTGCTCCATTAAAAAAATCTAGCAGCTGCACGTGAAGTTTCTTTGTTCGATTATATGCTCAGTAAATGAAAACAACTCCTAAATTAACTAGTATTTTCGATCACTTTCTTCGTAAGTTGAAGCTTCATTAGCCAAGAAACTAGAAAAATGAGACCTATGGCATTGAATTTTCAGTTAAAGGGGCCACGACACCCACTTTTTTTTTCACAATCGGTGTTACTGGGTGTAATATTTACGATCACATGTGGGTGGGCTATACTTAAGGGCATTTTGTTAAGCACTTAATTTATAATTGAATATTTTTATAATCATGCCAGCAGCTTGAGGGTCTGGCAGCATTGATGCACTCGCGAGCCGCGACGTAACAAGCTGCTTGCTCTGTGAGTGCCTGCATTCCGGCTAACAATTTTATCCTGTAATTAGCTGCTAGATTAATCTAGCTCTTAAGGCTTTCTTTAGCTTCGTATTGAAATTGAGCAATCTCCAGTGGTTGAAACTTGGGTTGATGACTGCGGTTCTGCTCCATGCACCATGTGTCACACTCACCATGGCAGAATCATGGTTGCCCGCAATGGGTGCAGTTTATAATTGGTAACTTCTAGAGCTTATTTTGCTCTACTATACAAATTTACTGTCCATTTGTCACGTATGTATAGGTGCAACGGATTTTCTGTAGCTACTTTTGCCTGAAATACTTTAAATTGTTGAGTGACCGTGTCATGGCACCTTTAACCACCACTACGAGACATGGATTGAGACAGTGTCTGCTCAGAGTTAATAACACTTGCTAATCAAGAATGGTTACACTGCATATCCAAAGGAATGAATGTCCCAAAATATGCTGGACCATGTTATTCACAACTAATACAGTATCACTTTGTTACCTACTTTATGTCTATCACACACTGTACGTAATTATGGAGCTCATTTTTTTGTTACGCCATGGGGAGTCGAATAACTAATCAGCAGCTGGCACATGCTCTCTCAGATTCCGAGTCGGTCTTCCTGTTTAGTCTAGCCAAAAACGCAAGCTATCTTAAAATAAATTTAATTAAGATCTTAATATTTACGAAGAAAGTAAGTAAGGATTTCTTCATTTATTATATGAAAGTTATGGCCTTGCTAATTAAGACACTGCTAATGATCATTGATAATAAGGTTGGTTGGCAGCTAGTGCAAGCTGCCAAATTTTTTGGTGCTGTGCCACATGCTTTCTTTTTTGCCAGCAGAATAACAGCTGTTCTTGTGCCTGTGGCATTGCAGACGTCCACATTGCCCAGCGGCCTGACAGTGACCGCCTTAGAAAACTACTCGCCAGTCACGCGGCTCGCTATTGTGGTCAAGGCTGGCGCCAGGTATGAAGATGGCAGCAACCTTGGCATCACCCACACCCTGCGCAATGCAGCAACCTTGGTTAGTTTGTTTCACAAAGCTTTTTTTTTTTCATGTTGGCAATATATATACACCATTTGAAAGGCATTTCATTGAAATGTTAAGGATACTGTAGCTACAGCTGCAATACTTATCGCTTAACTACTTATTGTTTTTTTTGTCAAGTGCGTAGCCCTTTAGAGGCCCAGCTTGTTGCCCATCTGCTGTCTCGCGTCGCATGGTCACACAATGGTCTGGTCGCGCAGTGGTCAAATACAGCCCTATAACAAGGCTAACTATCCTAAAAAAAGTGAACGATAAACCTACCTGGTCTAAAATTTGATAAACTACCCTAATAACAAAGATTTAATTGCAATAATTCACCTAAATATAGCAAAAAAGTATTATGAAGTATTTAAATTAGAACCACCCTGTGCAAGGGAAGGTGCCACTGCCTCGGCAAGCGCGTGATTGCTAAGGGATTGCAGGATTGTCTATGCTACGCACTTTGTCAGTCTTCATGGTAGTGGATCAGCATTGAGCTTGCAGAATTTGAAACTACGCCAAAACCTACGCAAGGACAACAGTAGCACAAGATGTAGCATGGATATTTTTTTTTTTTTTTGCAGCTATAAGTTTTTAAGTTTATATGCCTAAGTTTCGTTTTTCAGTCTTGCCAATTTTTGGCCATTATTGTAAAACGTTCAAAGCCCTGCATCCTGAATTTCCTTCCTTCAGTCTGCTGACTTCAGTTTTCGTTTCTAAATATCAAAATTTTGAATCAGCTTAGTCAAAGTTGACGACGAGGTCAAGTTCCTTTAAAGTAATATCTAGTATGCATGCAGTGGAATCTCGATGATACGATTACGGCTGATGCAAATTTCATGATGATACGAATTTTAAGGTTCGGATGGACTACATTTTATGAAATGCGCTATGATTCGGCGTTATACTAACGGTTTTTTCAGCTGGCGCGGTTGATACGAACACGCGATTGACCGCTGCATGTGAACAGCACAACACGGCTTGTCCGTGGTAGGAAGGCCTGTTCACACTTGGCCTTGAAGGGAGGCAATGCGGCAAAACTTGCGGAATTCCCCTCGCTTCGCTGCCTAAGTGGCCGGAAAACCACGCAGCAAGGCCGATACGAAAAAATCTGTTGGTAACCAATTTTTCTGCCACGCGATAGCAGGTTGCCTTTTTGCTTCACGGCTTTGCCTAGACCACAGAACGCCACACAGGCTGCACGAGCTTTCAAACCATGTGATGTAAACAACGAGCTGCAAATTCAAGATGGTGGCAAAGGCATCGGTAGTGGCTCGCGTCGGTGCTATCGTGAACTACCTGTGCAGCTCAGCAAAGCTCGCGGCCTTGGCAAGGATGCGTTCATCGAGAGCCTGGTTTGGATTGCGATCGCTGCGGACACTGGAAGTAGAAGGTGCAGCAGCAACGAGTCTACATGCCCTAATGTGCTTTGCTTTTGCATTGCGGGCTGAATCAGTCGTTGCCGCTGCCGGTGCGTCCGCTCATGTTGTTTCTGCTTGTGTATCTCCCAAAGCGACATTTGTATAGCTGTAAACTTGCATGCATAACTAGAACTCGGTATGAATTTTATTGCTCAGGATACAGGCCAAATGGAATGAATTCTGAAGCGGCGAAGGCGGTGGCATATATACGAGGGGAAGAATGAATGTGAACATTTTCGACAGACCCGTAGGGGGTTTTGCAGCCGCTCTGGCGTTTTCGCTTAAATTCTCCTGTGTGAATATTCCGAGACTCATTTTTTTCTGTGTCAACATCGCGCCACGTTTTTCTGGTCGCTTAAGCGGCGAAGCGAGTGAACTTCCAACAACTTTTGCCGTTTTTCATCCCTGTGATGCCAATTGTGAACGCCCTTTAAGTGCCAGCAACATGAGTGAGGAAATCATGGCACTTCATTGAAAGGCGGTGAAAGCAGAAAAGTTCAAAAGAACGTCATGGACATTTTTTTTCAAGAATTAGTTGACCCCAATAATGTTCTTGTTCATCTTCGTGGTCAGCTTTAACTTGTTTTTGGTTCATACGAATCATACGAATTCAGTATGATACAAATATTTTGTGTGCCCCCTTCGAATTTGTATTATCGAGATTCTACTGTAGTCCCATAACTACTACGCGATTCACAGTCAAATTGTAAAGCAACATTGCCTCGCAGCAGGCCTGAAAAGAGCACATTTGCCTTTCGTGGTAGCTTAGCTGTTCAGCCATGGTGCTCATAAGTGTGCTCATAAGCCCGAGAAGGCTGAATTAATTCCCGGCCGCAGTGGCCACGTTTCAAACCGGCGCAAAGTGCAAAGAACAACTGTGTAATTCTACTAAGGTGCGCGCTAAACGGCTGCAGGTGGTTCAAATTATTCCGAAGTCCTTCCATGGCGCACTAGTCACGTTTCTTGGGGCTGTAAATAAAGTTTCACCATCCATCCAGCCTCCACTGCTCCGTGCCTCATAATCACGTTGTTATTCTGGCATGTGAAACTCTGCAATTAACTTTTCTGTAATTGAGAATCACGCACGAATGCATGCCGAATAGCTGAATTGTTGTTTTTCTTGGTAGAACAAAATTGGTTGAACGACCAATTTTTACGTCCTGGGCTCATGCGGACGCTAATAAATGTCCGTCTTATTTCTCGAGCGCACGCCTGTTGTTTAGTTAGCCACATATTTTACACCTTGTCTCGGCTTTCTGCAGGCCACCAAAAGCCACTCCAAGTTTGCCGTCACCAAGAACATTGAGTACGTCGGTGCCAACCTGACGTAAGTGCAGCGTTCTTTGCACTTGTTGGGCTTCAGTTGCAAGATTAGGGTGAGGTAATTGAACTCGTCAAGTGCACGTTGCTTTTCAAGAAGGGTACATAAGCAAACGTGCAAAGCTCTTGCTGTCTGATTGCTAATACCATTGTTATTAAATCAACAGCGTTAGTTATTAGCTTCCCATGGGTTTTCGTGGTTGGCAGATGGAGATCCAGTACAGTAAGGTGTAACCTACATGTCTGTGTCACAGAATATCGCGTAGCTAATACACGGGTAGGCATCCCTGGGCAGGACCTATTAGCCCTTTCATGAGTAGAGTGACATCTGTGTATGCCCAGCAGCCATGGTCACACGTAGATGTCACCCCACTCATTGTGTTGTGCTTGAATTGACGTTCATGGCGTAGTAAATGGCAAAGTGGAAGAACAAAGGCTTAAATGTAAACACCTTTGACTGCAATGTGCCTGGTTAGGTGAAATAATTCCACACAGAACTGACACGAGCCCCAGTTTTTGAGACCCAATGTTTTATGACCCTATTAATCCTTCCCCCAATGCTTGAGTGCATTGGTCGTGGAAGCAGCATCGTTATTTCTCATCAACTTGATTGCTTCTCTTCATGACCTCGTGAGCATCGTGCACCCTTGCAGTAGGCAATGCTTGCAATGTGCAGTTAAAGGTACCCTGAAGCCGTTTTTTGAGGTTTTGTTAGCGTTTTAGGCTAGAGCATCACCAAATCGATCGCACCACAAATTTAGCGACACACCGTGTACCAAAGCCACTAGGGACAATTATATCATAGCCTCCTTCTCGCCTCTGCCTTGCCTGCTCAACTCTTTAGGCACGCTGGCATCACTAGTGATCGCGGAGCTCTCATGAGCGCACTCAACAACTTAAGCTTCACTCAGTCTAGACCTTCGAGATTATAGGCCAGCAGGTAGCGCGCTATCTCGGAGGCTATTAGACAGTGCACCTGCCATCACGTACGCCGTCTGGCAACAGGGATGATCACGGAGTGGATGATACCTGCTCCGACTGGTGCCGCCACCCTACCAGCCCATTTTGCTTCCACCATTCCACGGCCTGTCAGATCAGCAGCCGGGGTGACATCGCGCTGCCAGAGCATGTCTTACTGTGATTGCGTGGTTGAAAACGTGTTTGGCTGAGTTGCAGCGACATGCAGTGATTCGCAGCTTTAAAGCATTGTAATAAATCACACAGTTTACACAAAGGGCTGAAATCAGTCTGTAAATGACCCTCACCACTTGGTCTACCAGCCCAATGTATTTGTACAAAATCGTCAAAATTGTTTGAGGGTCCCTTAATGTTGTTGGGAGTTGTTCGGAACCTATTGCGACTAGGCTTGTGCGAATATTCGAATGCTTTGAATATTATAATGATAATAGAGTACTCGAATTCACTTCGATTCGAATTTAAATTATTGGAAATTTCGAAGTAATCACAATGAACGAATAAATGTATATTAAACCGTGTCTAACCACTTGTAAAGATGGTTTCACCGCAGTGTGGGGGTGCTAAACGGTCAGAGCACCTATCCAGAGAAAATCCGCTCTGCCGCAAAGCCCCACTTCAATTTTAAAGGGGCCCTGCAACACTTTTCGAGTATGGTCAGAAAACGCTACTGCTTGGTGGTTGAGGCTACTGAAAACACTCAAGCCAAATATTACAGCGCAGCACGTGGCTTGCAATCCACAATAAATTCTAAGTCGGCTAAAAAATTGCTCGCTTCTCTCCTAAATTGGCGCCACAAGCTCAAAAATCACTCGTCACAGCCACTGTATCGGCCATTGGCTGATTCTAGCACGGCACGCTCTGTCGTTATTGGAGCCGCCACGAAGGCCGCCACGAAGGCCGCCACTTGTCCACACGTATGATTTCACTGAAAAGTTGCATGTTCGAAGGAAGAAATAGAGAGAGAAAATGTGCTCAAAGTTACAAGGCGCGTGTGACCTATTTTCTTCTATTTTCTATATCTCTCCCTGCTTAGCTTCCAGTGCTTTCATCGGGACAAGAAGAGAGAATGCAATTGCAGTGTGTGACTAATTTTTGCAACTCTGCTTGTACTGGGTGGATTCTAAAAATTTTTGTGGTGGTGAATTTGTAAGGCAATAAGCTTCTTTAGTGAATCCATTCCATGGCTACTTGAAAAATTATTGCAGGGCGCCTTTAAATGAGCTTATTACCCTCAAACTGATTAATCAATTTCTCAAGCATAAAAGCTTGTTATGACAGGTTGTATGCTCCAAGTATAATAAATTTTAAGATGTCACGTATTTTACAGGTAATCACTTGGACCCTACCGAAAGTCAAATCCCGCTACTAATCAAATTTGTTTAGGCTTCTTTTGAACAACAGAAAAGAAGGAATTTGCATAGACGTCTTGTTTCAATCTTCAAAAAATATTCTGCAGGTTAGTTAGGGGTCATGATAAATATGCCCATTTTTCTATAAATGTCATATATACCATTTGAAATTATTCTACCAAAATCACTATTAACTTTGAATTCCCTTCGAACCTAAAATTCATTATTTGCGCAGGCCTAATGGCGACTCAACCAGAAGCCTTTTTCCCCAGGTTTGTCTCATTGTCTGTGGCAAGGGCACTTTCAGAACCGATCGCATAATCATGATTCTCAAAGTGCTTTCCAAAAGCTCTTCACCGAACATCCCATCTCCACATGTAAATCCTGTGTTGGTTGATTCTGTCGTAAAAGTGCTTGCTTTAAACGATGTAGCTGGCCGGGCACTCTGGCCATGACAGCTTATAAATAAGGTTCTGCGTTTTTGGAGTTTGTTTTTGTTGCTCATTTTTTGGTAGCATTTGGTGTTTATAAGAGTTTATTTTGTGTAAATCTCTAATTTTCTGAAATTTGGATTTATAGACGGGTATGCTTCACAAGGTCTGTGTTCAGGCGAACCCCTTTGTAAGAGACACTGATGTAAGAGTCAAATGGGTGTAAGAGACACCAAAGTGCCTGCAGTAAAATGTGGGTTAAGAAAATGCATGCGTGGTACCCTGCTTATAAGAGACATTCCATATGGAAAAAAAACAAAAAACAAGAACGGCTGTCCAGGACATGCCTCTTATAAGAGGTTCAACTGCATTTGATATTCTCTGCCATGCCATGTGCTGCTGGGGGACCATACATCAAGATGGCTTGAACTCCTGGGAGTCTTTTGCTACGTGGTCTCTTGTTTTATGTGCGACAAGTCCTTTGTAAATGCGTGATGGGTGCCTTCTACGAGATACTGTTGACATGAGGTAAAGTGTATACCGGCCAAACTGGCTGATGTATGAACGATCGTTCTGAACATGCTCTTTTCATAACGAACGAAACGTGGTCATATTGGCCGTTGCAATCTGGAGTTTAACAGATAAACCTGAATCGTCGAAAGTTCTACTAGTGACTCTTTATAGCTTTCTTTTTAATTTATTGGAACACACAAAACCCTGCTTTTAGATGACTCACTGAAATTTTTCTTTAGACGACCATTCTTCTCTTGTCTGCAGCAGCAGGAAACTAGAATAAATGTAGCCAGTTCAAGAAAGTTATTTCAGTTACTAGATCCTTTGGAGGCCTAAAAACTTGTTCATCCTTTCCCAACAGGGCGTGCAGCACACGAGAGCACATCATCTACCTGTTGGAGTGCAACCGTGACGATGCGTAAGTGCTGATGTCCTACTCCTACAAGTTGAAAAAAAAATGTCTTCTCTAGCAATTAAGCCCTTTAATATTTTTTTTACATATCTTTCTTTGCAGTGAGCCAAAGAAATGCTCCTGTGGTTGAGTGTTAATGAAAGAGAGAGATAAAAAAAAAAAAAGAAATGAAAATTCAGTAGTGAAATATCGTTCAATTGACACCCTGATCGATTGATTTCTGGTGTTTAACGTCCCAAAACCACGATATGATTATGAGAGACACCGTAGTGGAGGGCTCCGGAAATTTTGACCACCTGGGATACTTCAACGTGCACCGAAATCTGAGTACTCGGGCCTGCAACATTTCCGCCTCCATCGGAAATGCAGCCGCCGCAGCCAAGATTCGATCCCGCGACCTGCGGGTCAGCAGCCGAGTACCTTAGCCACTAGACCAGCACAGTGGTGCTCGATTGCCACCCTTTTCTACATTATGTTCCTTTAGTGGTTAATGCACATCTTAATTATTCTAATGAAATCAAGCACCAGCGTTGCATAGTACAACCTTGAGCGCATTCATTTAGTGCTCTATGTTATGCGTGTTAGCTGTGCATATTTCCAGGTGTACGCATGCATTCGTAGCTGTCCATACGTGCCGTACGTGATTTACTGCATTGCTGTTCTCTCGTTCAGAGGGTTTTCGTGCCCTTTTCAAGCTGTGCTCACTCGTTTGTCTCATCTTCTAGCAAAGAAACGAAATTGCATAGTGAGAGATTGCTGGTAAACTCCGGGAGGAATCTTGGCTAGTGGGTTGTAACTAAGATGTAGTAAATGCTTCATTAACGATGGTCTGGGTACGTACCATACGTTTCCGATTATAGGTGTATGTTGTTTTTTCTTTTTCATAAAATCGCCCTCCAGTGTTCGGGGGTCAACCCATAATCGGAGTCAATCTATACGGAAAATCATAAAGTCGACTTTTCCAATGGGCCCAAGTAACGATTGTCGTCCTCGAATTCGTTGCTATTCGACGCATTGATAACATCATCCGCAGAAGCAACGGAGTCGCGGGAACTGCTATCTCCCGACTTGCGCACACCGCTTTCAGAGCTAGACATTTTTACGACCTGCCATGAGAACCGCAAGATTATATAATTCGTTGTCTCCAACAATGGCATGCTTCGTAATCATGTTGTAGTTTTGTCACACAAAATCCCACAATTCAATCTTTCCGTTCTTCACTACTCTATTGAAAGGTGGAGTTGATTTGCATTTGTCATCATTATGGATTCTTGGGTAGAATGCCGATGTGTCACGGTGTGTCACATTTGAAGTGTGGTGAGCAAGCCTGCTTTTTCTTTTTATTTCTTTCCGTACGTTTGCGCAGTCATGTGGCTCTCAAGTTTGTCCACGAGGCAGCGTTTCTGCCGGCCTTCAAGCACTGGGAAGTTGACGATGTGGCACCCCACCTCCACAAGGAGCTGGCCCTGTTTCGGCAGAACCGAGAGGCCGGTCAGTCGCTCCTTCCTCGGCCACTGCCCCATTGGGGATGAACAGTGTTGCATGCCATATCTCTTTGCAACTCGGAATCCTCATCTGGAGATTACGTTAATAAAACTTTCTGTTAGGCTATTTGCTACATGCTTAAAGGGGGACGCGGGGATCAAATCGCGAAATTCTCGCAAAAAAACGAATTTTGGATAAGGGCAGATTTGGATTCTGCATCACCATTTCTATCATATCTAAAAATATTTCCGCCGAAAACGATCTCAAAGTAAGCTTAAAAAATGTTTTTCTGACCGCGGATCGCAAAAAGCTGGCTGAAATCTGCGCGAAAATGGCCCATTTCCGAGCGCGATACTTCCGCGCCTTCGCCGCCGCTCGCGGAAAGCTTGGTGTCACTGGAAAGCTTGCTTCACCGCCGTACTTCTCCCGGTGAAACCACGACTCTACGAGCTAAGATAAACGCACAAACAGAAAAAATGCGAAGGCATCCGCGACGCCTTAGACGCGCACCCATTAGTCGCTCCTGTCACGTGGTACTGAGCGCGCTCTGTGAGTGGCTGCTGGGACGCGCTTGCTTGCGCTGGTCGTCTGCTCCGCGCACGCACGTCTGCTACGCACACGCTGGCGCACTATAGTTTGCGAATCCCCTGCCGATACGCCGATACGGTTGCCGATACGCCAACTCTTCTCTAGCGCGAGGCTTAGCGCCCGCAATGGATCGTCGCGTGGACCGGAAGCGCAGGACGAAGTACCGGACGAAGTACGCTTACGGGAAGCGTAAACGCAAGCCTCCTGTTGGGAAAACGAAGCAGTCAGCAGCGATTGAATCAGACGAACCGAGTACCGCGTTGCCACCAAGCTACGTGTCGTCGGAAGCCGACACCTGCTCGCTGCCGATGCTCGGCAGTGAGGCCTATGACGCGGGGCCGTCAACTAGCCGCGACATCGCGGTGCGGTTCGAGTGCGACAGAAGTCTCGTTTCCGTGGCGGCGGATGACGACGTCGTGCCAGCTCTTCAGAATGATGGCGAGTCGACGGCCGGTAGTGAGGCCTATGACCCGGGGCCGTCAACTAGCCGCGACGTTGCGGTGCGGCCCGAATGCGAAAGAAGTTTCGTTTTCGCTGCGGCGGGTGACGATGCGGTGCCGGCTGTTCAAAGTGACGGTGAATCGACGCCTGGCAGTGACACTGAAGACCCGGGGCCATCAACTAGCCGCGGCATCACGGTGCGGTGTGAACGCGAGAAAAGTTTCGTTTTCGCGGCGGCGGACGACGACGTGGTGCCAGCTGTCCAGGATGTCGGCGATCGTTTGCCTCAGCGGAAGCGCACCGTTCAAATACACCTGGAACCTCGTTTCGTGTCCTCGGAAGGCGCCGAGAAGCAAGCCAGCAGTGTCTGCGATGCACTTCGCGAGGTGTCGGCAACGGAGCGGAAGTTCGTGTTCGCGCAGCAAACGGAGCAAACATCGGCAACAAAAGAGGATGAGTTCACCCTAATTCAGGTTTCTGCCATGAATTCCCTAATAGGACCTGCACTCTGCCCAAAATGTTGTAAGAAGACTTTGTCAGTGCAGCATGGGACAAAATTGGGCCTGGCAGTAAAACTGGTACTTTTGTGTGCTTCCTGTGGCCCTATTCATTCACCTTGGTCATCCAGTAGAAAATCCGAAGGAAGGGCTTTTGAAGTCAA
Source organism: Rhipicephalus microplus (assembly GCF_043290135.1). NCBI lineage: Eukaryota > Metazoa > Arthropoda > Arachnida > Ixodida > Ixodidae > Rhipicephalus > Rhipicephalus microplus. Next base: position 68,590,065 of record NC_134706.1, read on the forward strand.
CCTAAGAGCCATGCAAGCAATCAAGTCCATTGGAAAAGGGCCCACTGCCCTGAATGACTTCTGGGCTACAATGAATGTCTCTCATCGGGGCATTCATCAAAAAACCTATCAGGAACACCTAAAAAAACATTCAAACCAGGAGCAGAGGAAGCTGCACAAAACATCTTTGCAGATGCTGTGCTTGCGGTAAAAGACGTGTACAGTAAGATGCAGCCATCAAGCCCAAACAACATCACAGTTGTGTATGACGGCACGTGGCTTACAAGAGGCCACAGCTCACACATTGGGGTAGGATGTATTATTGAGTTTTACACGGGGCTTGTGCTAGATTGCACAGTCCTTTCCAACTTCTGTCTTGGGTGTTGTCAACAACCAGCAGAGAGCGACCCCAACTTCGTCACTTGGGCTGAGAAACATCAATGTCAGAAGAATACTGATGTTGGCTCCGGACAGATGGAAGTGGAGGCTGCTCTGACACTTTTCAGGCGCTCTGTCAGCAGGTATGGCCTCCGCTACACCAACATTATATGTGATGGTGACAGCCGAACCTATCTTGCTCTGTGCAAAGATGAGGTGTACGGCTTCATACCACTGACCAAAGAAGACTGCGTGAACCATGTGCAGAAGAGAATTGGCACCGCTCTCCGCACACTGGTGACAAGAGCTAAGAAAGGGGAGCCATTGGGTGGGAGAGGTGGACTGACGCAGGAGTTGATTAAAAAACTGACCAGCTACTACGGGTTAGCCTTGCGAAAACACACAAGTGTCCCTGACATGCAAAGGGCCGTGATGGCCACTTTTTATCACGTCAAGTCCACCGACGACGAGCCTCACCATGAGCTCTGCCCACCTGGCCCTGATAGCTGGTTCAGCACAGGCCAAAATGGAGCCAGCACCACCTCACAGGTATAACCTGTCGAAACGTGTAGCGGAGGCTCTGCTGCCTGTATACCAACGTCTCTCTGACCCGCAACTGTTGGAGCGATGCAAAGGCAACAAAACTCAGAATGCGGCGGAAAGCTTGCATTCAGTTATTTGGTCACTGACTTCAAAGGACCAACACGCTTCATTGTTCGCAGTGGAGACAACAGTACATGAAGCAGTTGCACGCTACAATTTTGGGAATTTGCGAGCCTACACTGAAATGTGCAAGTCCGTGGGCATCAAACCTGCTAGCCTCGCCCTTCAAAGAGCTGAAGAAAAAGACCAGCAAAGAAAACGAAAAGCACGCAGTGCAGAAAAAATGAAAGAGAAAGGACGTAAGAAGACCCTCGCAAGCAAAGACACAAAGTATTACAGTCCCGGGGCATTTTGATGGACCTTTACTGACTGTTCAACTTTAACGCCAGTTTTCTCAGAAACGTGTTTTGACCCGACTGTCCAGCTTGCCACGATGCTTGCATGACTATGGCTTGACGGATTTTCATGTGGTTTTTTGCATTGTGTTCCTCAGTGAATTTTCTATGTCGTGACGTTTTCATATTTGTTAATTACTACCTCAGTATTTTTACTCCTAAGCTAATTTCACATTATGATAACGACCACATTTACAAGCATGTATACAATGTTCTCTGTAAAATAAAAACAGAGTCATAAAAATATTTGCAGAATGTCACGACATCAACCATCCCAGTGGCTAAAATATAAGAGCAACTATAGGCTTCTACCATGTTTTTTTGTCACACCAGGCTTTGGGCAAGTTTGGTAGTACACTGATGGATAAAAAAATTTATAATGCCAGAACTACTGGAGATAGCTGAATGAAACTTTGTCATTTATCATTTAGCGCAGTTTCCAGTAAGCATGCCAAATTTCATTGCTCTACGACAAAAACTAAAGAATTTCACTTTCGATCCCCACCTCCCCCCTTAATGAGCTACAAAAAGACGCGTTCAATCAAGAAAGGAAAATTAAGGACAGAACGGAAAGGGCGTCTGAGAGGGCTGACCATGGAAAGGCTGCATTTGTAGTTTGCGTCTGTAGATGCCTGCTTCAAAAACTTGTTACCCTGCTTTTAAAATTCTCTCTTCATTTCTTTATCAATATAGATAAAGCTTGGTGAGTTTATTGGGTGCTGATTTCAAATAGGCAGCTGGTTTTTATTATAATGTGTAGTTTGTATAATAGAAAATGTTTCATGTGCCTTTTGGGGAGCAAGATTTTTTCCAAACTGAGTGAGTTACAAAGTAAATAAGCATATCATCATAGTATGGAATCAGAACTGTGCACAGTGCAACAAAAATAATAAATAAATAAAAAATGGATGTTCTAAACCCATCAGAACAAAAGTTGTAGTATGGTGAACATTGACAAGTGACTCAGTTTCAAGCTGGAATTTCACTCGTGAATGTTTGTGGATGCCTGCTCCAAAACTGTCAAGGCAGGTTGCGCTGTCGCGAACTCTGCCAAGTGACGGTGGTTCGTGTGCACTGTCTTCCACAGTGCTCATGGAGGCGGTGCACGCCGCTGCCTTCCGAGGCGGCCTTGCCAATTCCCTGTACATCAAGGACTTCCTCGTTGGCCATTACAACAATGAAAAGGTGAGTGGTGATCTGCATCTCTAAGTGCGCCGGCAGTTTTTTAAGCGCATTTCCTTTGCACGTGCAATCTGCTGAAGTCTGTCCCTTTTTGCGAGGTTTCTTGGATGCCTTGTGGACATTTTTATGATGCTAGGGTGCTTTGTAGGTGAGGTGTAAAAAAAATGTTTTGTTTGGTTGATTTTGTTCCAACTTTGAGAGCTTGTGATACAAGAGCCACATAACTTTGCTGGGGTATTGCGTTTCCTTTCGGTCTTACATGTACACTTTTGCAGAGTTGAGGCTTTTGATGAAAAAAAAAAAAGAAGAAAAAGTTTTTTTTTTTTCTTGACTGTTGCGCACTCCAATCTTTCGTTTTCAATTGTGCTTGAATTGCACCAAACATGTTCCTATGTTCTTGCTCATGAAAATTACACGTGCTACAAGGCAAAAAATTATTTCTGAAGATATAGACCTCAAACTTGATCTGTACCCTTCTCATATAGCATCGCTGTTTCACCTTGCCCTGAGTTAAAGGATAACTGTGGTGAAATTAGTTAATAGATACCATTGAGCAGTACACATTAACTGTCTAAGCAATCCTGGCTAAAATTAGCCATCAGCTGCTTGGTTTTCTTACCGACAGCTGCCAAGGGGTGCCTCTGCAGACAATGCATGTGATGCAAATCTCAACATGTCACCTGTCGCCGGCAGTCCGAGGTTGGGCCAAGGCACTGCACTGTTTCGCGGTATCCATTACTAGCATCCAACCTGAGTAGCAAGGGCGATCAGATAACACTTTGTTTAGCTTTATTCTCAAAAATGTCTGTTTTGGTTAGAAATTTATCACTCATCCGCTTGTATCTTGCACGTAGCATTACTCACCGACACAGTTCTGTTGTACATGATATTCGTAGCTAGACTTCACACAATTCAAAACTTGTTGCTTCTTAAATAAGGGACAGATGATAACCACATTGGTGACATTGCAGCTCTCGATCTGCAACTTCCTCAAGCTCTTGTTGAGAAACATTGGAGACTTAGTATAGGAAGTCTGGGACCATAAATGTAAGAACGGGTACGATATATCACTGATATATAACACAACCTGTTACTGTGGCAGAGTTCTTAATTTTTATTGGCTGTCACGCGGCCTTCTGCGATAGCAACATATCACCAGTGCAGTAGTTCATCATTTTCAAGTTGAAAGTTTCGCCAACTCTGATGTCAACACTTTCATCAGATGAGCAGACTGTGCTTTGTGCTGGCACCCTAATGCGCCAAATATGTCTAATTGATTCTACTACGAATTTAGCGCACTGAATGCATGCACACATCTTTGGCAGCTCTTAAAACACACACTGACATCTTACTGAGGTATACAAGGTCACGGGTGCGATTTTTTGTCATGACAGCGATCCAGCATTGAGGCAGCGCTATGACGCCCGTAAACTCAGGTGTGGTTAAAGTTAAATGTTGACTCCCTTTACTGCGTGTACTTAGGCAGCACTAAGCTACGTATTAAAAAAAAATTGAACGTTTTCTCAAACAAAACGGAAATCTGTTGACGCGCACAGTCTGCACTTGACAACTCACAATTTCGTGCAGCTGGCCCACTTCTTCAAGAAGCACGTGAGTGCACCACGTGCCGTCATCTCCGTGGTCGGTGCGGAATGCCAGCGGTTGTCGGATGCGATCAAGGGCGTTGAGCTGCCCACCCATCCCGGTGCCGACTTCCTGCCGAGCAAGTTTGGCTCAGGTGCGTTTGCAGACAGTTTGGAGAAAGCATCGGGAGTGCTGCCAACTTAGGCAGCTTGCACAACTAATTTAGCTGCAGTCCCCGTGAGTGGCTACTTACCCTCCAGCGTCAACGTTTGTGTATGCAACTTGCTTATGCTCCTTGTGTCAACTTGTGGCCAAAAAAGAAGAAAATAGTACTTGGCTCATTGTATCAATTGAACCTTGCACATAGTATGTCACGACTTAATCTGCCCCGCCGCGGTGGTCTAGTGGCTAAGGTACTCGGGTGCTGACCCGCAGGTCGCGGGTTCGATTCCCGGCTGCGGCGGCTGCATTTTTGATGGAGGCGGAAATGTTGTAGGCCCGTGTAATTAGATTTGGGTGCACGTTAAAGAACCCCAGGTGGTTGAAATTTCCGGAGCCCTCCACTACGGCGTCTCTCATAATCAAATGGTGGTTTTGGGACGTTAAACCCCACAAATCAATCAATCATCACGACTTAACCTCAGTGTGTGCTGCATGTGACTGTACCCGATCACTTCGGTGAAGGCATCGCAATGTTCTGAGAACCAACATAAAAGACAACATTCGAGAACCAACATAAAAAGCATTATTGTTTTTTTTTGTCTTGAAGTGAATACACTGAAACTTTGATATAACAAAGTAAACGAAGAATAGTCTTGCTATAGACATAGTGTTAAAGACATACATTTATAATAAACGTTTGGATATAACGAAGTTATTTTTGTGTTAGGTGCAAGTTTGTTATAATGAGGTTTGAGTGTGTATAACCAAAAACTAATTGAGCACACATTGGGAGCCTATGAATTCATTCTTTTTATTTCAATACGGAACATGACCAACTGCATAACAATTAAATATTTTGTGACGTGCTAATTACAATCAATAGCTGAAACTCACTTAAAAGCAATGCATTACTTCATTCTACTATTGAGTACCTAAAAATTACGCTACAGGAATCTGACACGCTTGTAGATGGAGCATCGCAATTCACTTCTGAAGAGGTTATCGCATTGCGTTGAAACACACAATGCCACTGCCATTGAAGTTGCTATTAATGGTCAGCAATGGAATTACGATTAGTGGTTAGCAAATGCATTCTAATGACTTCAGTTTACCGAGAACTAAGTGCACGGTAAATGAGAACGCAAAAGATAATTGAAAATTATTTTTTGCAGAACCCCTCAAAGCGTTCAATAGCTTTTAGAGTGCCAGAGCACCTTGCTAAGACACTCACAATGCTCCCAAAGTGCGTAAGAACATTTCTTATACGCCCTAAAAACAAAAAAAAAACTTATTTGGGGTGTCATGGTCACACAACAGTAATTGTCACCTATTTCACATGCTCAAAAAAAAAAAGAAAAAAAAAACTCATTCTAGGCACGAAGAATAGGCAGGCAGAAAATGACGTTTTAGGCATCTAACATTGCAAATATACGGGCACAATAGATTTTTACAGGAATGCAAATAATTTCAAATGAAGGCATGCGTGTCCTGTATTCTACAACAGGCAAAAAACAAACAAAAATGTTTTTGTTTATGATGGCACAGATGCTTTAACAGTTGAGCATAGTCATCGTTATTGTCGTTTGTCCCGCATGGATTGCAGAATGCAGTCGCCCCATTTGTCCTGTAGCTCAGCGGGTGAAGTGCCCATTGTCTAATTGACATGCTCCTGGGCGTCTTTCTTTTCCGCATGGCTGAGAAAGGCAGAGCAGGAGCAGAGTGTCAGACTGCCGAAAGCGAAGAAAAGAGCTGGATGACTCTTATTGGCCGAGTTGAATTGCGCAGTAGCCGCTTTCTGCCCTGCCGGTGAGCACCTTAAAGGACCCTTGACAGCAAAATTGTCGTTTGTAACATTTTTACTGTAATTTGTAGTCTTGGTGCCTGGCAATGCTGAAATGGAATCGTGAATGCTCTATCGTATTGTGTAATTAATGCTAGCATCATTAATTAGGACCATTTCTAGTGAAACTTCTAAACACTCACCTACAATCTCAAGAAACTAGTGTCCCACAGCAGAGGAGTGCCCGAGACAATCTGCTCTCAAGCTTCGTTGACGAACGTGCAGTTTTCAAATCGGGACACCCATGTACGATAATTGAAATGATGTGGGTGTTTTGAACAGTTGAGTGTGTCCCCCTTGGAGAAAGTAGTATTCGTGGCGCAAGCAGCCGAAGCCGCCTTAAGGGCGGCCCGACAACTTAGCAAGAGTGGCGAGGCCTTTGCCCCGTGCCAGTCGTCGTTTTGTGTGCGCCCTGTGAATGTTCTGGGACGTCAGCGATACTAGATTTTTTGTGGAACGTCACCAGGGGCCTCTGTCTTAGTCATGGCAATGTCACACGGTGCTGGAGTCGCACTTACTTTAAAACCAAATTAAATGTATTTTAACCCTTTGAGGGTTGAATTTTTTGCCAAATGCAGTCTGAAAATGTGCAATATTTTTGTTGCTAAAGTGAATTCTTCTGATGATCTTATTTAAGAAAAAAAAAAATGCTTTTGCGTGACCGTGAAGTCGCAAAAAAATAACTTTTGTTGTTACATAAACATGGTTTATTCGTGGTAACATTGACAAAGATCCTAAATAATTTCACTTATAAGTTATATATATATATATATATATATATATATATATATATATATATATATATTATGCGTTGCAATAAACATTGCTCACAGAATTGCAAAAAAAAAAAAACCCACCAGAGTATTTTCTATGTAGAAAATGTTCTTTCTCAAAATAGAAACGTGTGTGAGTCTTTGAAGCGTCGCTTCACACGGAGAGGTTTGTTGCACTGAACACATGTCGCACATTTCTTAGCAATGTCTCCGTGGGTGAGTGGTGTTGTCACAAACTTTTAAAAGCTTCTCTTGATCATGCTTGCCTTAGCATCGGCGGGCGGCAACTTCTCTATGAAGTGTCCGCCACGCGCTTCCATAGCGCCAGTGAACTGTGTGAGTGAGCGTGGGGGAAAGACCGTATCGTCGTGCGGCCGTCCAGAAAGCAAAACGAGTGAAATTGCCATGATAACACCTTACCTTACCCCGATGAGACAAAGTTAGTTTTTCCAAGTCTCCAAAACAGGTAATGCAACCATGGTGGCACCGTTTGTGTAATTTAGGGTCACGTGGACACAGATGTAATCACACCTCTGGGAGCAATGAATGAGGAGGTAACAAGCGGTCACCGTTTGAGAGATAAAAAAAGCAAACAGCCATCACCTTTGCAGGGCCACGAAGCGATAACCACGCAAAGGACGAAACCTAAAAGAGCCAGACGGCGTGCACGCATTGCAATGTGCAAGCGAAAACAACTGCATCTTGCGTGTTCGAAAGGGAAAAAAAATAAAAATTGGCCCCATATCTGCATGTTTCACTGCAAATGTCGTCGAAAGACAATAGTCTTGCATGTGGGAGAGTGAACAAAACATTTATTTGATGTTCTGCGCGAGAAAATCAGTGAATTGTATTCTGGAAGCGCTGCGTTAGAGAGTCTTGATCCGTGCAGCAAAGGCAAACGAGCGAATCGAGGCACATTAGACACGAGCGCCATCTTTGAAAACGAAGGAAGGCGTGCGAACTCTCAGAGAAAGATGCGCACCTGTCTCGGAAACGATAAGGTGTAGAACATAAAGCGACAGGCAGGTGCCACTGCCGTGTCGTCTTAGCATAGCGTTGGAAACACGTGCCTTTTTGAACACCGCGTTGCACTGTGAGTGCAGCATGATAAACGCTACGTTGTGTGTGCCTTCTCTAGTATAAAGACACACATAGAAAACATCGACGTGTTGTTATATACCTCAGATATGCACATCAATTGCTTTTTAATTGACAATCGCACAAGTATGAATACTGAAACTTGAGCAATATTGGTGGGCGCTGCGGATGGGGTTGGCCGTTTGAGGTATCGTTTAGTGCCATTTGGGGTATCGTTACCGCGGACAAGCAGACAAATGTACAGACAGACGGAAAGACTGATCAAAATTTTGGTGTCAAAGGTCCCCAAGAAAGACTTAAAAAAAAAAAATGAAACGCACAACGGAGACACATCAACGCATGAAAAAATTCCCGAAGCTTGGCAGCACACGCCAAGCAAGAGAATCGATAGAATGCACTTATTTTTCCTATTAATTGAATACGTGGCTGCTTTCCCTAGTCACTTGAAAGGTCTGCTCTGTACATTGACTTAGTCGAGAGGGGGGCACACTGAAATGAGCCCTTGCCTCCCTCCCCTTCTTGAAAGGGGAACCCTAAGCACGGTTATGTTACGAGGACAAAAAAAAGTTTTGTCAAAGGAAACACAGAGAAGGTTACAAAGACAACTGTGCTTTTACCCGTACTCCTCTTTGTGGAGGCGTCTTTTAGGGGCAAAGCTCCTCTTATACCCCTGTCACACGGCCACCACCGTCAACTCTGTCAACATAAATCTGCCCCAGGGACAGAATCGAAAGTTGGGCTAGTTTGATATGCATGGTATAACTGTCACTTCAAGTGCACAAATAAACAGAAAGGAAGAGAGGACAAGCGCTTTCTCGCAACTAAACTGTTTATTAGAGCTGCCCCAGGGAGTTCGACAGAGATGGAGTTGTGGAAGTGTGACGCGGCAATGACAAGGTTATAATGGTTGCCGCGAGAGGGCTCAGCCGATGTTGTTTGATTTTCGGAGAAGTATCATTATTTCATCTCTAGTTGCTATTTTTGGGAACTTTTGTTATGTCGTTTTTATAAAACCACAATATTTAGTAGATCTGAAGCGAACAAAACATTAAAATTATTTCAAATGAAAATGTATTCGCTAAATGTATTGATGTTGGTAGCGATGCTGGCCACCTTGTGCCCAATGCTATGTTTGTTTACAATTGCGCTGTGCTCGACGACTAGTTGTTATTTAGAGAGTTTTAGCTGGGCGGGTTTACGAGTGAGCGGTCGAGCGGAGAGGGCAGCGGAGCGGGACCCGATAAGACACGGGCTACAATATGTACAAAAGGTCTTGTGTTTTCTTTTATCGGGAGCGCACTCCAAGTGTCCCTTGAATTAGGTCGGGTTCTATAATCATTCCTGCAGCCGTCGAAGCAGCTGACGATGACGCAGCGCTGCCTGTCATTCCTATCACGAGCAAGCGCAAACAGGGCGACGACAACTGCACGCACGGATGAAATATTTTTTTAATAGCGGTGCCCGGCCCGACTCTCGAGGCACGGTCTGGAAGGCATTGGTGTGGAGAGTAGCTCCACTCCGGCGAGCGTGTATGTATGTAAACAAAGACGTTATGAATGAGTACTGCAACAATACAATGTTTAACACTGCCAAAACGTATTATTGTACTCACTGTGGCGATTTAGTACACGAAATTTTTCCTTGCCTGCAGATACTGGGAACGAGAGTACCTCGTTCCGCTGCAAAGGGAGATCGTCGAACGCCCTTTGCGAAATGCTCCGTTTACCTTTGTTTGCGTAAGGGTGGCCGTGTGACACGGACCCCATCTCCCTTGTCGTACGGACGAGGGAGTTAAATGGTGTTCGCGGGTGCCCGTGTGACAGGGGTATTAGTCTAACCTTGTCATGCGTCACACATAACTGAGAGAAGAGACGAGAGAGAACAGAAGGCAGTATCTCACGAACAGTATAATAGACGGCGCTGTCTCATAGAAGTACATACAAGCTGTAGTTGGTGAGGATATTCTAGATGGTGCTGTATTGCTACTCTCCGATTGGCTGCTGCACGGGCTGTGCCTGGGTACGCGGAGAACGAGAGCCTCTCTGTCTCCTGGATAGTCGACGTACGTGGCGGATCGTTGGTGGGGCGTGGACGAAGCCGAGCAGCGGGCGCGTTGAAGACTCTTGCGCTCGGCTTCTTTGGCTCGCATCTTGTCGGTGTTACCGCGCGCCGTCTGTATTCTCGAAGGCAATCAGACGCATGGACGCATGCACAGACGAACAAACACATGGACGGATAGACGCTTTGCCCCCACTCGTCACCGTGGATATGCTGCAATTTTTTTTTCTTTTACACAATTTTTTCATTACGGATGCAAGTTAGCAAGATGGTCATTGTTCCATCGCAGAATGGTGCCCCCATGCTCTTTTTGTTAGTGTGCACCATTCACTGTCCATAATGCATTAGCTGCTCAGGTTAGCACACATGAACAAAAGTCGCCCAGTTTAGAACTACGAATGTGGATTTCAGTGCATGACGTTGTGCGTGTGTGCAGGTGAAACTCGGCTGGAATCGCCCGGCGAGTACGTGGACGCGGCGGTGGTCGTGGAAGGCGTGGGCGTGCGCAACTTCAAAGAGTGCACTGCCCTCGGCGTGTTCGCGCACATGCTGGGTCTTGGTCCCCGGCTGCCGTACAGCGAGAGCCAGGCCACCAAGCTGGGCGAGGCAGCAGCGAAGGTCACCCAGAAGCCCTTCGCCGTGAGTGAACATTGCATCCACGTCTCGTGCTGTTGCCACGCTTGCCGTCGGGCACTTGCAATCTGGTGTGCTATACACCATTTTCCAAGTGCCACCATCTTGGACTGATAACATTGCAGCCTAGTATTCGTATCAAATAAATAAACAGTGCTACGGTGAACTCACATGCATATAATCGCTTTGCCGGCACATTAAACGTTTTATGATCATTCCATATTGTGACATGAAATATACTACAAAACAAACGCTTATCAGTCCAAGATGGTGGCGCCCATGAGTCGAAAAAAAAATCGTATATGGACAACTGGTCCCGATTTGCAAGTGTTCCTCAACTAGACGCCACGACTTGACATGCAAGTCCTCGTGCCTACCGTGGCCTGTTTCTATTGGTTTCTTTTTTGTTTTACTTCTTTTGTTTCCAGCCCAGCGCTCGTGCCACCTCTGTTGTCGTCTGTTTCCAACTCTTGTAATGGTGCGCACTTTGAACCTTCACGCACGTCACTTATTACCTGATGTAAATGTGCCCAAGAGCATGGTTTTCCAAAATATTTACTCGAGAAAACTGTGGCACTATGATCATTTAGCCACCCTGGGAATAATGGATATCACGTGGATTTGCCTAGACTTCGTGCTTGCAGCTTCAAATGCATGTGCGGCTGTTTATTGCTTTTAGGCTTTGTTTCGGATAAAAGGATCGCTTGCTGTAAACTTTGCGAGCTGATCAGGATTGGCAAAACTAAAGAAAAAAAGAAGGTGAAGGTAGTGAAATTGGACTGCTAAACATTGGGAACGTCATCTCGTGACAAAGTGGCTGCAGATTACACGGAGCCACATGCAGCCAAAATAACCAGGCTCAGCCAAGTGCGCTCTCATACTACCCGTCTATTTCATGCATGGCTGCACCACCATGTGTTCGAGACTCCCATACACACCAGTGCCAGATTTCTCTCTAGTGTACTATTTTGATATTCTTTGCCCCGTGAAAGTATAATGAGTGTTTTCAGTACGTTCATGTCTGACGTTACATTAGCTGGCTAGAGTGAGTGAAGTTTTGGTCTTTCTGGATAAATGCAGTCAGGCTTCAACGTTTAAGAATGTCAAGTGAGACAAGATGGCCTTACTTCATCTTTACCAGCTCAAAAAAAAAATTGCAGAGGACGACTCAAGACAGTGTTGATAGTGAATTAATCAGTGATCTGCATAGGCTCCACCTTGTGTGGCCACATCCTATCGTGCGGGTAATCCTCACTGAGCACTAAGGCAGGATCCGCTGAAGTAATGAAATTCAGCTCTTGTAGAGACTAGTAGCATCACTTGTTAGACATGGGAGCCTGCCGGTGAAATAAAAATGTAATAAGCAAAGATGTGCATCTGTTAGGCTTGATTTATTCAAGGCAAAACTGTCACAATTGCCTTTGGGGACACGTCTAAAGGTTGAGTGATCACCTGACTAGGTCGTGGTGAGGGCCACCATTTCGAATTAAGCGAGGTTGCACGGTGCACATTTTGAAGGACGAGGGCCCCAACCGCGTCGCTGTCCTGGTAACAGTAGCTTATTATGGTTAACCTTTCAGTGGACGTCTCTTGAAAATGCCCGTATCACAGGCCAGGTTTAAACGCAGACTCAACTGAGACACCACGTTACTTTTGACTGACAGGTTATCCTATGAGTGGGAATGCTGTTGCTAATTTTGTGATCATGGATACTTCATCAGGAAAGATGACGCGGATATAAATATGATTTTTCAGTTTCAGTCCGTTTTTTTGTTTTTTTTCCCGTATTTTGACCACATTGGCTCAGTGAAATTTCCTGTAACTTTCCTAGTTGAGCCTTCTGCTCCCTTAGAACATGTTGTGATTCGTTTTCACCATAAAGAGTACCTCTGCAGGACCTCACAGTTGGCATCGAAGCCCACAATGTCAAAATGAGTTCGTATGGAAACATTGAGACTCCCACCTCTTGTATTTTAATTTTGCCCATCTTCAGCTTACCGGGTGTCTTCTCAATGCTGTTGTGATGCTGTTGATGTTGCTAAAAGAAAAGTAATTGACTAGTTACCATAGAAACAGGTTTTCTGTTTAGTGTCTTAAACTCTTTGAGAAAGCAATCAACTATCTCTTTTGGTGCTGTGGGTTTCCAGGCCACAGCGCTGAACGTCAACTACACAGACACGGGCCTTTTTGGTGTTGCCGTGGCTGGCCATCCTGATGATATGGACAAGGTAAATAGGGGCGAGTTGATGGGGTTCTGACACCCTCTGAAATCTTTTCATGCTTTAATATCCCGGGTGATACTGAAGTATTTACACTGTTTCACATCGACCCCCTAATTGCCAAAGTTTGCCGTTTTGCACATAATCGTCCCCGGAAAAAAAAATTTGGGGCGCAACCCTGCAACAAAACTATGCAATATAGCGTAAATTTAATTCGATTGGACCCTGATTGATTCGGATGTCTATTTGGTCTGTTCTGATCAATTGAGATGATGATCTACGAGCCAAGCATTGCAATTTCGAAATGTAGTAGAGCGAATGTGGCGATAGTGTCTAATCGAAGCGAAATAAGTTAGCCGTTATCACTGCAGCTGCCAGTGAAAAGACCACACGGAATTTATGGATATTTCAGAATGCGTCATGTTTTTTTGTGCATTTATAGTGTTTTTGATCGTAGCATTCACCGCCTAATGGCACCTTGTCTTCCGCGTGCCTTCAGAACTGCTGGTAATCGTCCTCGGTCATTTCAATTTCGAATCCAGAGCCCTGCTTTGTGGCATCCCTCACAAACTTTTGGGGAGTTTCTGGGGCATGCCCAATTTATCCCAGATACAGCCTCGCCACCGTCACTCGTGCCCATCATCAGACGACAGCTCCTCACAGATTTATTCTCTGAAAGCTAGTCATTGCTAAGTTAGGCCAATCTTTTTAACACTGCCAGCTTCAAACTTTTAATTAGGCCATGTGAAAATGCTGCGTCATAATTCGTGATAGACATATGAGGTGCGACGTAATCCTGTGGCATTGTACATTTCTGTTTATTTTTCCCTCTCTCTTTGCTCATGCTGATTAGCCAGCACAAACTTGTGACGACCAATTGTGAGACTTGCATCATGAAGCACCATCTTTGCCCGTGCCTGTTCTATTTTTTCGCACAGCTGATCAAGGCAGTGATGGGTCAAGTACGGACGGTGGCACAGAAGGTCACCGACAAGGACGTCCAAGACGCCAAGTGGGTGCCCTTTCTTTATCTCACCCTCAATTCTTTTCGGAATCGCCGCTAACGTCAGCGCTTGACAGTACCGCATGACTGTCAGTGTCTCTGTGTTTTCAGCCATATCTGGAGCACTATACAGTAGACTCTTGATAATTATAACTTTCAGGTAATTCAAAAAGTCTTAAATTTTTGGTTGGCTTGCTATGCTTTCAATGTATTTATACCCGTGTCACACGAGCATTTGGATGACCATTGATGCAATGGTCTATTGACTCAACTGCTAGGCACGAGCTGCCACATGGGCTATTCCGAAGGTTGTTGAGTCAATAGTTTATTGAGTCAATGGAATACCCTTCTTGTCCGTTAATGTTCGATGGCCATTGAGTGACGGAAGTAAAAACAGCGCGAACATGCCAGAGTTGACAAGCGGTGATGTAACCATAGTTTGAACAACTCAAGAACTAAACTTGCATTCATGATTGTGTACAAGTAATTTATTTAAATGTTTTAACAAATATATAAGACGCATGTGTACGTTTAAGTGTATCTATCTTATATCTCTGTTTCGATAACATGGAAACGAAAATATATATTTGCAGTACCGCACAATTTTCACGAAAACACTTGAACCACTTGCGGTGTCTCCAAATGGCGAGCGAGCTCAATGCTCTTGGAGTGAACGGACACAGTAGACACTGTCAGAACAAACCAAACAACACACATTTAATTAACTACTTTTTGAACGATGATATCGTCAGCCAAATAATTATACATCAATTGTGATCAACACGATAAGACATACTTACACAGTATTACCTTGCACTCAACACATTACACAAGGCGGCAAACGCTTGACTCACCACGAGGGCCCCCGGCAGACGGGACGCGGTGCTGTGCACCGGGGACACATTGCGAGAGACCACCGTTTTTGCCAAACGCCACCAGCCAAAGAGAGACCACCTTATTTCTTGCGCACTGCCACCAAGGCTTTCCACCAGGCCTTGCCGTTCATGTTTTCTAACCATGATGATGATGATGGTGGCGATAAACACTCACAAACACAACGCCACCTACCGCTCAATAGTTGTTACCCCGAAATACGGCTTCTGCGCGAAAAACGTGCGCCACGCGGCGCAAACAACTTTACAGGAGGCGTCAGCACCCCTTCACACTTAACAGTCGTCGAAAACTGCCGCGTGGCCGCGCGACCATTTTATCAAGTTGATGGAGTTGCCGTCGGCTCGTTGGCCTTTTAAAAGGGTGTATGCGACTCAGGATTTTGAGCCGCTTAATTCAGACTGCCTTTTTGCAAAAATTCAGTCAATTAATACTTTGTGTTTGTCCATGCCTCCAAATACCTGCTTCCTTTATTGAGCCGTTTCAACTTCAGCTTGTTTGTACAGCACAGTGAAGGGAACAGTGCTGGTAACGGTGCTGCGTTTGTCTATCTTGTGCATTTCTTTGTCACCCTCATCCGCACTGTTTCCTTCGCTGTGCCTTGGTTGCTTCTAGCTGGACATTCACGTTTTTATACCATTAACAGTCACTAATAAAGCAGACTGCCTGCCTACATAATGGCCACACTAGTCCTAAACATGCGTGTGCAGGCGTTGTTCCTATAGTGAAATCCAGGGTTCTAAGGAAGCTCATCTGGTCGGGAAAATGTATGCCAGAAGATAACAAACGTTAACCAATCGTTAAAATAGACATTACACCGCTATGGCGGCCTTGTATGCAGTGGATATATGAACAGGAGCTCTGTAGCAGGGCACACACTTTTTAATGACTAATCAACATTCGTTATAATAATGAGTGCCAGTATGGCTGCTGACGTCTGAAACTGTCTATGATATTGCTGAGGATTTTGCCTTAAGTCATACATACGTCAGCTTATGGTAATTCAAAATTTTGATGGTTACATGAGGGGTGATGTTGCCCAGAGTTCATGTAAAAACAGGTGTTGGAAATAATAACTATTAAAAAAATCCTGAGGTACCCTTCAGTTTAAATTATTGAGAATCTGCTGTATGATGTCTTTAGGAATGTACCGTGCAGTTAGATTTATAATTGTTGCTCTGCATTTAACACTGAATTAAGGTTTTTACTACAAGTCATGACTTGCAGTTGGATACAATTATTAAAAGCTTTTTGTAAGTTGAAATTGTACAGCCTTGCTCTAACCTTATGAAACTTTTAAGGCAGTGCCCGGCAACGGGCACTGCCTTAAAATGCAGTGGAACGAAATGTGACTTAGGGCCTTTCAGGTAGAGCTACCAGTATATGAACTGCTCTAGGCAACCACATCACGTCACTGTGAATTTGGTCAACAAAGGTGATGTTTGCAGCTCTGTAATAGTGCAGCAAAGCAATCTTTCCTCGATATTGTTGCATCTAATTCCATGAACACCACATGAGTGTATTACACGTAGTCGTCGTGTGGTTCATCCAGCAAAAAGAGGTGACACGCTGTGATTGCTTCTCTTACTGCGGAAGTTGCGCGAAAATTTTCTTTGCCTGACCAGAGTGTCTCCTATGTGTGCGTGCAGGCAGAGGTTGAAGGCTGCCGTGCTGTTCAGGCGGGAGAACCTTTCAGAGCTGGCAGTCGAGATGGGTGTGCACGTGTCGCGCACCGGACAGCCCTGGCAACACGACGAACTCCTGCAGGCCATCGACGCCGTCACCACACAGGATGTCGCCACGGTCAGTTGCATGCAAGCTCTTTTGGTGTTTGGAAACCTTTAAAGGAGTTGCGACGCCAAAATTCGAACACGATTCGACTGTTCGTGATGAAAACATAGAGGTACTGCCTGTACGATATCGGCCGCAGATACAGCGTAAGAAGATTTTAAAAGTGAGTTTCGAAGTTCGTGAAAGTAGAATCGGAAAGTGTACGACAGCTTCACCGTGAAAACTGAAGTAGAGCGTAACACGGGCACCCAGCGATTCCCGTTGGTAGAATTCCCACTGCACCTTATACCACGGCATTCGTGGCACCAATGTTTAGGGGCTCCTCACCACGAGCAGACTCTTGTTAGAAAGATTCACTAACTCAGTGTGTGACATGTGCGCTACTTTTTACTGCGCTTCGTCGACTTCCTGCGTGTTACGGCAGTTTAGATACACGCCATCTGCAGAGAGTTCCGTTGTTTCCCCCATTCAGATCTATTGTCGTAGATTGCTGGTGAGAAAAAAAAAATTTCGCACTCTCGGAGACGATGGCACCCTTTCTTGCACAGCACCGGAGTCGGCCGCATAATTTGTAAATGTTCTTAGGTATTTTAAGTTAATAAATTGCAATTACATGGTTATTTCTGTTAAGCATCTTATTTTATACCCTGTTCATTCATTTTAACCCGGTTTTCAGCCTTGCTACCCTCGTTTTGGCCTATATTGAACAGCTTTATTGTGAGCCTGATCACGCCACTGCAGATTGATTGGCATTGAAATTAAGTTCTAAAAATGGCATTTGAGTCCACTTGTGTGTTGTCGCTAGAAATGCACTACTGGTACCGTAATTACTCGAATCTAACGCGCACCTTTTTTTCCGGTTAAGCGAGTTCATAAATAGCATGCGCGTTAGAATCGAGTGCGAAAAAAAAATGAATACGGTCATTCTATTGCCATTGGCATTCCAAAATGGCCGCCCCCTACGTGCGTCGGCCATTTCTGCCTATGTGTTTCCCATGTGCGGCACTTCGTACGTGTGCTGAGGAGTTCGTCATCTTAGTGTGCATTAGCATCGACGGCATGGAAAGGCCGACTTTAAAAACTCAACGAGTGCACCAGGATGCCGCTTTTAAAAGAAAAGTCATCACGTGTGCCGAAACGGACGTAAATCGGGCTGCATCGCGGTCGTTCAAAGTTCCCGAAACGTGCGTGCGGGACTAGCGGAAACAAAATCAGAATATTGTCGACAGCAAAGATTCACGCAAAGGCTTCAGTGGACCACTGCAGGGTCGGTTTCCGCAAATTGAAGAGCTGCTGGGCGAGTATG
This sequence comes from Rhipicephalus microplus, assembly GCF_043290135.1. Lineage (NCBI taxonomy): Eukaryota > Metazoa > Arthropoda > Arachnida > Ixodida > Ixodidae > Rhipicephalus > Rhipicephalus microplus. The sequence goes on from NC_134706.1 coordinate 68,607,960, forward strand.
TGATTGAGCAGTGAGCGGCACAGCGGCCCGTGATGACAGAACTGCTCCATGTGCAGGCTATGCAGTTAGCCTTAGAAAAAGGGCTAATGCGGAGCCAGTTTAAGGGGGGACGCGGGTCTTAGAAAAGTAAAAAATGGCCAAAAAATCGATTTTGAGAAAAACGCATTTTTTGAATCTTTGAACCTATAAGCACCTCTCCTCAAATTATTAATGCTAAATTCGATAAAAAAATAGGTTAAAATCTATTTTCAAACCATCACGGGAGTCGCAAAACAACCGGCAAAACAGAAAATTTGTTCGAACTTCCCGCGCGCGCCGCCAGCGAAGCAGCCGGCGGATCGGCGCCATCTTGGGCTTGTTTTGAAGCTGGTTCCTTTGTGCGCGTTTTGCGGGCTCTCAAAATGGCGTAGCTCCAGCACAACGACTGCCCTCCCCCGTTTTGCGAAGCCGTCTGCCGGACCACTGATTGGCTAGAGCGCGCGCGCGCCGGCGAGCCCCCCCGTCTTGCACTTACCATTGGCTGGCGCGGCGGCGCAGGCACGGTTGCTCGCTCTTTTTTTTTTTTTTGTTTGTTTGGTTTTGCTCCGTCGGCGCCTGCTCTCGTGCGTGTTATCTCGTCTGCTACCCGCTCGTGTACCGACGTCGCCGACGTATACGTCTTTCTGCATTTCGCCGGCATGGCTTGGGAAGCTCGCCTGAAGAAGAACACTCGACAAGCTTTCGGCAGGAAACGAAAGCGAGCGTGGAATGCGCGGCAGAAGGGAGCGGCCTGCGCGCCGCCGAGAACGCCGGAGATGGCCGAGGCAGCACATTCTGACGACAACGGGCTGTCGGAAATGCCTGTTATTGCGGAGGCAGCACATTCAGACGACGACTCGCTGGCACAAGTGCCTGTTATTGCCAGAATCCTAGTGAGAGCTTGCACGCTACAATTTGGCAACAAGTCCCCAAGACCACCCATGCCTCACTGCGCAGAAGCCATCAGCCGCTTTAATCAGGGGGCCACGAAGAGCAATGAAGCAATTGCTGAGAAGCTAGGCTACAGTGCAGGAAATCTCTTCATGCGTCGTAGCCTTGAAAAGGATAAAACCAGGCTTCACAAATCACGGAGGGAGCACCTGCAGAGCAGTTCAACAAAGGCAACACTTGCAAAGCGACATAAGCCTGCAAGAAACACTGCATACAGCCCTGGCATGCTGTAGAATTGTAAGGATGTCTGGGACAAAAATGTGTGTTTTACTTGAAATAGTGTTTTATGTATAAAAGGGCGATGTTTTTATATATAACATGTGTCTTCCTTTGGTTTTCAGTGCACTAGAACAGCCACAAAGTTGTAGACTGGGTTCCTTATACTGATTCAACGGCCAGTACACAGTTTTTAAATGAGCTGTGGCAAATATTTTGGGAAGGTGCATTGACACATTTGGTACAGCCATACTCACATAATGTAGAGCTATACAACGGTGCCATTTTTATTGCTCTAGCTTCACTTTAGCAAAAGTTACAGTAATTAGAAACTTTAAAGGCGTTTTTCTCAGTCCGATGTTTTTGTGCACCTCACTAAACCTTAGGGGTTTTTCTTATATGTTACTGTTGATTGAGAATGACAAACTTGGTATCATTTTATTTGTAATAACATTACCTATGGGGTGATGCTATTTTGATTACTCTAGAAGCATACTGTTAATTACAATTATGGATAGTAATGAGCGAAAATTGAACAGAATATCCATTGTAAGTGCTGGTCTGTTTTCTTATCTATATAATGCCTAAAAATTAATAAAAATAGCATAACCCCATACAGGAAGCCCTCAGCATTGGGGCTATGCATTTATTTTTTGAATCTGGCTTGATTAAGTTGCCAAAAAGCCCCCAATGAAGTGCATAATTAATTAAATTATGGATGTTAATATCTTTTTATCCACTGAAGCTATTTCAGAAACAATTACGTATTTGAAATCAGCATGAAAAACTAACTGTCCAAGATGGTGAGGTTTGGTCAAGATTGAGCCAAAAACAGAAAAAAAATTTTAAAGACCCATGTCCCCCCTTAAAGGAGCAGGTGCTGGCTAACTAACTTTATGAAGAGGAAAGGCTTTTCCCTCTGAAGGCGAACGGGCATATGCCAAAAGTTGCCGGAGGACTACGAAGAAAAGCTTCAGTTTTCAGAAGTTTGTCCTGAACTTGCGGCACTACATCGGCTCCCTGCTTGGGCAAATTGGGAATGCCGATCAGACGCCTCTTTACTTAGACATGCCTGGCACCACAACCGTCGAGAAGGGGGCGAAGCAAGTTCGTGTGCTGACATCGGGCTAGGTAAAACTAGAGTGATGCCAATGCTCCGCTACACGTCAGATAGGCACAAGCTTCTCCCGTACCTCATATTTAAATAGAAGACGCTCCCGAAAGGAGTCTTTTTCCCCGAGTGGTGTGATCGTGTGGGCCAACAAGAAAATGGGTGCGCGTTGCAATCGATGTCTTACTTTTTTTTTTAGTCGTGGAAACCGGGTGCGCGTTACAATCGAGGGCGCGGTAGAGTCGAGTAAATACGGTAATGCGAAATGGGGGTAGAAGGGAAAGGATCGAAAGTGAGGCATTTCTATTGGAAGGGGCTCTCCCTCTATGGCAGCTTGATAATGGGACAGTTTAATTTATTCAAACTCCCCAAAAATTATCTCAGTGAAATATTTCTCTGATGCTGCCTCTCAACACTCAACTTCCAGTGTGCAACCAACGTTTAAAATGAGGCTCGGCCCACCAAGTGAGATGCTAGATTTATGCTACCTGAAGACGTCCGTGCCGTCCGAGTGAAGCTCCTCGTTATGCAGTGAATGAATTCATGCAGAAGAGGTTCAACGTTTGTTAGTCGCTGAACATTTCTTCTTTTGGAGCGAAGCTCCTCAGGCCTGCAACCCTCCCAGAACCAGATCGATTTTGCAGTGCCCAATAGACGTGTGCTCTCCGAAGTGGACTTGACGGCCGATGCAAGAACTAGCGACGCTCCAGTTCCGCCTTGCATCATGCCTCCCACGTTCGCAAATCAGGCACGGAGAAATGCACAACGCGTCGCAAGCGGCTACTACTCATGCATCTTGACTTACTGTGAGTTGCCTTCGCGCTCACGCGTCAGCTGCGTGTGCCAGTTGACGCGCGTAGCTGTGAAACTGAACTGGTTCTAAAAACGTTTTCCCACCCTATTGTCTTCGTTAAAGCCTGCGGCATCAGGCACATAGTCGTTTCTGTCTCATTTCTAAGAGCTTCACTCATCCATTGTATTTGTACGCGTAACTGCTAATTTTTAGGCAAAGAGTGGGCTTTCTCATCTAAAGCAGTTTTTGAAGTTCAGACTGTGTCAGTGAGGGTAATGAGAAGCACTTAACTTTGTTGCCGTCATATTTCACTTTACAGGTGGCAGCCCGGGTGACGAAGAGCAAGCCGGCGATGGCTGCTGTTGGTCGCTTACACAACACCCCGCACGTCGACGAGCTCATCTAGAAAAGATTGCTGTAGTTGTGCTTGCACGCATAGTGGTTGCTGTTGCTGCCGGGACATCTGGGTAGCTAAGTGACTAGGACGCGCCGTTAATAAATGAAAAATCTTCTGGCCGACAGTTGTGTGTGCATTCCTAGCCTATGGCACTGGTCGTGGGAACGGTGCCACATGGCACCACGACGTAGTTCCTCTCGCCTCTGACACCGAGCCATAAAAAATTCCGCCATATCCACAAAGTGAATGATGATGAGTGGGCGAAGCTCCGGAGGTAAACCTGGTAAACCATGAATCCTCTGTACATTTTGCCCACTCGATTTTATTACATCGCTCCCCCTAGCGTACGTCGCCGCACTAAATCGAACGATTGCCTTCAACCAATGACACGCGTCATATGTGACATCATTCCTATTTTATAAGATCTCGCGTCTTTCATCAACTACAAGTACCGCTTTCTAGTTTATAACGTCTTGCATCTTTTCATCATCAGCTACAAGTACCACCATCTAGTAAACACTACAAGAACTAAACTAGAGGTGGCTACATACAGGGGACGGTACCGCCATCTAGTGAACACTGCAAGAACTAAACTAGAGGTGGCTACATACAGGCTACAGGGGACGCACAGCCCACGCCCTAAGGAGCTTCGCCCCTAAAAAGCTCTTCACCACGTTTTGCAGTCGCAGTGACAGTTGTGCCGTTGTTAAAAGGTTCTACAGAGCAGAAAACTGCAACTTCAAACAAGCCTGCTGACGCTTCTGTAGGAAACCCAACTTCCATCTGGAGAGCCAAGGTCATGTGCACAAACGCCTTTAGGAACATTCCTGTGCCAGTGCGAATTTATTAGAGCACTCCAAATGTCCAACAGAACATTACAGTACAGTCGAATGTTCCTTGAATGATATATGCGCTACAACGAAAAATTCACGCTTTCTCATCAGTAGTCTAATGGAGTCAATGCATAAATATTGTCGCCTCAACAAACACTTTTTCTTCTGCAGTCCCGCTTTTTTCGAAATTTCACGATGCAATTACAGGCTCAAATATGCATTGCAATACAGTAAACCCACTCTATAATATTGTGATGCATTTTCAGAACCTGAAAATACATGGACGTATTCTAAAACACGCGTTGGCACCACCAAAAACTGCTGCTGCTAAGCAAGCATGGGCGCCACCATTGCTCGATAGTGATGGCATTGAGACTGCCCTGCTTTTGCCACTGGCTCGCTTTTGAGCCGCAGACGATCTGAAGCTCAGTCGATCAGTCCATGGTTTCTTTCAGGCAGCTGCTGGGTGCAACTGTGGAACGATGTCTTTTCCAATTCCAATGCTTTCAATACCTGCCAAGTCTCCCGGATTACTCGGGAGACTCCCGGATTTTGAACGTTTCTCCCGGTTGTATGGCTCATAGGCAAATTTCCCGGAAAACCAGTTTCACCCCACGCGTCCAGTGCATTTTTTGGCCATGTAGCAAAAAGGATTCTTCTTTTTTTTAAATGATGGTAGCAAGGTTCAATATACGTTTTCGACATGCGAAAGACAGCGCCAGAACGTGCCGCCTGCCGAGTAGAAGCAGCGAAATCGCACATGGCTGCGCAGTTATGGGGGTGGGGGGTCACGCACAATAATGAAGAAAGAGAGAAAACTCCACTGTAGTACAGAAAGGGCAGTGACACCTTGGACCGGCTGTTGCTTTTGCTAGCTGTTGAATGTGCCAGCATTCCAAGAAGTGATGGTGGTCAGACTGCTCGCAGTGCTGTGCCACTTCACTCCTTTCAGTTCGTTCGCTGTTCAACTGACGGAGGTCGTTCCTGTGCTGCCGCATCTTTTCGTCAAAATTCCTGGTTTACCGATGCAGGAAGTGTGCAGCCGACCATTCACGGAGCCGTGAAACGTCCCGTCACGGCACCGGTTTTCGTGCCAGACAGACAACTGCCGAACGCTTACGTTTGGTATTACAAGCCAGAGGAGATTGTGGCGTACAAGAGAGACTGCACCTCCTCCTCACTTCACGCTAGTGAATGCCGACTAGGACGTAGTTTGCATTCCCACGAGGGCTGCGTATTTTGCATTGCTGGCGCCACAGCGCAGTGAGAAAAAAAGGAGAGTAAGGATGTAAAAATAGACCGAGCCTTTCCGACAGTGGCGCTTGCTTGACGTGACGTGGCTGGGTGAGCGCGTTTGCAAACGGGGATGCACGCACGGAGGAATGCGCAGCCCTCTGTGGCTGTTCCATTGTACGGACGCACCCAGGCGCTTGGTTATGTGAGTGGTGGTGGTGCCGTTGTTAAGCTTGGGGTGGGGTTGGGGGGCACATAGGCAGCCCTTTGTGTTGACTTGACAGGGAGGTGCGCGGCGACTCGGGCGCATAAGGAGGGGATGCGACGCTGTTACCGACCTCCATTCTCCCCCACCTGCACCCGGAAAGGGAACTGCGCATGCTTATGCCCACACCTCACCACACAACGACGATAATTGTAGCGTGAGAACAAACGGTGACACAGAGACAAGAAGAACACGAAGTGTGTTGTCGTTTTGTTCTCGCGCTATAACTATCGTCATGTCATACCAGCTAGCCCAAGCTGTCTTACTTCTAGCTCACCATACACTTTATCTTTCCTTTCTTCGTCCACTTTCCCGTCTCCCTTACGGAGCTAAGCTGAACCATGCTTCCGCAAGGGTTCATAGAACCTAATAGCAGGGCTTTTTTTAAGCCGCTAGTCGCGATTAAGCAGCGCTTGTCCTGTTCGGAAGTCAGAACTTTTTTACATTTTTCTGTTTTTTTTTAATATGACCGTTTTCTCCTCTCACTGTCTCTTTTATCTTCATCTTTCTTATCGAGCTCTCCTCCCCCATATCCTCACCTTTTTCCTTCAACATTCTTGTCTTTTGCTGTTCTTTTTACTCATCGGCAAGGGTCACCGACAAGAGTGCCTTTTTTTTTTCTTACGCGTCCGGGCTACGAGTGGCGAAGGCCAAGCTGGGTTAAGGCGAGTGGTCTGCAGGACTGTATTTCATTTCTTTCGTTTTTCTCACGTCTCCCTACACCTGTAAGCTTACAATGGGGCTTGAAATTGGTACAGTATGACGATAGTTATAGCGTGAGAACATAATGACGACAAAGAGACAAGAAGGACACGAGCGCTAACTTCCAACTGAGTTTAGTGCACAAAGCGCGAAAGCATATAAAGGAGCCAGTAAATCGTGTGACAGAAACCATGTGGCACAAAGAGCAATACCTGAATAAGGAAAAAAAATAAAAGCACAGAAAAAGGCAAAGAAAAGTCTATAAGGAAACGAAACAGAAAAGTAAAAGTATTATATCTACTTGCGCGCACCGAAACCTTCGAGGAACCTTAGTTCCTTCTCGAACAGAGAAACGGAGGGCTTGTTAATGCATGACATTTGTTCGCGTGCCATCTACGCGGCCTCGACAATAACTCGTGTCCTTCTTGTCTCTTTGTCGTCGTTCTGTTCTCGCACTATAACTATCGACATGTCATACCAACTAGCCCAAACTGCCACACTTCTATGGTGCAGTATGTTTTGAAAATTCTTTTTGGTGCTCGCCCTCCTTCGTTGCAATGTGGTGGACTGAACGAGTTTCGAAAGAAAGGCAGTGGAGTTTTTCAGGGGACAAGATTTTCCCGAAGCGTTTGAGGTCACCCAATACCGCAGTAAGTCTTCCAGTTGAGCTGGGGATGCGGTGTGTTCTGCAAATAGCAACGCTGAACTCTGTCGTTGTTCTCCGAATCTCGTCGGTTACTCGACGTAAAGGCCTCGGCTGTGGTCTTGTTGAGCAGGCCTATCGTCAGTCATGGCTATGAATAGGGAGTGTGAGCGCAAGAAGTATCTGCAAGTATTTGTGAAACAGTACACAACTGATTTCGGTTGCATTGTGGAATTGCGAATGAGAAAGCACTTGGCATGCTGCATCGTTTGTGGTGACTTCAGTGTTTCACATGGAGGCAGGTGGGACATCGTCGCTCACATCCGGTTGCAAAAGCACGTCATCGCCCTTCACAGCTAAGAAAAGCAACTGCAGCTGTGACAATTCTTCCGCAAAGAAGATGGTGACAGTGACGTGCGTGCTGAGTGCTTGTTCACGAGATTTTTACTTGAGCACAACATTCCGCTGACTGCCGCCGATCACGTGGGTCCCTTGTTTCGCAAGATGTTTCCACATCGGACATCGCAAAAAAGTATGCCTGTGCCCGAACGAAGACAACTGCAATTCTTGGAGAAATGGCTAATTTTCAGGAAGGCATTGTGAGTGCACTTAAGCAAACTGTTTTCGCTGTTGACACGGATGGCAGTAATGACAGCCGAGTCCCAACTTCATCCATTTGTAGTGACGTACATGCGCAAGATACGCAACTTGATGAGAGCAGGCTGATTTGCTTAAGTACCCTACAAGGACAAGCAACTGGGCGTAATATTGGAAAACTGATCAGAGATGCGCTGGCGTCTTTTGGTATCCCAGTTTCTAACTGTGTAGCATTTTGCTCAGAAAATGCCAATGTTATGCTGGGCAAAAAGAATGGACTGGCTGCAGTGTTAACAAAACTTCACGAGAATATAATCAAGATCAGATGTCTGTGCCATCTTGTCAATCTTGCAGCTGAGAAGGCAACATCGTGCCTACCTTCAAAGGCAGATGAAATTCTTGTGGATATATTCTACTATCTGAAAAAAAGCGCGAAAAGAAAAAAAAAACTCACTTCGAGAGTTTCAAAACATGCATGACAAGAAGTGCAAAAAAATGTTGAAGCACGTCCCGACCTGGTAGCTTTCACTTTGGAAATGTCTCCCAAGGCTGCTTGAGTGCTGCAGGCACTGCTGTTAAGTTTTTAAATGCGAAGCATTTTTTAGCGAACTTCGGCGACTTTGAGCGTATCTAACTGTCTATCTATCTATCATCTATATTCGTTCTTTCTTTCTAGCCGCCTACGACTTTTAGCTCGCCTGGCCGTTTCGATAATGGTATCGATACCAAACTTGGTATGGCATAACATGACTGTATGAAGAACATATTTAACTAGTCATAACATGAAAATCACGACATGTATGTCATGAATGTCATGATATACATTTCATGGTCCTGCAGCTGTTGCGGTGGTTTCATTCACATGGCATGTTGTAAAACTTGGTATGGTATGACATAATTGCATGGCGAACACAAGCGGTAGACCCTAACATGAAAATCATGACATGCGTGTCGTATAACAACATGGCTACATGCCATGCTCATGATGCGCTCGTGGCCATTTCGCCAGCTTCACTTATACCAAATTTGCTATTATGGTACATGAATGGATGACAAAGGTATGTGACTGGTACAAACATGATAAACATGAGATGTGTGTCATGTAACAACATGACCACATGCTATGCTCATGATGCGCTCGTGGCTGTTTTGCTAGCTTCACATGTACGTACCACACTCGGCATTACGTGGCGCAAACGGACGACATAGGTAAATGACACATCCAAACATTATAATCACGACATGCGTGTCATGTAACGACATGACTACGTGCCATTTCATGATGCGCTCGCGGCCTTTTCGCTAGCTTCACATATGCCAAATTTGGTATTATGTGACGTCAATAGATGACGAAGGTATGTGTCTGGTGCGAACATGATAATCATGAGATGTGTGTCATGTGAGAACATGACTACATGCCTCAGTCAACGCGCCAATACATTTCAACGTGACACGGTGCGCGTGCTCCCCGGCGTTCATTTCGTTGCGTCACGCTCGCGTTGCCACACCAGGTTCCAGTCGTGCCATATGCTCGCAGTAAAACTTGCGTTGGGTCTAGTTGGTACATAGCACAAAAAAGAAGTTAACTTCTTTGGCGCAAACAATACGGAAAAAAGGAAAAAAGAAGGCGAGGAAAGAAACAGATTGACGCCAAACTAACAACTGTTGTTAGTTTGGCGTCAATCTGTTTCTTTCCTCGCCTTCTTTTTTCCTTTTTTCCGTATTGTTTGCGCCAAAGAAGTTAACTTCTTTTTTGTGTCATATGCTCGCAGGCGCGCGCCGCACTGCGTTGCTTTGGCGCATGCGCGTTCCAGCGCGTCCGGCCCCCCTCCATCACGAAAAGAGGGAGACGCAGTGTTGCCTGGGTAATGCATCGGCGCGAAATGCAGTACGTCGCATTTCACACCGGTTGCCGTTGGGCCGCGCCAACGGACGCTGGTCGCACCTGGAGCCAGACTATAGAGTGCTTGTGTTCTGCTAACGTAGCATCTCAATGCCAGCGTGCGCGCGTCCACTTTACATTGGAATATATTGGGCTCTTCATGATGCCCTTGCGGCCGTTTTGCTTGCTCCACGTATACCAAATTTGGTGTTACGTAACGTCAATGGATGATGAGATATATGACTGGTGCAAACATGATAATCCTGCCATGAGTATTATTTAAGAACACGACAACATACCACGCTCACAGCGTGCTCGCGGTTGTTTCGCTAGCTCCACATATACTAAATTTGGTATCACGTGACGTGAATAGATGACGAAGGTAAACAACACATCCAATAATGATAATCATGCCACGGAAGTCATATACGGCATCATTTACCTCCATCTCATGACGTTACGCTGATTTTAAAGTGATATATAAATATTTCTCATTTATGCTTCGCATATCATCGATTCCTACTGTGCCTGGGATCTGCCTTTTTTTTTTTTTTGGCTGAGGCAAAGAAAGACACCAAAAGACCGTCTTTCCTTGAGTGCTACAGTATCCCGAAGGTAGATTGTACTCAAGCACAAGTCAGAGAAAAAGATGCTAGCGTCAACTCAAAGAGGAAAAGTACTCCCGGCCATGTGCAGCCGGCGGCAAAGAATCCCAAGAAGAGTGAAAAGGAATGCGCGGACGGGCGATACATAACTCGAGAAGAGCGATATTTTTTTCTTGAGCTCAGAACTAAACAGAGCATACTGTTTATCAACATCATCACCATTTTCGAGAAAGTGAACCGATGTTTGCAGGCGCAGGCACCCCAAATACAAGTGTTGCGCTCGCACTTGCTTGGTATGCTTGAAGATAATGTGACAAGGTTCGTAAAAGCCTCCGTAATTAGGCAGCAAAGGAACTTGCTAAGTGTTGATTACAAAAGTAGAGCAAATAAAAAAGTTGATGCAGATTTGGTCATTGGCCAAGCACCGAATTCTTTGATTTCAATCCTCAAGCCACAGGAGCAGCACGAGTTTTACGATTCTGTGAGAAATTACTTCGTCACAGCTTGCCACTACATTCGTCTCAAGTTTCCTGTAGAAGATGCAGCTCTGATAAACGCTGAAGTTGCTAGTCTGTAGATGATAGATTCCATGTCAATCAGAAATGATCTCTTTTTTGTGGAGAAGTTTCCAGCCATGCTGCCCCAACAGGTGCAGGAGAGTCGTACCAAAACTCTCGACACTCGAGAAATGGAGTTCGCAAAGCCTCAGGTTTTCACCATCCCTACAGACATTTTGAATGAAGAAAGGTCAGACGCCCAGTGGGCGGCTGTATCGCAACTGATAGGCCCAGACGAGTTGCCGAAGTTCAGTTGGATCGCAGAAGTGATGCTCGCCATACTATCGATACCACCATAGCCTCCTAAATTTCCTTTGCCTGCCGGATGAGCGCGAAATGTCGGTCATCTATGGCGGCGCTGTCTACGTAGGGGTAAGGGTCTTTGTACTTCGCCTTTAAGATCGGCAATTTTGGCGTTTGCTACTTATTTTAGAGGCTATGCCTTGTATTCAAGAAGTTGCCTGTTGAATGACGGCGTCACTTACGTGAGGTTAATTATAATTACATTTACGCCTTTTTAAAAATTTTTACGTTATTTTTGTTTCATATAAGTTCCAAAAACATAAAAACTTACTTGAAAACACCCCTACTTAGGTGGCCCTACCACTATAGTTCCGATGACGGCCGCTTTCTAAGTGACCGCCGATAATCCAGCAGGCAAGGAAAATCTAGGAGGCTATGATACCACACAGCAACGCAGAGTGCAAGCGCCAGTTTAGTATCGTAAAAAAAGACTAGGACACAATTCCGCTCGTCCATATCTGATAAGACACTCGCTAATGTTCTTCTCGCAAAATGTCAGAGAAACGGATTCTGTTATGGCCAGACATATACTGATAATTTTTTGAAAAAGGCGAAATCGGCTGCAACAAAAGCTTTGCAGAAGTGAGGCCTTGATTTTCATGTTACTGTGATTATTCGGAAATTTTGCAATAAAATTGTATCCTTGAAAAACAAAAACAGTGTCACTTTAAGGGTGAATCGATTAATGCATTAGCAACAAATTTGATTGCTATACGAGGTAACACTAGCAGCCGACTTTTATTTATTTTGACCGAAGTTGTTTTCGTGCTGTTTCGACGGAGCACTGACTAAAATTTTACATCTTGGTTTTTCTGCTCCAATAATTTAGTAGCTTACAGTGCGCCCACCCCAGCGCACAACCGTTTCGAAAAGGGCCTAGTATTTTCTTGTAAACATAACTCGCATGTGAGCTCATAAACCGCCGCGGTTGCAGTCACTTTCAACGGGGGGGAAGACTCCTACGGCGCTGCCATAATCCTCTCTGGGCTGTTCTTAACTTGTGTGACCCCCGAAAATGTACTACCGAGGCTTTGAATGCAGCTTTTGTACCCACGATCAGCTACCCGGAAAGGAGGCGATCTTTCGCTCTGTTGAAAAGAGCTCCAATGGAATATTGCAAATAGGCGTGACTCCCCCCCCCCACCGAAAATGAATTGCTGGCGCACATCAGCCATTGTGGCGGTGTTGTACTTCCGTGCAAGTACACACACGAAAAAAAAAGGTGCGTTCTATTTACTGTAGGAGAGAGCGCTTGCAAAAAAATTTGGCGCCAACACTCGTGATGCAGGTGGCTGTTGTTTAATGTCGTGAGGTGAGGTGGGACGTTTCGCTTACAGATGCGCTACACGCAATTTAAAAATTGATCCTGGATGTGTTGTAGGTTATATCAGCTGTTCATGTTTCGACGTGGTGCGTTCGTGTACACTCAAATCTATCCCACAAGTTTTCTCGCCTTCAAAATTTTGTCACGACTTCTTCAGGTGGAGGCCAGCACTGTCGATGTCTGTCGAGTTAGCGCTGTTAAGGTCTCGAAGTAGGAAGGTCTCGATTGCAGGTACGACGGGTTTCTCTTTAGGGTAGCTGGCACCTCGCCGTCGTCCGCATAGCCGATCTTTGCCAGAGAGGAGACGCATTCGTACTTGCAATCGAGACCTTCCTACTTCGAGCCCTTAACAACTGGTTGGCAGCGGTGAGATGGACTTCACGACATGGTGCTGTGTTGTGGTGAGTACTTGGTCTTTGCATTTGACTTTCCAGGCTTCATTTTGTGAGTGCGATTTGAATAGAAGCTGGATTGTGTACGAGTTAGGGAGATCACCTATCTGTGTGTTGGAGGGATCCCTACATTTATGCGAGATGCAGGACCAAAGTAAGCCAGCAATCATGGAGGTGAGGACACTGCTAAAAGATGGTCTTTTGTACATTTGTGAAGACCTAGGTATTAAGGTAAAGGAAGGAATGAGTAGGTCACAAATTTTAGAGCTAATTTTGCAAAACGCCAGTGAGGAGGATATTGGATAGGCGTTAAAAGATTTAAAAAGGTTGTAGGAACGGAAAAAGAAAATAGAAAGATATCAGAAGGAGAAAGAAAGAGAAGAAAAGGAAAGAAGGGATAGAAAAGAAGGAGAACAAAAGGTAAGAAGGGAGAGAAAAGAGCGTGATCGAGCACGCGACTTGGAGATTGAACAATTGGAACAGAGAGTCGAGGCAATGAGACGGAAGATTCAGCCATCCGTGAGTGTAGCACACAAGAAGTGCGAGAAAAACATAAGTGAGGTGCAGTTAATAGCCATAGATAAGGCTAGCACGTTTAAAGACAGCAGCAGAAATTTGAGTGCTGCTAAAGACGCCGCGCTGCGCAGAGAGGCCAACGAAGGCCAGAGCAAGTTCGACGAGGTGCTGTGCCAGTTTAATGCTAGCAAAACAGCGAGGATGGCTGTAGAAAAGCTGGGACAGACCTCAACTGTGGTTGTCGCAACGGTGGATCTTGCAAACGATGTTGAAGTAGGCAAGGACACCGGAGATAGTTCAAAAGCAGCGAAAGCAGAGAGTGAGAAGAACAGTGCGGTTGTAGGCAGCTCCCAGCAAGGCGAGCGAGAATTTTCGAAGGGAAGCAGCTGCACTGTTCCTAAGAGCGTCAAGCTGTCCGCCTGTCTAGAGTGTTAAGTCGGTGATTTTTTCGAAAATCGTTCAGACAGCGTGGGTTCGACAGCTTACAAATACTGTGAAAGAGTTGACGAGCTTGAGATGAAAGCGGGAGGCTCAGAGACGAGTCGCAAGAAGCGGCACAGACGCAAGAGACGTCGAAAAGCCGCGAGAGAGAAAGAAGGTACTACGCGGGTAAAATAAGGCACAAAACTTTTGAGTCTAGCTAGCGAGCCTATGAGATCAGTACCGACTTCAAAGTCGGTTTTCGTGCGTCCGAGCCGCCGGACGAAAAGTAGAAAGAAAGTGGTAAAGCAATCACGTGAAAAGAGCAAGTCTTATAGGTTGCCTTTGAACTGTAATACCGTCGATGACTCAACCAGCGATCAATTTCAAAGCAATAAGGGAAAGGTCGGCCGCAAACGTCGCCGTAAAAGAAAGAAGCGTACGCGCACGACAAAGCAACGGCAAGAAAAGGTTGACAAGCAGCCGGGGGAATGAGAAGAGAGTAGGTCACCGACCAGTTCAACGAAGAGGCCTTTGTCGCGTGAAGTAAGGCGCCAGCAGCAGAAGGGTATGCCCCACACTCACACACACAAAATGGTTCTAAGAGAGAAAGGAAGAGAAAAGTGAGCCCCGTAACTGTCTGCTTTAGCGAGCAACACCTCAACAGTAGCTCACAAGGGATGGGGGTGAGGAGGGATTAAAAGGATAGGAATAAAGGTGTAGAGAGAGAGTAAGAGGCCTGAGGTAAGCCAGAGAGTGACGACATATCGAGGAGATAGGAGAGATAGGAAAAATGGAAACACGGTCACAGGAGTCCGAGGACGGGGGACCACTTGTAGAGCTCTTGTCGGCGTCAGGAAATAGCGTACAGCAAGTCCAGTCGGTCAGAGCTACACTGTTGTTGGAGGTCGGCGTCAGGAGATGACGTAGGGCGAGTCCAGACGGCCAGAGCTACGCTGACGCCGGAGATCGCGAGGGCACAACCGGTCGGCACGGAATCCAGCGAGCGAGTCCTCAGGCCCCAGCGCGCATCCTCGCGACGAAATGCACACCAGAGATTTAGAGCTTTTCGTGGACAAGAGTGTCGACGTGGTTCTAGAAGCAAAGGCACAGTAGCTAAGCACCGCACGGGAGCTAGCCCAAAGAGGGCATGGCCACTCTGTCCCACGCATCGCTCAGGTCCCCTTCGCCTGATTGACAGAAGCCCGCCGAAATTGCGAATGAGGCGTGACTGCGCTGTTCAGCTGGTAGCATTTACGCGTCGTTGCCTCGGGAGTTCTCGAAATCTGCCAAAACCACGACCGCTACGTGTGCGATTGAAGTGAGGGACACCTGTAAGCTGGAGAGTCGGACGGAGGAATTTACTTGGAAGCATGTATTTTTGGGTTTAAGGTAATATTCCTGTGTCATCTCCTCGGCTTGTTTGTTTAGTTAGTTTTTCACTTCAATACTTTTTTGTAAACTTTGTTAGAGTTTTGAGTTAAGTTGTTAAGGGTTATGCGGAAGCAGTGACCCGCATCTGTCAAATTAAGTTTTTTTTTCTTTGAGGTAAAAGCACGCAAGTCGTAATTGAAGTTTGGTTCGCCTGCTAAATTTGAAAGTGTGGTAACGTTGCCGAGCGGAGCTGTAGTTTGTATGTTTCGTGCCTTTTGTGATGTAGCGCAAAGTTGTAGAACGTCTTAAGAGCGTAGATGAGCATTGCTAAGGTAGGTTGTAGAATAAAACCAAAAACTGTTTTCGAAATGCTCACATTTGAAAAACATTTCGTACGGTGTTTGTGGCACAAAACTTATGCAGGTTTTGTTAGGTGCTCTTGCATGTACGGCATCTAGCGTTATTTCCATCGCGTGTTGGTTTTTGTGAACATTGATGTTCAGACGCGTGTTCAGTGGTGCCTGTGTTATAGGAATTTGGCCTTTGATTAAGTGTGTGTGTGGATATGCTAGCGCTCTTTGGATGAGAGTATGATGCCCTGCTAGGTCGCACTGCAAAACCCTGTGCGTTCTTTAAAGACAGGGGCTGACATGAGTCTACATTCAGTTAACGAGCGTGCTAGTATGTGAGTGTTATTTCCTTTCGTTATTTTAGTGATTTCTTGGGGACCATGTGATCTCTTGAGCTGAGAGTTGCGCTCTACAGAACGTTAATGTTAGGGATACGTTTCAGGTAGTTAGAAGACACAGTTTGATTTGTTGTGACAAAGCTTTCATTTGCGTCGGGGTGTCCTAAAAGTAGGTACTCTTGACTACGCCTAGCGAGTGTGTAATTAGAGAATAGAGAATGCGCACAGTTACTTTGTGTAGGTACAGGCAGCATTCCTATGAAACCATTGTAGATAGTCGTGTTTCATTAAGTTAATGATAAATTAGCAGATGTTGGTTACAACTTAGTAGTGCGGATGGTGGGAGAAAGCTAGTTTTGAAAGAGTGTGATTATCGTTAGCTGGGGCCAAATTGTATTTGCCTTTGTGCGCTTTTCCCACCCGGCAAACCATTCCATCTTTAGTAAGCATCTCCACATTTATGATTGTTGTAACTTTGGCAGCACGAAATTCTGTCAAAATTTCAGAGTAGAATTGGTTTGTGTTTTTTGAGAAGCCTGGAGGGTTTTAAGCGAGTCCAATGTGCTTGACTGCGGCATGGTATTGTGTTGTGGGGTTCGCCTTGCTGTTGTCAGTCATTGTGAGGTGGTTTGGGAGTTGGTTACGAGTTCGCAGCTTCAGGCAGTCTCAACGCTCGATTCTGGTGAATGGCTTCTTCGACACGTTCCCACGCTTCCGGGCTGTTCGTGCGCTGAGATGGCCTCGCGTAGATGACAAAAGCCGAGTCTTACGGAGGCCCGCCACAGTGGTGCCGTTCCCCCGCAGTACGAGCCCGTTCAATAAAAGGCTTGCCTCGCGAAGCTTACGTTGAGATTAGACTGTTTCCCGGAACGTCTACCGGATAGCGTCTTGCAGACTGGGTGCCAATGGGGTTGAAAGGGCCCCCTAGTAGACCGGCTTATGCACAATGGCGTCTGCCCAGGCGAATTGCCGGGCCAAACGTAACAGCGCGTATGCCAGCGCTCGCGACTATCCCCGTCTCAATGGCGCCCATAATGGTTCCTTGCCCGCTGAAGCAAGCGACGAGAGGCCTCGCACACCGAGCGGTGTTGTCGCATGTGCCCTTCGCGCGATGGTGACGACCGGGTCGTTTCATTTCTGCTTCACCCGCATTCGTCTCTATCGCTAGCGTGCTTTTACTCGCACGTGAGACAAACGATGCGTAAGCAATGTTATCGGTTTGAACTCTGTACAAATCAGCGGCAACCGCAAAATTCCGCTGACAATGTGTGCCCCCCCCCCTCGGTCCACGTATTTTATACCACCCCCTCCTGCGAGCACCACATTTTCAGCCCCCCCCCCCCCCCCCGTTGAGTACATCTCCCGGATTCCGTTTCTTCAAACTTGGCAGGTTTGTTATCTTACTCGCACTTGGCCAGTGTGGTAACTAATCAGAGCGGCTTTTCATCCACATTATCAACAAAATCAGCTAGCCGCGAAAGATGGATGATAAGAATAGCATAGAATAAGGCAAAAGTCACAGCTCCACGATACCCTGCCTTCATCTCGGCGTTGTCGGATGCACTTTGATGGCGAACAGCTGCTGCTGCTGTTAACGTGTCAGTGCAACTGTCAGACACGCTCACAAAAGCGGTTGTAGGCATTTTTCAGTGTGCTTTTCACCATGGTCTCGCTATGCATGACTGAGAATCTCGTTGTAACGCTGCTGGGAAAGAATAGGAAGCAGCGGACACTTTTTAAAATTTTTAGAATAAACATTTCTTTGTTTTGCTAGCTCCGATCAGCTGTATTTTTTTTATTTCACTACAATGAAATTTTTGCTCACTTCAACGAAATATTTCCTAAGCCCCATGAGTTTTGTTGTAACGGGGTTCGATTATAATCTCTTAGGCACGAATTCAACATTTCTGAAATTTCAATGTGTTCAAAACAAACAGGTCGACATATTTTACCGCACGTAACTCACCATAAAACTAGTTTCGCATCAGTGTGGAGGCGTTGTGACATGAAATCGCCAATTCTCAGAAAATCTGCACTGCCACAAAGCCAAACCGAATTATAGCTAATATGAAAAGGGTCACAAAAAATTCACATAAATAGGTGGTCTTGTATATCAAATATTTGATATATTTATATCGAAAAAACATGTTCAAAGGGGTTTTATAACGTTCCATGCACAATCATTCGTTATATGCAGGTTCAATTGTTTACTACTTACACCCCAATTAGTCTTTTTTCAGTCTTTTCAAAGTGCAAGCAAAATATGGGAAGTTTTAAAGCATACTTTAATGCTAACGTGGTTACTTTAATGCTTACAACTTGCACTCTACAACTATTGAAAAGCTACTACTGTTCCACTTCAAGCCAAGAAAGTGATGTTTGCACAAACCTAGCCTTTATATGAAATGCAATGCTGCAACATCGCAGATCACTATGGCACATGACATCTGCCTTTCAGATAACACGAAGCACAAAATTGCAACAAGAGATACAGTGCATGTCGATAGCCAAACTCTAGAAAAAAAGCATGGTGCAGCTACAAATTTCCTTAATTGGATGATTTCTGTTGCCACCATGCTCTGTAAAGGCAGGCCACAGTACTTGATCTACGTGGATTGCCCTTGCATCACGTTGCCTAACGCTCCGTAATCAGGCTTGACAGGTTAAAACACATTTAGGGGAACAAAAATAAAAGCACAATTATGAATATAGTACAGCGACGCTGACTCACTGAATGTGGTGTGATCGTACACGCTTAGGCGGCTAACACGTAAACTTAAGTCTCGTACTAGATCAGAAATGGTGTTGCACAACAGATTCAATAAAACAACGCAGTTTATGAAAAGGCAGCTGTATTTACACAATGGTACAAGCAGAAAAATGTCTTCTCCAACGTTTTGCAGAAGTCTCTTTTTGCCGGTTAAACGAAATCGCGAAGTTTCTTTAGATTTGTTGCATGATGTATGAGCTGCTGTGCCTCCCGGGTTTGATGAACTTCGGATCAAAAACCAAAGAAGAGAGAAAAAGAAACGGTATAAGGCAATCATTCAACGAAGGAAAAAAAATAGGCGCAAGACAGCACTCAGTCAAGACAGCACTCAATGTACATAGCCAAAACTATTCGAAGGCTATTTCTGCATTGGCCTGAAGATTAACGAAACATGATGACTTTTCTGTGTGCGTAGTGTGGGCACTGCATCTCTATGAATTTTTCTTTATTGATCCATTTAATTGATTTCCAAACTATGTATAGTTTAGTGAACCTCTCACATGCTAAATTAAAACCTACATGAAGGTTAATTTGACTTTTCGGCTGTGTCAAACAATTTTATAACGGTTACAGTTGGATGCGTTATTTGCCCTTCTTTACCACCACTGTGCACGGATGTAACTCAGCCAAGGATGGCCGCCTCTAACGTGTCCCATTGTGACTTACAACTACACATTTCGTGTTGCCTATGTTACTATGTTACCTATGGTAACATGGTACCTATGTTGTACCGTATATACTCGTGTAAGGGCCGCCCTCGTGTAAGGGCCGCACCCCAACTTTGAAAGCGGATATTTCGAAAAAAAAAAAACAAAAGTTCAAAATGTCCCGCCAGAAAAGTGTAGTTAGTTCATTTACAGCCAGATGGCGCTGCACGCTTTTCCGCTTTTATTCTACTTCTGCCGACGCGCCGACCACGCTGTTGACAGCGCGCCGCCATATTTGCCTTGTGCGGCCTCTTTGTTGGCATCGTTCCTAGCATCGTGTCGATACGTTGGCAGCGCGACTTCAGATCGGTGTCGTCGGTGTCACTTTGTTGGTTGTAGTGAACCCTGCAGAAGCCAGCGCACGTGACGGACGATGGGCCGGCATCTGAGATCATTCACTGCAGCATTTAAGCTGCAAGTGATTGACTATGCCGAGGAGCACGGGAAGCGGGAAGCTGGACGAAAGTACGACGTCGATGAGAAGCGCGTGCGTTACTGGATGAATCAGAAAGATGCCCTCGCCGCTACTAACAGGAGCCGAAAGGCGTTTCGCGGGAAAAAGTGCAAGTACCCGCAACTCGAAAGCGAGCTCGTCAACTACGTCGTCGACACACGAAGGGACGGCTACGCCGTATCGACTGACATGATACGCGTCAAAGCCCTCAGCATCGCTCGCCACATGGAAATACCCCCGGCACAATTCAAGGCAAGTCGGGGCTGGGCTACGCGGTTTATGAACCGTAACCAGCTTTCTATTCGGCGCCGAACGACGATTTGCCAAAAACTGCCGCGCGAGTACGAAGACCACGTCATTAAGTTTCATCGCTTCGTGAATGCTCTCAGGAGGGAGCATGAATACGACCTGTCCCAAATTGGGAATGCGGACCAGACACCTGTGTGGTTCGATGCACCGGAAAGCACCACAGTGGATTTAAAAGGTGCGAAAAGTGTGTCTGTGCGCACGACTGGTGCAGAACGCCAAAGGTGCACTGTGATGTTGTGCATCACGGCAGACGGCAGGAGGCTTCCGCCGTACGTCGTATTTAAAAGGAAGACTCTCCCAAAAGAGAAGTTCCCTCAGGGAATCGTCGTACGTGCGCAAGAGAAGGGCTGGATGTCCGAGGAACTGGTCGTTGACTGGATTAAGACCGTCTGGGCAAACAGACCTGGAGGGCTGTTACAACGGAAAGCCCTCCTTGTTTTGGACAGCTTTAGGGGCCACTTGACCGACCGCGTCAAGAACCGAGTTGCCGCAACTCGTACGGACTTGGCCGTCATTCCCGGTGGCCTGACGAGTGTGCTGCAGCCGCTCGACGTATGCGTCAACAGACCATTCAAAGTGGAATTTCGCCGATGTTACTCTGAATGGATGGCTGGAGGCGTCCACGAGAAGACCCCTACAGGACGGCTGAAGCGGGCGTCGCTCCAACAGGTGTGTGAATGGATTTTGAATGCGTGGCGTGCCATGTCAGTAGAAGTAGTTGCTAAAAGCTTCAAGGTAACGGGAATTTCGAACTCCATGAACGGCACCGAAGATGACCGTCTCTGGGAAGACGCGGACGCCGAGGCGAGCTCCTCCGAGAACGAGGACAGCGAAATGGAATCCGAATAAAAACATTTCTGGCATGTCATTTGTGACTCTTGCACTCTGCTACTGTTGCATAAACAGTACAGACCTTTGGCCTGTACTGCCTGTACTAAATCGGCCTGATTCGTGTAAGGGCCGCACCTAGCAAAATTTTCGAAAAAAAAGTGCGGCCCTTACACGAGTATATACGGTACTATGCTGACACGGGTACGTGCCGAGCTAGGTCACTTTTGTGTTCTATTTTTGACCAGAAATGTCGTGGGTGTGATTTGTGTGGCCACGTCACAATGGGAACGAAACACAAAAACGCTTGTGTGCTGCACTCAACCAGGGACCATCTCGACCTTTTCCATGTGTAACCGGTTTTCATAAAACCACCAAAACTTTCATTATTGCATTACAACTGATTCGGTGGGGACAGTTTTTGTTATCACACTGTCAGTAGTTCGTTCACTATTTTGTGTTGCCAAATTATGGT
The DNA here is from genome assembly GCF_043290135.1 of Rhipicephalus microplus. Taxonomy (NCBI): domain Eukaryota; kingdom Metazoa; phylum Arthropoda; class Arachnida; order Ixodida; family Ixodidae; genus Rhipicephalus; species Rhipicephalus microplus. Next base: position 68,629,323 of record NC_134706.1, read on the forward strand.
TATACTACAGTCGAATACCATTACTAATTCGAACACGCTTAATTTGAACTTCCGGTTAATTCGAACTCATGATGAGGTCTCGTCAAAGCTATGTGTACTCCAATGGGCAAGAACACCCGGTGATTCAAACGCGCAAGCACTTGCGGCGGTTAATTCGAACATACCGCGCTCCGAAAATGCTCTCAGCAGCCCGCTCAATCCCGCGGCAGCACCTCAGATGCCTCAACGCTGCGCGAGAAAGGAAAAGAAAAGGATAAAAAAGGCTGCGGTGGAATGTTTGCTCTCTCTCAAATGCCGATCTGCGACGCGCCTCTGCCACGCTCCTCTCTTTTCCGCCCCTGCCACGTAAAGACCCTTCTCCTTCAATCGCCGCGTGCAAAGAGAGAGAGAGAAAAAAAAAAGCTGTCGCGAAGTGTGGCTCTTTCTCACGCGCCTGTTCCATGCTTCCTTCTTTCTCGTCCCTGCCACGTAACCCTTCTCCTTTCAACAACGCGCGTGAAGAGAGCAAAAAAAAAAAAGCTGCAGTGGAGTGTTGGTTTATATCCAATGCCGATTTGCTTCTCTGCGCATGGAGACGCTCCTCCTTTCTTGCCAAGTGCTGGCCACGCTGCGGCTTTGGTGCAGTGGGTAGTAGTGGAGATGCAGTCGTTGGTGTCGTCTTTAGAGAGTGTTGGCGCTGGACATTGCTGCGCGCAACTTCTCTTGCCAGGAGAATGCTGAAGCCGAAGTAGACATGCCTTGCAAGCTGCGTGCGAATTGATTGACTCGCTGCAAGGCAAACGTGTGCAGACGCGCAACACCGATTACTTCAATTAATAACGGATGTACTGTGATTTGTGAATAAATGCAAGTTTTCCTAAACTTCCACCTCGTGTGTTAGCTCAATGCACATGCGCCACTGCATGAGGAGACCTTTGTTTACTTAGCTTTCATTATTTCGAACTTCTTTTAATTCAAACAAATTTTTGGGCCTCTTCGAGTTCGAATTATCGAGATTCGACAGTATTTACCGTGTTCTCTAGGAAGACCAGGATAACGACAAAAACTGTCTGCATCATGTTGAAGACTGGATGCCCATGGAAGTTAAATTTAAAAATTTATTCTGGGACTGAGGCATTGCTCGATTGTATGCAACGTTTACCTACAATTTTTCACACCATGACATTGTGGTTACTCCCCTTTTTTCTTGTTATGTATTTCGGCCAAGAACCAACACTTCCTCTCAGTAACATCGTTCTGCTCCCAGCAGCGACCAAAATATGCCCTTGACTCAGTTACCCAAAATGCACATGAGTGGGAAACGGCTCATACTCGCCTCCTGACCTCCCAAGAGAACCAACGGTGCTTATACAACCGGCGACACAGGGACGTGAATTTCTCGCCTGGTTCTTTGGTTCTGCCGTGGTGTCCGACATGTCGCATTGGCCTGTCGAAAAAACTGCTCTCTCGGTACGCAGGGCCATATCGAGTGTTTTGTGCGGAGACTCCAGTAACATATGAAATCACTCCTGCTACTTTGTCGACTCAATTTTTTCTGCAGTGTGCTGTACGATGAAAACGAACCGTAGGTGCACAATCGCTGTTGTAAATATACCTTATAAATAGTCTACGCTGCAAGCGACGCATGTCACAATATCCAATAATCATGTCAAAATATCCAATAATTCGTTATGTGGAAGTTCAACTGCATATCACAGAAACGGCTTGAACAAGCAAGTTATTACAACATGCTTAATGCAATAACTCGCTATGATACTAGTGTCACATAGGCACTTCTGATTGGGATCAGACCGATTGAGATTAGGTGCTGCTGCAATGAGATGTGGCTAAGTAATTGCAATCTAGCATCCGAATCACTTGGGCTCATTTTTGTGCCTAACTCAATCTGCATTAGTCTGAACCGCGTGGCAGTGACCAATGTCAGTGGCGACAAAGAAATTTAATCTGGATCAGCCCCAGTCGCAATAACAAATGCTCACGTGACACTGGCATTACTCTTTGATGTCTAACACTGTGAAACAACTGATGAGCTTCGAATCACCGTGAATTACAATGCCACCCTCAACACCACTTGCTTGAAAGCTGCGGCGGCGGCAGAATCGGCAAACTTGTCCATAAAGTTGGCCCCGTGCTCCATGCACTCTGCAAGCCTCGGCTCCAAGGGGATGCGACCTGCAATGTATCGATCGTCGGCAAAGATTCATTAGCATGCTACATTGTCATTACATGGCAAATTCATTTTTCATACTCTTATGACAAAAGCATCATGACATTGAAGTGGACTCTAAACTAGCACCACCTCTTTTGTCTGGGGGAGGGGGGCTCCGTCTGTACATCAGCCCATCTATGGTACCTTAGCTGCAAGTGTTGCAGAAACTGTCAATCTTAGTTTACTACAATATCCACCGTAGGTAATAACGACTGTGCAGCCAATTAATCCCTTACTTGGCTCAAGATGCATAAATGATCACGAACTGAAAGCATCATATCTTGCACCTTAAAAGCACACTGAAGAGAAACAACTAATCAGCTTAAACTGGTAAATTATCATTCTTTGAAAACCATACATTCCTTAATGTCACCATCATGCATATATTAATGAAAGAGAAAACAGATGTCAAAAGTCAATTTTTAAACTTGGCGGAGAAATTTTCACGTGTCAACGTTAGTGTCACATCGAAACATTCAATTCTTTTTTGCTTTTTTGGCCACACTGGTTCAAAAGAATCGTTTCCAAAACTTTGTACGGCAAGTCCCTGGTCCTCTTATAAAACTGTGTACTTCACTCTTCCCAATCAAAAACTGCGCGGGTACTAGTAGAGGCCATCAAATTCTGTACAGAAGTCTTAAGGTGGGGTCGCCAACCCAGTGCTGTGGTCTAGTGGCTAAAGCACTCAACTGCTGACCAGCAGGTCGAGGGATCGAATCCCAGCCGTGGAGGCCGTATTTTCGATAGAGGTCAGAGTGCTTGAGAACCGCGTGCTTAGATTTAAGGTGCACGCTGAAAAACCCCGGATGGTTGAAATTTCTGGAGCCCTTCACTACAGCGTCTAAAATAATCATATGGTGGTGGTTTTGGGACATTAAACCCCAACAATTATTACTATTAAGGTAGCTTTGCAAACTGCACAATTTTTCTGTGCATTTTTTAGCTTTTCAGGTGTGTTGTTGCGGCAAAACTGGTGCTTTTAATATTATGTTAGGGTAATATACGAAAGTCAGAAAATTTTGTTTCTCTTTAGGTTCTTCTGACAGAAAACTGACACAAAAATTTTGTATCTTAATTTTTATGTAGCAATAAGTAACTAATGACCCACTTATTGCAGCTGGAAAACTAATTGCCCAAACCTGCGACATCTAATTCTTTCGAGACAGCTTTGTAGCACCCAGTCACAATTTCAGTTTTAGAGAGTGCTGAGTGAGGCGAGACAGAGCAGTTCTCATGCAAACATAGCTGGCTGTGACAGAACACAAAGTTGTATGACATGAGCACCGCGTTGACAACTCTATTCAACAAAGACTTGCTGGGTCTTCACTCTCAGACATTGTAAATATGCGTGACCTCACAAAGATGCACTGCCAGGGCAAGGACATCAGCCTTTTCATTCCAGCACAAGTCTCCCCACTTTTTCCATTGAAAAGATACGCAAAGAGAGAGCACTCACGCGAATAATGGCAGCCAACACAAACTCGTGATGCAAGCGGTAGTTGGATGCTCATACGAAAGCGCAAGGCACGTTTTACAAGCAGTGGTGCGGCGCAAACATCATAATTGATATTAAATATATTCTAAGCTGTATATTATCTGTCGATATTTTTTAAATGATGCGTGTGAGTCACCTTCAAAATTTTATGTCGGTGCTCCTTTAAGGGCCACTAGCACAGGTGACACACAAATAAATGCAGCCACGGAGCCCCACTCCGACACGAAGCAATCCAGAATCTCCTTTTTACGCTCTGCTTGACTTTTATCGCACCCACCAGGTTCCACCTTACGGTTCTAGGAACACAGTCCCAGCACAAGCAGTGCTCACCTAAAAAGGGCACATTGACCATCTTGGCGAGCTCCTCTCCTCCTCCGCTGGAGAAGATGTTGCTGCATTCCTGAAAAATCAATAAGAGTCAGCGTTTTTTGGTTTCCTGTTTCGTGACCAAACAAAAGATAATCTCTGTTTAAAACTATCACAATATTCCAAGCTAAGTGCACAACCATAGGAAACACGAGGTCGCAGGTAGCCTATCATAAGGATGAATGCCTGAAGTGTCATCAAATCTCGAAGCTGAAGCGAGCCTTTCGTGGGTTTCCTCTGTATGCTAGAGCACTCCACATGAACGGTCGGACACAGCAAACGCTTCGGACATGTTTCAATTCACCTCCAAAGCTCATTCTTTCAACCGAAGCCCATCACAAGCGATTCCAGAACTGTCATGGTTCTGAAAGGAGGGAGACGACAGTGACGTCACACCAGATCAAGTTTCCCCTTCACGAGGAACAAAGGTTCAACCCAACACACCTCTTCCTTATTATGTCAATGCATGGGTCTGACTTCGCGCTTCCTCTGAAAGTCACAGCGCCTCCTCTCTATTATGTCAATAAGTGGGATTGTGTTTGCACCCTCCCCCTCGTAGGTGACTATGGGAGTGGCCACCCCTTCCCATGCGCATGCCTATTGTAGTGTGGGGAGTGACCTCAGGAGACCTCCACTACATACGTACCAACAAAGCATCACAGCTGCTACAAGTTCGTTTTGCAGGTGCTTGCAGCAAAGAGCGTGCAAGCCAAAAAAATGGTGGCATCACCCCCTTAAGTACGAAAATTAGGAGAATGGAGCAAAACTTTTGAAAAATTCTAGAGTTCTAGCTCTATTAGAAAAATCGGGGCAAGTGAAACATGGCGTGGGCATGCCTGTCATTATGCTTTTCTTTCTCGGCTGCTTACACGCAGGTTGTGGGTTCGAATCCCGGCTGCTGCAGCTGCATTTCCGATGGAGGCGGAAAAGTTGTAGGCGCGTGTGCTCAGATTTGGGTGCACGTTAAAGAACCCCAGGTGGTCAAAATTTCCGAAGCCCTCCACTACGGCGTCTCTCATAATCATATGGTAGTTTTGGGACATTAAACCCCATATATCAATCACCAATCAATCTATTGCATTGAACAATGCTCCCTTTTAACTGCTTCCTTCCTTCACACCAAGAACTGGACTGTCATATATGTGGTTAGCTGCACAACACCGCAGTTACTAGACAACACGCAATGACAAACGTGACAACGCCCAATGACAAATCACCTCTATAGAAGATCAGAATGCCATGTCAGGAACAGCTAGCTGAACAAGAACAGCCGAGAAAGCATGACTTATTGAGGAAACGGCGCAATGCAAATACGTATGCGAGCGGCACACCTTTGAGAGCTGTACTTCCGAGAACTCACGGGCGCCGGGTTACAGTATAGGACGCCACCAAATTCAGCAAGTTTCAACGAGCCTTGCCAGTACGGAATGTTCGCAGAAGATTCTTATCTCACCGCACAGTTGGGACACACAAAGCCGCTCATGTTCTCCACAATGCCGAGCACGGGCAGCCCGGTCTTCCTGCAGAAGGTGACTTCGCGCAAGACGTCTGCCACAGACAGCGCCTGCATGCCAAAAAGTGCCTTGTCAAGAACAAAAATTTGGCACCTATAGTTCAAAACCTAATAAAAGATGTCCACTCCACCCACGACTACTGTTGACCCTGTCACAGATAATTTGCACAAACGTTCCATTCAGTAGCACTCGCTCTGTTTTGTGGTTTCAAGCACTTCTCGCGTGTTTCAGATAGTTGACTTTTCCATACGCACGTCTGTGTTGCTACTTTTGCGTAGAATGAATGAAGGGAGTTTTTGAGGGCTCATTTTTTTGTTTGATAAACGTTAATGAAAACCAACAGATAATAAAACCAAGGAAAGTACAGGGGACATTAATTGTACTCTTTTGAGTGTATTCTAGTAATTAAGACATAGATTTGAAGTAGTGTAGACAAAAAAACAACTTGCCCCCAGCTTGCAGTGAACGTCCTTTCGTCCACATTGTGGGGTACTTGTGTTTGTGCACCTGGGGGTGTTAGTGCGGTTCGCAGTGGTGACGGCAAACGTGGAAACAACTTTTTTTTTCACCAACTGGCATTGTGTAGCGCATGGTCTTTTTTTTGATGGTGGCTCTATTATTTGCTGGTTTTCTATTACTTTTAGGAAGGAAACTCGAACATCGTGGTAAATTTGGTCAGGAATTCTGACATCACTTCTCAACCACGTATAAGGCTTTAGGCAATACTTACAAACCTTCAACTCTTTACATGTGTAGAATTTACATTAGCCCAGAAAAAGTATTTACAGTCTGAGCGGTAACCAGCTAGCACAACCGTCTTTCACAAGTTAGGGGCAGCCCTGCTGCGGTTCTGTGGGCGGAGCTTACATTCTCTTTCCTTAGGTTGTTATGAGCTATAGTGTTCTGCCAATAGCCGATAAAGTTATCTTAATCAGTCAAGCAAATACTATTCTGTGCAAATGGCACAACAATGCAGAAACTTGGCGCTATCGAACCAGTTCTCCAGATACGAGCCTTTGTATTGTCCACCATTCTGAGATATAAATTTGTAGCATGCTTAGTTACATAAGCAAAACGATCACCTGCAGTAATAGCAATTAAAAATAGTCGTGAAATGGCACCAACTGGCAAAAGATGCTACACAATATACTTCTACAGCGATTTTGTTATACTAAGATGGTAAAGTACCGCATCATTTAAAGAAATCATGAAAGAGCAATAGTATATTAAAGTATTGTGCCCATCTTGGAAGAAGAATTGTGTGTTTCCAAAAAACAATGATGAAGAAGTTCCGTCAGAGAAAATACGACATGATGCGTACCAAATGCCAGCAAAGCTTGTTGGGAACCTCTAAATGCTTGTGCAACAGGAAGCTGATTGCAGTGGGCGCGCACGCACGCACGCGCACACACACACACACACACACACACACACACACACAAAAAAAAAAGTCGATCTTTTGGTTTGCAACTGTTTAAGTAGCCAAAGCTGTAGTCCTACATGAGAAGTGCCTTCAGTCTAACAGCAATATGCTATGGCAACTACTATTGCAATAAGCCTGTAAATAGATTGCCCAATCACTTATCCCTTCAATGTTGCTTCTTAAGAGCGAACATAAGTGGCAAACAGGAATTTGTTCCTGTACACTTCACATGAGCTGTGTTCATTTCACACTGACTGCTGTTACGTTTCCGTGACACAGCGTCTTAACTTCTGAATGTGTTTCTCACGAAAGTTACTTGATGTAGACTAGAGGACAAAGCTGCAAACTTTTTTTATGCTTCGCAATACCAAGGCTTACAATGTTTGCAAAGCGACCACCTGCAAAGCCCCGTGGGCCCATATGTGTCGACAGCATTGCATGCAACTCTGCAACAACCCAGACACAAGAACCTGTATGCTGCATAACGACAATCACCTGCGGTGTCGTGACAAGGATCGCACCGTCGGGGTTTAGTCCACGTAGCACCTCCACAGTTGACATATGCTCATCCGACGTTCCAGGAGGTGTGTCAACTACCAGGTAGTCTAACTCGCCCCAGCAAACGTCGGCCAGGAACTGTCGAATCATGGCTGCATACATGAAAACGCTCGATTGATGGGTGGCACGACATGTGACTGTGACATAATACAATTGCAGGCTAACAAAGTTTCAGTGTCATTTGTTCCAGGATAGTTAAACAGAGTATTGTCATCTTCTCTATCTTGTACTGTGCATCACATTTCAGTAATCACCAGCATCAACAGCATTACGCACACTTGTGATAGCTTCCACTTCTGAAATGCACCACTGTTAGCCACAACCTGCAAAATATTGTAGTAACATCATGGTTTTTCCTATCGTGGAAACTGTTTTGGCAACTGTGATGACTTGTTCTGGAGTGATCAGTGGTTTTTAGCAAACTCCGAGCTATTCTGATGCTAATGCTTTAGAAGCACAATGATACAACCGGTTTCTCTCTCTCTCTCTTTTTTTTAAATCCCACTTTGCAATAAAAGGTTCATATAGTATCACAATTCAGCTGAACTACCACTATTTTGTACCTTTTCATTCTAAAGAAGTCATATAGAAACGAAAGCTCCCTTTCAATTCTTTCTTAATCCCTTTTTTAATCACTTTCCCGTAACGAGATGTGTTAGAGCATAGCCAGCTTTGGGTGGCACTTGGGGAAGCATACAGGCTTTGAAAATTATTAAAAGTACAATCCAGCACTGAAAAAATATAGGCACAAATTTTAAATGGCTAGCAAAGCAATGTAGTAGCCATGCAAGTCTTAATTATGGCAACATAGATCTGCAAGCTTGTCAAACTTCATAAAAACCTACAAACTCGAGCTCTTACCTAGTGAAGTTTATTACAGGCTGTTCTGAACAATACAATGCATTTAAGAAATTTTGCAGAACAGAAGAAAATTCCTGAAGTGTCTCCAATGGTTCCCATAGAATGAAAGAGAATTTAAATGGTGATTGCTCTGTGAAATAAGGATATATTTGTAAAACCTATTCACAAACTCAAAACTGTAAACATACGTATGTCACACCTTAGCTTGAAATTAGATATTAAATGGTATCAAAACATGCATTTTTTGTTGTTTATACTACATAAATGCTTGTTCAAAAAAAAAAAAACTATAATTATGAAATGAACTTCTTATATATGTTGGGAATGAATGAAAAGTGAAGCTACCTTTACATAATAATTCACTGTTATTACTTAATATTTGGCCTAATTAATCATGACATACATACTTCAGGACCTTCATTATCAATATTGTTAATTATTACGACTAACCATGCTTCTTGGGCCCTCTCCAGATGATGGGGTTATTCTTGTCGGACAGCAGAAACCCAATGGACATCACTGCTAGCCGCTGAGTGGCATCAGCGTATACTGGAACCCATCTGCAGTGGCCACAGAAAGTCATACGGCTGACAGGGCCATCTGTTCATCATCCTAAACATATGCCTATGCGATGTCTTAGGGACTTGTACAGTATGGTACACTGTTAAAGGAAACAGCAAATGAACTTCTGTGTCTGATGACAGCTTGTTCTTGAAACAAGGGCCACACCTTTAACTTTTTATCAATAGGCCTACCCTTAATGCCACAACAAGCACTCATTGTTGGTACAGCTCAAGATGAACATATGTCTGAGTACTGATTACATATGTGTTCCGTTCAAGCACAATTCGCACCGTACATGCCCAAGGCGTTCCGTCAAGGCTTTCATGCTTACATGCTGTGAAAGGTCTACGGTTCATACCCCTGTGGGCACTGATGAATACTGTGCCCATCCAGATTGAGCATCTTTGGAATGCTGGGTCCACAGAGGTCCACATCCAAAAGGCCAACCTGCAGTCAGTGACTACCCTCAGTTACTTGCTCTCATTAAAAGAAAAAAAAAAGAACATGGAAATCGTGGTAGCTGCTCAATTGTGAACAACAGACGGCTAGCATTGCAGTAAGGCGAGGGCAAATCGTTCGAGAACTGTAATCTCTGAAATCATTCAATAACGGATTGACATGCTGATTATCTGTACGAGACGTATACATGCAGCAATAAACATCCATCATTGAAGTTTACTCAGATTGCGAATGATTATCGCCTGCGAAATGGAATTTCGCAGAAGCGCCAGAGTAGTTGGGTACCTTTTTTCCCATCGACACCAGTGTCATCGCCAACTCCACAGCGACGGTGCTTTTGCCGACACCGCCTTTGCCAGAGAGCACCAAGATTATATGCTGTACGCCAGCCAGCACGCGGTCGCCATCGCCTGCGTTGAAAGTCACACATAGCAGCGACCAAAACAACTAGCGAACGACAGGAAATACACTCGAAGTCAACTACACGCTTAAAACATCAACTAGACTGAAGGAACCACGCCAAATGAACAGTCATCGAATAGTTGTCCACTGCGATATAACTTCCTTGTTCTTAGTACGGTTACCAGCTTTTTTTTTATGCCGTAAGCGTAAAAAAGAAAAAAAATCTCGGGAAGGTTACCATTCTAGCCACTCTAGTAAGGTGAAAGCATTAAACGACTGCGAGAGTGCACGTGAGGTGCTGAAGAGAGTTTCGGTTTCGTGTGCTAGAAATCCTCAGCGTGCTTCGAATAAGAGCGGCTGCGCGTTGTTAATGCCAGCATTCCTGTTGGCTATTACCTGAGCTTCACAAAGACGCTCGCAACTAACACTAAATGATTGTAGTTCATATTCGAAACATCGGGTTTCCGACAGCTTACCTGTTTGCGCCGCCACTCTAGCCTCCATGTTTTAAAAACTGTGCCAGTTACGTAGATATATGCGCCTAATCAGCTGAGAAGAAAAATTATGTGGACAAATAATAACTGTTCCTCTATTACCTATATTATTATTTTCGCCATTTTTGTTACACGAACCCAGTTAAAACAATTTTTTTAACAAAACAAGGTACTTGAACATCATAAAACATTAACTTCTAAAGAAATTATATCGCACACAAGACTTAGAATTGAATTAGAACAGCGCAACTGAAGCAGCAAAGCAAAAAAAAAAAAACGCGCTATATTTAAAAATTTGCACTCGGGCCCACACTGGTAGGTATTCTGTTCTCACACCACAGAACACGCAAACTCTGCAACCTTATGTCAAACATTTGCGTTAATGCAAAAACCATAACTGTCTTACAAACTGGAGCTTTTTTTTTTTTTCAGTCACGCGCGTACTTTGCCGCATTTCATGCACGCTAGGAAGTTCAAGCAGTCACTGCAACGTGTCTTTGGTTCAATGCTGTAAGCTGAACCACTTCTTTCTTTATGAGGCTTAATCGTCGCCAATCATTCAACGGCTGCTCAATAGACGGCCGAACAGGTCTTTTCCTAGAATAAACCCACACACTTTCACATTCTCGCTTTTGTTCCTCTCCTACAGAGCTGTGGGGTACTCCCATAAACGCAGAGTTGTGATGCATTAATCATACAGTGGGGTTCCAGATGCAACGATCCAGGTGAGCAACGGCTGTCCGAGTCCGTTCCTGTAGTAGCTGGTCCCTTCGGACTTTTTCGAACGGTGGTTTGGCTGAGCTTTGGGTGAATTTGACCTGTTGAAACTAGCCGACGTTGCATATTACTTCTTTAAGCAATCGAATTAGTGCTAATGTCTAATTTGTCTCCTGGCCAAGGGCACAGCCCTTGGTCAGCCTCCTTGCCTAATTATGGATTGCAATCGGAATATTTTTTCCGCAGTGGTGTCGGCAGCATCCCTGTAGCACTGGTGCCCTCGAGTGGTGGATTTATTAGGCTCAACAACCCGAAGGCGATCCAGGTGGAGTTGCAGGCCATGACGCCACAGAACACCTACCAGAAGACTCCGCACTTTCAGCTAAGTGATGTTCGTCAATTCGGAAGAGGTGGTTTGGTATGCAGATCGTCAGATCCTTCGTGCGTTTCTGACATCCTAAAATGCAATACATTTGCTTCGGTCCCGGTGAGTGCATTTATCCCGCCTCATTTAGTGTGCACTAAGGGAATTGTACGGGGAGTCGACTCTAAATTAACGCCCGCTGAGACTCTGGAAAAGCTGTCTGATGCTGGAGTCATAGCTGTGTACCGATGCAACCGATTAGTTAACGGTGAGAAAATCCCCACTGAGTCGGTTATTGCTACCTTTGCTGGCACTTCCTGTCCATCCGAGTTAAAAATATGGCCACCCATTTTCAGAGTCGAACATCTCGCTTCTCGTCCTCTCCAATGTCAAAACTGTTGGTGTTTTGGTCACAGTGCAGGGGGCTGTAAATCAAATTTACGTTGCCGCATCTGTGGCGATACCCATCCATCGAAGGAGTGCAACGCTGAAACCGAAAAGTGCTGCCTCTGTGCAGGAAATCACGCGGCCGATTACCTGAACTGCACCGCATGGTCCAATGAAACGCAACTCCTAGAAATCGTGGACAGACATCGTTGCTCGCGGCGAGAAGCAATAACACTTGTGAAGGATAGGGCCTTTGGATATGCCGGAGTCGCGTCGAGGTACGAACAACTAAGTGAGACGAAGATTCTGAATCTTATTGAGGCTGCAGTAGAAAAGGCGATGTCGAAAGCGCTGGAACACATAGTTACGAGCGTAAGTGAGTGCATCTCTCAAGTGTTTTGCTCACAGATGACACAGCAGGCTTCTGCAGTAGCAGTATTGATAGCCAAGTCGGCACCTTGTGCAGTGGAAGAGATACCGAATTTAGCCCCACAGCGGCAATCCCGAGAGGAGAAAACACCAATTCTGTCCGTACCTTCTACGTCGACCCTCGCGGAGAATCAGAATGAAATGGACGTATGCCAAGATTTTAGGCGTCAGAAGCGCACTGGATATCCTGTAAAATCTCCTTGCCCAAACACGAAACCTGAAAAGGGCAGTGAAAATGCCAGTGCACTTATTAAGGAGAGTATTTTAGAAACTGCCGTTGCTGAAGTGTTTCGCTCGTCAACATAGATACCTTGAAAGTACTACAGTGGAATTGTAGGTCTTTGATTTCTGCTTCTACTGACTTACTTTGCTTAATTAATCAGTTATATCCGGATATAGTCATATTACAAGAAACCTGGCTTAACCCTGTTAAGAATTATCATTTAAACAATTTCAGAGCATTTTGGTTAGACCATCCGTCACTAGGAGGTGGTCTAAATATACTAGTCTCGAATAAATTTTGCCGCATAGCGAGCACAGCTTTTCAGCTTATGTCAACAGACTGTGAAATTTTGGCAATAGACCTCTGTCTGCCAGGGCACCGCCCTTTTTCACTTATAAACGCATATTTTCCAACGGGTTTGCATACTACTCAACAATTAGATACTGCCTTAGCTAATTGCAAGAATGATTTCCTTCTGACTGGTGATTTCAACTCACATCATGTTTCATGCGGATTTCGAACAGACCCTTCTGGTACTCTTCTGTGGGATTGGATGATTATTAAAAACACAACTTGCCTAAATGATAGACAGCCTACATTTATTCACGGACGGACACGATCGGTATTAGATCTCACGTTTTGTAGCCCAAGTGTTTCAATAAAGTCTTGGAAAACAATTGATTTCTCTTCAAACAGTGACCATCTTCCTGTATACTTTGAAATCTCATGTGCTGTGAAATCTATTGAAAGGACAGAGAAAACATTGATCAATTACAAAATTTAAAGACTGCTTGCGTTCCAACATTAGGGCAGTGTCCAGTGGTCAAAACGAAGACCTCGGCAGAAATGTCTGTTCTTTAAAAATCTCCAAGAACACTTCAGAATTTGTAATTGCTTCGTCGTCATCCAAAAGTGCCCAACCTAGTAGATGGTGAAATAATGAGTGCACATGAGACTATAGAAGAAGAAAAGCTGCATGGAAAAGACTTATATGTATTCAGAGTCCAAAAAATTGGAAGGATTATCAGTTCATTGCGGCAACATTTAAATGCACTGTATCGCGATCGAAAGAGCAATATGACCAGGAACATTTCGAGTACCTGTCTAAATCAAATAACAAACGTGCTTTATTCAATTTCCTTCATGGTAGGAAGAAGACCCCTATACCAGGAAACGTCGACTCAGTAGTTCACACCTTACAGGAACTACAGGAATCATTGAATCAATTGGCTGAACAATTAGAAAACAGGTTCTCAATGCATCTTCCTAATTTGGCTTACACAACAACCATCTATGACTACACAGAAATATCGACTTCCGAATTAAATCAGGCTATAGAAAGATTGCCAAATGCAGCACCAGGCCCCGATGGAATAACAAATACAATGCTAAAAATACTACACAGGGAATATCCGAATGATCTGTTAGGTCTCGTCAATTATTCCCTTAGAAGAGCATGGATCCCTTTGTGAATGGAAGATTGCGAAAATTATACCATTGCTTAAGAAACAGGGGGCAGGCTATAAATTAGACGACATACGACCGATAGCCTTAACATCTAATGTAGTGAAACTTATTTAAAGGGTACTTCATAGTCGTATAATTAGGTTTGTTAATGAGAAACAACTGTTGAGTTCTTCCCAAATTGGCTTTAGATATGGATATTCCATATGGCATGCACACGTAGATCTGGAAAGTCGTATTCATATTGCCCGTCACAAAAAGCACTTTGCGGCTTTAGTAACGTTAGACATATGTAAAGCATACGATAGTGTAGAGTATTCTATCTTGATTAAACAGTTATGGAGTCATGGACTTCTACCTTATATAGTAGCATGGGTGATGGAATTTTTAAGTAGAAGAGAATTCTATTGTTATCAAGGCGGTTTCTCTTCCTGTAAGCACAAGCAAACCCAAGCTGTACCTCAGGGGTCAGTACTTTCCCCGGTATTATTCAACATATTGCTTAGTACCACCCCCGTTCATCCAGATGTGAAAACCTATGTTTATGCCGATGACATTGCTTTCTTGGCTATGGCACATGACTTCCAATGTCTCTACACTATCTTGCAAGCATATATAAATGAAATAGAACATTGGCTAGATGGATTGATGTTGAACCTGAATACCGGTGAATGTGCTATTCTCGTTTTTCCTATCAAAGATCCTGTGCGCATATCTATTAATTACAAGCTTCAAGATATCCCACAAGTACAATCATTGAAATATCTTGGAGTTATGTGGAATGGACATCTAAATTGGCACCCTCACATTGAATACATCGCGACAAAAGCAGTACGCGCGATGGGTGTATTGCGGAGGTTGAGCAATTGTAGATCAGGTATGAGAAGGAAGGCACTTTTGATTATATATAAAATGTATGTCCGACCTGTGTTAGAGTTTGGCTGTGTTCTTTTTTCTGGTGCGCCAGCCTACAAACTTCGGCCGCTCGTTCTATAGGCAAGAGAGGCTTTACGGCTCTGCTTAGGACTTCCAAAGTATACTGCAAATGCAGTGTTATACCTTGAAGCACGAATACCAACCTTATTATGTCGCTTTAACATTCTTACTGTGCAGACCTTTTTACGACTATATGAAGCACCGTTTAACCCTGAACAAATTATTTTTATTTCCAATCCTGACCTATTCTTCTCCGTGCATTGGCCATTCTTCTCCTATTCTTCTCCGTGCATTTCACAAACCACAAATAGTACTTGTTCAATCGTTACTTGAGCCTCTAAATGTACAAGTTCGTGATCTGATTCCTTTACCTGAGCAACAAATTTCTCCATAAATTGTTTACCATGATATCTTCCCAACTCACACTAAACTATTACCTACAGGCATTTTAAATGGTTTATTGCGGGACTATTTAAGTACTCTGCCAACAAATGTCATTATAGCAACGGACGCATCTCAATCACATGAAAATAAGGCGTTGGAATATATTGCCCCGTACTTGATTGGTTTTTTTCACTTTGCTTACCAGATTTGCTACCTGTCTTTCTGGCTGAATTCATGGCAATAATGTTAGCTTTGCGAAAGGTAAACATTTCCATTCCAGTCGTAGCAGTCATAACTGACTTATTATCAGTGTGCTCTTCTCTGTCCGCATCTGGTCGCTCACCCATACTGAAACTTTTTGAATCATTGGTTCCCTGCCATCTCCGAAGTATTTATTTCATCTGGACACCAGGGCACAAAGGTTTGTTGTTAAACGAAATAGCTGATTCTCTTGCGAAGGCATCGCTCTCGACACCAATTATTCCTATTTTCCCTCATACAATATACATTACGGTGGCCCGATTTCGCACACTTAAAATCAGGCAAAATTTATCAGACCCTGCACTGACGGCTTCTCCAGAGTACAAACACTTGTTATTTCCCTGGCACAGTGAACTGTCTAATTGAAGGATGATGGAAGTTGTCATCACGAAATTTCCTTGCCGTGTTACCTCCCTCAATTTTTACTTGCATAGATCAGGTATATTGAATTCCCCTATGTGCATTTACTGTAATCAAGAGGAAATGATCAGTCATTTTTATTACATTGTCGCCATTTAGATTTATTCAGGCAAAGCATACTAGCACCCCCTCTTCAAAGACTGGGCTTGCAGTTATCACAACCTGATCTTCTTTCATTTGGAGCCTCTACACGGGGTTTCAGCCACAGGGATGTTTTATTCGCCGTTCAGGAATACACCACTGCGACTAAACGATTTTCTTGCTAAATTGCGGTCTCACTATACTTTATTTTTTTCTGCAAACTTGATATCGGCATTTCAAATCAAAATTAGGCTACAAAAGTTTTGTAGGAATGACGCAATGCTGAAAGTATAGGACAAATTCACCTTATAATCGCCCAATCCCCTCCTTTGACTATGAGCCATTTGCACAGGGAAACAACAACAACAACAACGAAATGAAATCGATCGGAGAAAACATCACGGCGGCAGAACGTCCACGCTTTTCAGTCTGGATTGGGTTGCACTCGGTTTTCCTCTGCACGAAGGACTGACAAGGTGTGCGTACATGATTACGTGTTTGAATAAGGTGTTGCGAAGGTTATAGTAAGTAACGTAGCCTGAAATTTTTTTTTTCGGAAGGTTGGGAGGAGGAGGCTTGTTAAAGCATACTTTATGTATGTTTAAATGGGGGCATGTGATGCATACACATGCAAAGCTGAGAAATTAAAAGACCGGAGGGGAAGGGGGGCAACACTTTTGGTTTAAATAGATCCTGTAGCTGGGCTCGTACCACCGTAAGTTAAGCCAGTTGGTTGGGATTCATCGTGAACTTGTTTACAGCGTTGTCTTTTCTTTCTCTTTTGCTTCTTCCCTGTTCTGTGTTTCGGGGGTTGCGCTGTAAACAAGTGCCGGGCTAGTAAGTTAAATTTATACTTGCACGTTAGAGAAACGTGCACATTAAAAGCAGAAAAGTAGTACATGTGCTTTCAATGATGCAATTCTGCATGTGCGGAATTGCCCTTTTTTTCTGTTTTGCACATGAGCATAAATGACCGAATGAAAACGATGGATGTTAACTCCTGCTGTGCTGTGAGGGAGGGCTGGGTAGAGAGCTCAACACTCATTGAACACTCGAGTCAGGGGCCTAGCCAGATATTTTTTGGGGGGGTAAGGCAAGGGGGGCAGGGATCATCCATATGGTATGTATGTTTTTCGTTTGTTATATGTTAGTTGAAGCCCAGCCCACTTCCCTCTAATTTTGCCCCTAATCCTTGTAAATACATCATAAATAATAAGGGTGACAGGGGGCACCCCTGCCTAAGCCCCCGGTTTACCTCTGCAGGCTTGGATACCTGTTTTTCCCACTTTATAACTACCTTGTTACCTTTATAGATACCCTTTAAAAGATTAGTGACTACATGTTCTCGCCTAGTGTGTCCAGTATTCCCCACAATTCCTCTTGAACCACGCTATCGTACGCTCCCTTGATATCCAAGAATGCTAGCCACAGGGGCCTGTGTTCCTTTTCTGCTATTTCGATGCACTGCGTCAGTGAGAACAGATTGTCTTCCAACCTCCTGTGTTTCCGAAACCCATTCTGCAGTTCCCCCAGCACCCCCTCATCTTCTATCCATGCCTTCAGTCTTTCCTTTATAATCTGCATCGCCAGCCTGTGGACCACTGATGTCACTGTTATAGGACGGTAGTTGTTTATGTCAGGTTTGTCCCCCTTTCCTTTATAGATCATGCTCATCCTGCTAAGTTTCCATCCATCGGGAACTTCACCATCGGTTATTATTTTGCTCACTGCCTCTCTCAAAGCCTGCTTAGACTTCAGACCTAATGTCTTTATCAGCCTAATTGGAATGCCATCTGGGCCTGTTGATGTACTACTAGGAACCCTTTTCTCAGCCCTTTCCCACTCTCGTTGTGAAAGTGGAGCCATTGCACCACTTGATTCGTCCTTGTCTATTGTGGTTCATAAAGTACTTCTTTGTTGAAATTTTTCTGTCACCCTTGCTCTTATATATTCAATAGCTTCGTCCCCTTTTAGCCTGGCACCTTGGGCTGTAGTTATGAAACTCTGCTCTAGGCTCGTCTCATTTCTGAGGGAGTTTTGATGGTTCCAAAATTTCGCAGCTGCCTTTCTATCTTTTTTATGCACTTCTGCCAGCCACTGAGCTCCCTTTCTTCTAATCTTTTCATTGATCAGATGGGATGCAGCCCTTCTACAGCTTAGAAAGGTTTCCCATTTTCTTTCAACATCATCTTGTCGGTTCACCCCACTGCTTAGCATGTCTGTGTTCCCTAGAGGCTTCCTGACGTTTTGCTATGGCTCTCTTAACTTCCTCATTTCACCAACTTTTGGGTTGGTGTCTTCTTTTCCGGTGTGACTTGTCACGTGCCTTAGCAAGCTCTAACTCAAACAGTCTAATTAGATTCGTGTATGTCCACACTGTCTTATTATCCTCCGTGATTACTTTCGCAATTTGTTTAGTGGCTATTTCAATTCGCCTTTCTGAATAAAAATTTTCCTGTAGTTGCTCATCTTGTCTCCTTACCACTGTCACTGCTCTTCCAAAACTTAGCTTGATACGTTTTTGATCACTACCCAGACTTCTGGAGCCACCTTCATCTAAGTGCATTCCCCTGAGCTTATCATACATCCTATGTGACATCAGTGCATAATCTATCGTCGACTGCAGCCTTCCTACCTCCCATGTAATTTGCCCTTCACACTTCTCGGTACTGTTGCAAATGATCAAATCAAGCCTTTCACACATATCCATGATCATTTTGCCTGTCGGGTCAATACCCATCTATATCTTCTATGTGCGCATTCATGTCTCCTAGTATAATTATCTCGCACTCTCTTCCTAACTCCTGAATGTCCTTTGATATACACTCTACCATTGCCTGGTTTTCCTCTCTGGCCTTTGCTCCCGTTCACAAGTACACGAAACCAAGGAGTGTCATTTGACCTGCCACTTTCCCTTTTAGCCATAAATGTTCTTTGCACTGCTGTTTGACCCTTCGCCAGTCTGTACTTTTATGAATGAATGCCCCAAAACCACCCCCCTTTCTGCTGCCTTCTGTTCTATTACAATATTCCCACGCGTAGTCCGGTGTCACAGAACGAGCGCTAAAAATGAGCGCGACGCCAAATTCTTGCGACAACGGGCGGGAGAAACGCCGCGAAGTCAAAAGAAAAAAAAAGGAAAGAAAAAGAAAACAAACGGCCAAGGCTCCCCGGGCGCGCGCTCTCCCCGCAGAAGCGTGGCTTCATCGACGAACCTCCTCACCCCACATCGGCGGCCGAGATAGCCCGCGATGTTTCTAGAACGAAGGAGGCGTGGCCACGCCGAGTTGACTTATCCGACGCGGAGGGCAGTCGAACCGTCTCGCGCCTCTCCCCAGCCTTCGCTGCGCATCGCGCCGACGAAATGACAAGAACTTTCTAGAATGTGGCGCGGAAGGTATTTAATCGAGCGGCCGAGACGAGAGATCAGGAGGAGACGGAAGTTAACGCCAGAGCGCGTAGGGATTCCGCCGTGTAGTCGGCGAAGGTTTTGGTCCGTAGGGACGAAGCCGGAGATGAAGAGGATTTCCACCTGAGGGGTGAAGGCTCGGGCTACCGGCAAGAGTGTGTGTTTACCGCTATCGAGCGAAGACGCGGGGCAACAGCTGCGTTTGTGAAGCCGACGTGTTCCGGCGAAGAAGTTGAAGTTGGAAGAGTGGCCAATTGAAGACGGGAGGTTTCCTGGAAGAGAAACTTCGAGAGCTGCGGAACGACAACAACGCTGGACTTTGAGTGAGTGATTCTCGGAAGAGTATCATCTAGACTTTGGTTCCAAGAACTTTGGACTGAATAGGTTTTCTATCCCTTTAGTCTTTGAGTTTCTTGGTTGTTCAATGCATGCGACTGCATTGTAGTGCGTATTGTTGTCTGTGTCCGTTGTTCGAGTGGGGCTAATTGTACTGTGTAGTGTGTTGATTGATTGGTGACGTATTGTATGTAACTATTGTGGAGTGTGCATTCTCGTGTATTGTTTTCGATCTACCAATTTTGAGAATATAATTTGTTTGTTTATCAACTCTCGGCTCTGACTTGTTCTTTGGGCCACAGCCGGCGTCCGCTGGCGAGCCCAAAAAGGACCACTTCTAAATTGTCCACGCTTTCGTGGTGCGGTTCGGGGGGCCGATACTTCGGCCCTTGGAATTAGCCCGGCGATCGCCTCCCTAATTAACGGGACCAGGTGTGACAATTAATCTGGCGTCCGCGACAGGAGTTTTTGGTGCACAGTGTGTCCAAAGTAGTAGGAAAGAGCCTCGAGTTGTGATAGTGCTATCGGAACGATTTTGTGTGTTGTTCAGTGTTCTCGTTAACGAGTGCAGGGGAGTGTTCCGAAAGACTGATTTAGGCAGATACTTTTTGCACGCGGCAAGGTTTTATTTGCGAGTTACGAGACACAATGGAGCTCGAAAAGTTAGTTGCTCTTGGTGAGAAGATGGGTCTTTCTGGCGCCGAACTACGGAAGTGGGTAAGCCAGAAGGAGAAAGAGGTGGTGGAGAGAGAAAAGCTGGCGGCTGAGAGGGTGAGAGAAGAAAGAGAAGCGGAGATGACTGAAAGGGAGCGCCAGCGGCAGCACGAGATGGAACTCGAGCGGCTCCGTTTGCAACAGCGAAGTGAAACTCCCGTCCAAGCTAGAGTTGAAAGCAGCGAACGGGAGGACCACGGATTCCGCTTGAACCCAAGCAAGCTGCTCGTAGCATTTGATGAAAGGAAGGACGACCTTGACGCGTACCTTCACCGATTTGAGACGATTGCGAAGAGCCAGAATTGGCCGGAACATCAATGGGCAACTGCTTTGAGTACTTGCTTGAGTGGTGAAGCGCTAAGTGTGTACGGTAGGCTGACGCCGACCGATGCAGCCAACTATGCAAAGGTGAAAGCTGCTTTGTTGAAGCGATTTAGATTCACTGTGGAAGGATTCCGGGACAGATTTCGGACCGGGAAAGCCAGCTGATGGGGAGACGGCTACGCAGTATGCCGCCCGACTTTGCCATTATTTCGACAGATGGATTGAACTTTCAGGGACAGCACAGGAGTACGATGAGCTTAGAGAGCTCCTGATTAAAGAACAGTTTCTTACTAGTTGCCACCCAAGTCTGTCCCTGTACTTGAAAGAGAGGAAGGCTAAGTCACTTGAAGGAATGCTTGAATTGGCTGATCAATTCTTGGAAGCGCAAGGTGGAACTAATTTGGCCAAAGTCAAGAAGGAGTGTCCCGATGATTCGAAGAAATTGGCTCCCGAAGAAAAGAAGCGTGCACCAGAGAGCATTCCGCGATGTTTTCGGTGCAACCGAGTGGGTCATCGCGCGAAAAACTGTCGAACGATCTTTACGAGCCCTACGGCAGTAAAATGTTTCAAGTGTGGTCAGACTGGGCACAAAGCAGATGCTTGTCGGAACGGAGTGAGTCAATCTCACCAGGTATCTTGTGTGCAAGCGGCACCGAAATCTGATAATAATGCCGTCACCGATGGATTCGTAGAGTTGAAGAATGGGGAGAAAATTCCTATTGTGGGTGCTGTAATGTCAAAACAGCCAACCGGTGTTACGAAAGGAATGCCAACGCTGCCTGGAAAAGTTGCGGGCAAACAGATTACGGTGTTAAGAGATACCGGCAGTTCCACTGTTATCGTGCGGAAAAATTTGGTACGGGAAAGTGAGTTGACAGGCAGAACGAAACCGGTTTGCCTAATTGACCGTACAGTTCGGCTGCTTCCCGAAGCAGAAATTGAGGTTGAAACCCCGTACTTCAGCGGGAAGGTTACTGCTTTATGCATGACGACCCCCCTGTATGACCTTGTCATCGGAAACATCGACGGGGCGCGAGGGCCAAGTGATCCAGAATGTTTGGGAGAAGACCCGAAGATAGAGCCCTCACCAACACAGCGGCCGCGAGATACAGTGGAGGAACATCCCGTGACGGATCTCACTAGAGCCCAAGGTGAAGCTGCGGCGCAAGAGACAGCGAAGGAGAAGACGATCGTGTCGAATCAGTTCACGGGCCGAGCAACCGGACTTACGTCGGCACGACCTCAACCGACCGACAGTGTAAAGGAGACGGAGTTGGCCAGCAGGGAAAAATGTAGAGGCATGATCAAGCGGGTAAATAAACAGACAGGACCCGTCGAATGTAATGACGCGTTAACGGTGTCGGAAGAGACAACGATGGCTGAGAGAACGCCTCAGATATCGTCGTTGGAAAGGGCTCGCCGAAAAAGAACGTGGAAGCACAAGAAGAGATCGAGCGAGCACCGCAAAAAGGGGCGCAAGCGCTGCTCGAAGTGCGCAGGATAAGTGCTGAGGTCAAAGCAGAATGTGGTTGGCAGTGTTGAGTGCCATATGTTGTGTTAATGTTGTGGTATCCTGTGTCACAAGTGTCGAAGTGTTGTGCTGTGATGTGATGTATAGTATTGTACCATTGTTGTAGTGAGAGACTTTGTACATTTGTATTATTGGGAATGTGTGGTGGAGTGTTGTACTCATGTGCTTGTGGTTGTGTTTTCACGTGTTGTGTAATTGAATTACAATGTACAATTGTATTAAGTGATCTATTGTGAATGTGAAGTGTCATGAGCGACTGATGGTGTTACAGTCTGTGAGAGTGTGCGGTGACTTTTCGCGCTCGTTTGTGTGGTTTTGAATATTATGAGATAATATTCTTAAAGTGGGGGGCAGTGTCACAGAACGAGCGCTAAAAATGAGCGCGACGCCAAATTCTTGCGACAACGGGCGGGAGAAACGCCGCGAAGTCAAAAGAAAAAAAAAGGAAAGAAAAAGAAAACAAATGGCCAAGGCTCCCCGGGCGCGCGCTCTCCCCGCAGAAGCGTGGCTTCATCGACGAACCTCCTCACCCCACATCGGCGGCCGAGATAGCCCGCGATGTTTCTAGAACGAAGGAGGCGTGGCCACGCCGAGTTGACTCATCCGACGCGGAGGGCAGTCGAACCGTCTCGCGCCTCTCCCCAGCCTTCGCTGCGCATCGCGCCGACGAAATGACAACTTTCTAGAATGTGGCGCGGAAGGTATTTAATCGAGCGGCCGAGACGAGAGATCAGGAGGAGACGGAAGTTAACGCCAGAGCGCGTAGGGATTCCGCCGTGTAGTCGGCGAAGGTTTTGGTCCGTAGGGACGAAGCCGGAGATGAAGAGGATTTCCACCTGAGGGGTGAAGGCTCGGGCTACCGGCAAGAGTGTGTGTTTACCGCTATCGAGCGAAGACGCGGGGCAACAGCTGCGTGTGTGAAGCCGACGTGTTCCGGCGAAGAAGTTGAAGTTGGAAGAGTGGCCAATTGAAGACGGGAGGTTTCCTGGAAGAGAAACTTCGAGAGCTGCGGAACGACAACAACGCTGGACTTTGAGTGAGTGATTCTCGGAAGAGTATCATCTAGACTTTGGTTCCAAGAACTTTGGACTGAATAGGTTTTCTATCCCTTTAGTCTTTGAGTTTCTTGGTTGTTCAATGCATGCGACTGCATTGTAGTAAGTATTGTTGTCTGTGTCCGTTGTTCGAGTGGGGCTAATTGTACTGTGTAGTGTGTTGATTGATTGGTGACGTATTGTATGTAACTATTGTGGAGTGTGCATTCTCGTGTATTGTTTTCGATCTACCAATTTTGAGAATATAATTTGTTTGTTTATCAACTCTCGGCTCTGACTTGTTCTTTGGGCCACAGCCGGCGTCCGCTGGCGCGCCAAAAAGGACCACTTCTAAATTGTCCACGCTTTCGTGGTGCGGTTCGGGGGGCCGATACTTCGGCCCTTGGAATTAGCCCGGCGATCGCCTCCCTAATTAACGAGACCTGTGTGGCATCCGGATTGTTCGGAGGTTGTTCCATGTCCCTGAGATGTGTTTCTACAAAACCGCATACCATCGGCCTCTCTTCCCTTAGCTGTTCTTCTATCTCTTCCCACTTCAGCCTGTTCCTACCACCCTGCATGTTAATATACCCTATGTCTGAATGGGCTCGGCGCTCGTGGCTACGTCTATTTATGCCCCGGACTCTACCTATCTTAGACATTGGTGCCACTTTGGAATCGTATCTGTCCATAACACCTGTCGAAGAGTCTCCCTGGTTGTTTTCCTTGTTACTAGCTATCCTGCACCCCGAAGGGCTCGCTTGCCCCCCAAAAAAGCTACTGCGCGTCCTGCAAGTTGCCAACCCACCTCATGGGCCAACCCACCTCATGACCTAGTCGCCCATCGAAGTGAATTCTTTCTCGTTGAAAACCACCCCACCTATGCACCTCTCTGTTTATTTCCACCACCTCAAAGCCTTTCTCTCGACTCATCCGCCATATCTCTTGGTTTGCGTTGACAACCGCTCTTTGCAGGTTGCTATCACGCACCGGTACCTCCGGTATCGTGCATATCGCTACCTGTACCTTAGGAGAAGTGGCGCGCATGTCATCGACGCCTTTCGCCAGTGTGGCTGCTAGTCCTGCTGTATCTTCATTTAAGACATCGTTTAAACCGCCTGAAATTATCACGAGGTCTCGTCTATCAGCTGTAGTTTTGAGTTTTGCGCTCGCTCTCCTCATGACTGCTTCAAGCTTGCGTACTGGGAACGCCCCTACTGCAACCCTCTTTTCACCTCTTACCCTCTCTTTGATGGCTTCTGTGCATCGATTTAAATTCGAGTCCCCAGCGATTATCACATGCTGTGACTTTTCAGCTGGAGCGTCCTGCACCTGGGGGCTACTTGCACCTGTGACGCCGGCTGCTTTGTCCCCTCTCAGCCCCACCACTACCTCGCTGAAGCTGGGCCTTGCGACAGTTGAACCGGCTAAACCTGTTTTTTCCAAACTTGCTTGTTCTTCTTTCTCCACCGTTCTGGTTGCCGGTTCTCTACTGTTCTCTCCGTAGGCCGCTTCTTTGTTCAGCTTCGCTAGTGCTTCCTCAGTGGACTTCAGTCTTTTTCCCATTGCCCTCGTTTTCTCTTGCTCTGTCGCCAACGCAGTCTCGAGCTCAGCGATTCTCATCAGCAGTTCACTCTGGGCAACCATCATTTTCTCCATTCTCTCCCCGACCTCACATTGCCTACACTTCACGTCAGCCTCTTCTCCATCCGCTTCTACACTTGGGTTCACTTTCAAACCCACTCGACATCCTGAACACTTTACAGTCTTTTTAACCATGTCTTTCTGACACCAATTGTCCCTATACACGATAATTACTAAACTCAAGAAGTGCACTACGAAAAAAAAGAAAGTCTAAGCTCTACTACAAAAATTTGCGTGTTCGATGTACGCGCACCTCCCCCACGGGGTGGCAAAAGAAAAAAAAACAACAAAAAATTTCAAACACACACCCTCACTAACTAATAAATACCTGGTGACTGGCCCCCGAAAAAGCCGTACCATAAAATTAGTGCTACGAAGATTTCAACCTCTGCCTTATAATTATAAAGACAAGCTCAAAACATGCAAAAACACTTATCTGCGCAGTCGATCCGGAGCGCTCGAAAACCACGTCCATCCACCGTGACAGCCCGAACAAAACAGAACAGAACAGAACAGGAGCAGTAGTATGCTGCACCACCACCAGTCAGCAATGTGAAACTTGACGTTCAACTCGCTAAAACAGAACGAAATCGTACAACGTTTTAAAATTTTTAAACACTATATGTTAAGAATGCAATTTGATTTGTTAAAGGAAATGTATCGGATACATATATCTGAAGAAAACACGTCAGTTTAAAAAACGTAAACGTGCGATTATTGCAAATTTTGTCAAAAGAAGCCGTGTGTCGCTAGATATTTTAGGCGCGTCCGAATGGATGGAATGACCGGACACGACCTGCCGTGATGCGCTCTGCGCCTCTCATGTGCCGATGGGACTTGATACCGGCTGCGCCGGTTACTGCATCGCTTTAAGGGTGCATTGCTTTAAGCACTGCGGCGGCGATCATGGTCCCTCAGAGTGCAAGGCGCGGACGAATTCGATGGCCGCCCCGCCTGTAGCCTCTTCATCTTCCCAGGAGCAGGTGAGCGGCGTTGTGGAGTGAACGAGCTCCAGGAGGGGAAGAGCAGGAGGCGGGGTCGGAATTAGCTGAGGCCCTCACCCTTTTAAGTGTGAACACACTTTATAACTGAACAAACGCTGAGAATACTGCAAGGCAAGAACATAACGCATCATCTTCTGAGTTGGTTCCCAGCTCACCTTGGGCAAATCAACGATTCCCCTCCCAATCTCAATGAAGCAGCACACGAGGCGGCGCGAGAACTCTCCAACCGCGCCTCCCCGGGGTGGCGTTCTACCGGTGAAGGGGATAACCGGGAAATTCTTACAACATATAACAAGCTCACTAAACATTTCTACCTGTCTAGAAGGATTTTCCCTCCACCTCACAAAAATCTAACCCGGCCCCAAGCACTTACATTAAGGCTTTTGCAAACGCGGATGTACCCTACTTTGAAAATGTTACACATCATGTACCCTGACCTATACTCAAGTAATCTTTGTCCACATTGTGGGGAAATAGCTTCGTTAGAACACATGCTCTGGCAGTGCACCAAATTCGCTCATATATCGAACATCACCTCTGCCAGATGGGAGGTTGCAATCCGCAGCTCATCCTTGGCAGATCAGCTCTGCGCTGTCCACCAAGCCCGCGAGGAGGCTGAGGAACTTGACATATCTGTCCCCACGTGGGAGCTGCCCGCACCACAGTGATCTGTGGTTTGGAGGACCAAATAAAAGTTTATCCAATCCAATAAGCGACCCCAAACCATCCGCCGCCGTCGGCGTCGTCTGCAGTCTTCTCTCTATCTTTAAAAGAAAGAGGACTTGGCGGGCCGCAACGCGATGCTCTACCGAATAAGCCACGGACGCGACGCTGATATCGGTGTCAGTAACGCGCCTTATATCTTTAACGCCGCTGCGCGCGTTCCCTCCCCCTTCGCTCGCTGCAGCTGCGCGCACACCCCTCTCTCTCGCGCGCCTGCCTTCTCTCTCAGTCTCCCGTCGAGAGCGGGTCGTGCGATGAATGTCCCGGAGGCAATGCTACCATCAACAACGAATGCAGTACAACCGAATGCCAGCACTGCACCCGTCGTTGGAGGTGACGGTACCGCGGTGGTTTCGCCGACGTTGGAAGACAAGGCGGCGCTGCGAAGGGCTCGTGAGACCGAACGTAAGCGGGCGAAGCGTGCAGCGGATGCCGAACTGCGTGCTCGCGAGGCCGAGTGCAAGCGGGCGAAGCGTGCAGCGGATGCCGAACTGCGCGCTCGCGAGGCCGAGGACAAGCTGGCGAAGCGTGCAGAGGATGCCGAACTTTGCGCTCGCGAGGCCGAGGACAAGCGGGCGAAGTGTGCAGCGGATGGTGAACTGCGCGCTCGCGAGGCCGAGATGAGGCGTCAGCATCGAGCCGCGAATGCGGCCCAAGAAGCGGAACGACAACGGAAGCGTCAGGCGGAGAAGGGCGATGAAGGCCGGCGTCAAGACGCCGCTGGCAATCGTCAACGGCGAGTGGACGTTCCCGAAGCCGTTCGAGCAGGTGAACGTGCCGTGCGGGAGAGTGTGCGAGCCCTGGACTTTGCTCGTCCGGACGCGCGTTTCAAACGCGACTTTGTGGATCGCAGCTTCGGTCACAGCTGCGTCTGTCTCTCGAGTTTCCGACCACGATCAACGATGGCTTCATAGACTTGGCGTTCAGTAGGAACTGTACGGTCCGCTCCGTCTTGCTGGATCCGCTCACCGTACATTTCTCGGATCACAAAGCGCTGGTACTAACCGTGAGCTACAACGATAACACGAATAGGTGCTAATCTGTAGTGTAGTTTGTGTGTGTGTGTGTGTGTGTGACGCGCTCGTGATGTGTGCATTTAATGCATCGTACGAAAATCGTAAGTGTAAATAAATAATACTTCGTATATAATGTATCTGTGTACAAATGCTTCATGACAAACAACACTTAAATTCATTATTACACTTTAATCATCATCATCAGTAATAAAAATCCCAAGCATTTCCCCGAGGATGAACATGGTTAAGTGCGAATGCACGGGGTGATGCTATGAGGGGGAGTAAAGTTAAAATCCGTTGGCATTCGCCAGTGAGTTAACGTAAACTCCCCCGTGTGATCAAATTGCGATTCCCAGGAACCATTACACCATAAAGGTACCATAGTGTGATTAATAAATATAATAGTGCGAATTTATAAATACCCCTCATAGCATCACCCCGTGCATTCGCACTTAACCATGTTCACCCTCGGGGAAATGCTTGGGAGTTTTGTGCTGCCGCCGAGCCGTCGCCAGCCTCGCCTGCCGGTGCACCCGGGACCAGTCCTGCTGACGCGCCTGCTGCCGAGAAGAAGGAGGAACCCATGAGCTGGACCGACGCTGTTCGGGGCAAGAAGCGGCGCGCCCACCGATCACCAGGGCCCTCCAAGGAGAGGCTGGCGGCGGCTCCGAGCGGCGGCCCCAGCAGCCCTAAGGACGACCTCCCGGTTCCGAAGCGAGCCGCAGCGACAGAGTCTGACGAGGAATCTACCTCGTCGACTGTCACGGACAGTACCACGGGTGAGTTGAACAACAGTTCTTTATGCCCTAACTGTGGACCAGGCAATTGCGAATGTTCGTTAATGTCTAACACAATGTTTTCGTCTACGAACGAGGATTCCCTCTCCGAAGGGGACTCTCGTTCGTAGGTTTATATTAGGTAGCTTTTCAGCAGCTGATACCTCCGAGTATCTGCTGTTTCCTTCTCTTCTGTGATTTTCTTTTCGCTTCTTGCCTATCCTAGAGTCTGTTTTCTCTCCTATATTTCATCATGGCTTCTTCTCTCACTATTGCTACATTTATTTGTCGAGTTATCACAAGAGCAGCGAAACAAGCCGAGGTTATCCATTTAGCTCGGTCTCGCAAAATAGACATTCTCCTTTTGCAGGAAACTTTTGTGTCTAGATTGCAACAGATTAAGAACTTCGACAGAACGTTTGGCACCAAATCCTACTGGAATTATGGCGGCCCACATTGCCGGGGTGTTGCTGTCATTTTAATGCCACGATTCACCGGTTCTGTGCTCCGCTACGCCAGGGATTCGGATGGCCGTGTTCTGTCGGTGGATCTTGACTCTGGCGTTAGAATTGTGAATGTTTATGCTCCAGCGCAGCACAGACAGCAGAAAGATTTCTTTAATTCCCTCGATTCTTATCTAGTTGGCCCTTCCCGTGTCATTTTAGTAGGTGATTTCAACTGTGTTTTAGAACAAGCAGATCGCGTTTCCTTCAAAGGAACTCCAAAGCTTAGAGACCGAAACGGCGACCTAGAGTTGCGGGAGCTTGTTAAAGAGCTGGGGCTTGTCGATGCTTGGCGGTCCCTCCGCCCTCTCCAGTCAGGAATGACTTGGACGGGGAGGGGGAGCCGGTCGAGGATTGATTGTTTTTATGTCTCGCCCTCGCTTGCTCCTAGCATGCACTCTAGCTGGCTGTGTTCTTCCGCATTGAGTGACCATAGCCTCTTTGCATTGAGATTTGCGACTCAAGTTTGGTGCCATGGGGCAAGCGACCGTGGCGTTTGAATCCGCGGCTCCTTAAAGATAAGGACGCCACAAAAGATGTAGCGACATATCTCATGAATTCACTCCTTGGCGACCAGAACTTAGGCGGTAGCGATTGGGACACGGTGAAGGACGAAGTCGCGGAGCGCTTTCGGGATTGGGGCAAGAGGCGGGCGTGGGAGGAGCGCGCAGAGATCAAAGCGGTCTCTGATGCGATTCTCCTGCTCTCAAAGCCATTGTCCTGTGGCCCGGGGGTTACCGCGGCTCTTACTTCACTGCGCAAAGAACATAGAGTCCTGCTCCAGCGACGCTGGGACCGCTTGCGGGCCACAGCACGCGCAGAGCAGTGGGAAATGGAGGCTTGGTGCAGCAGAAATGTCCTTCAGAGACCCTTGGCTAGGAAAAGCTCAGCGATAACCTCTTTGGTCAATCCTAACACAGGCAGTTTAGTGGAAACGCAGGACGAAGTATTAGAGGTGGCAAGACAGTTCTACAAGAACCTTTACGCCGAACCACCTCCCACTCCGTACTCGTTTCCTTTCACCAAAACCTACGAGGACTTTGATATTTGTGACACTCCTCTCGTCGAAGAGGAGGTGTTTGCAGCCCTTAAATTCATGAACCATAATCGCAGCCCAGGTTCAGATGGTTTGACAGTCGAGTTTTTTGTCAAGTTTTGGAGGGTTTTGGGGGGGGGGGGGGGCTTTTACCACATTGGCAAACAGGCTTCTCCGTGAGGGGACCCTGTCAGCAACTCAAAGGGAGGGGCGGATCACTCTCCTGTGCAAGGATGAGACGAGACGCACCGACCTGAGAGCCTGGTGGCCCATCACCCTCCTGAACTGTGACCACAAGCTCATAGCTAAGTGCCTGTCCGTTCGACTCACTCCAGTGCTCAGTACTGTTTTGGGTCCGTACCAGGCGTGTTGTGTCCAAGGTAGATCGTGCCAACTTCATGGTTTTGCTATCAGGGACCTTATAGAATGGTCGAATTCACGCAACCTAAGTGGAATACTTTGTTCTTTTGATCAAGAAAAGGCTTTTGATATTATCAGTCATAAGTACATCTTTAAAGTTTTAAAGCAGGCGGGCTTCAGTTCCAAGTTCATCAGCATGGTCAGAGCTCTCTACTTTCGTCCTAGTTCGGCTGTTGTCATACAAGATCGCGTCTCGGAGTCGTTTGGTGTGTGCCGTGGAGTCAGACAGGGCGACCCACTGTCGCCCGCTCCCTACGTGCTCGCATTCGAGCCGCTCTTGCAGAGGCTTTCTGAAGACACATGCCTAGGTAGATTTCCCCTTCCGCCAGGTCCCCCCCCCCCCGGTGGCAATGTTTGCCTATGCAGATGACCTCTCTAATGTCGTCCCGGACGAGGCAACTGTTTGCACCGTCTTGGACGTTATGGAAGGGTACTGCTCGGCGAGCGGCGCCAGAATAAATAAGTCGAAGAGCGTAGTCATGTATCTGAACTGCGCTCCCTCCAGTCCACGTCCTGTACATGGCCTCCCCATACAGAAGCGCCTACGTATATTAGGTTTCCATTTCGAGCCAGACGGCCTGACTACCGAAAACTGGCGGTTAGCAAGGCAAAAGCTGACCGACAGGATTAAGGAACTCGGTGCCTTGTCTTGTCCGCTTACAGCTAGGGCCACGATAATTCGATCACTGTTGTTTATTTTCCTTACGTACATAGGTTCGGCTATGCCAGTTAAGGTCCACACCAAAGTTATCTTGGAAAAGAAAGTGTTCGATTTCTTTTGGGGTCGTGCCTCTCATTTTGTGTCGCGCCCCGTGTTGAAGTAGCGTAGGGACCAAGGAGGACTAGGTACTCCCGACCTTAGCGTTGTGACCATGGCATTACATGTTAAATGGACACGGGTAGCTCTTGATTCAGATATGCTCCTTAGTAGAAGCTTCGCGTCATATTTCCTGAGCACCAGGCCGAGGTTGTTCTCGCCCGGGGCATTTTCGAATTCCGTGCCTCAGGCGGGAACGCCTTCTGCCTTCTATGCAGGGGCCGCTTCTACTTTGGCCCGTCTCCAAGAGGTCGACCCCGAGATAGATTTAGTTTCGATCGAACTCCGCGAGCTAGTCGATAGACTCGCTCCAGAGTTACCTGAACGCTATAGAGAACATGACCTGTCCCAATACAGTCCTAACTGCCGGTTAATTACTGCCTGTTTCCTGGACGCCAAGCGCGCTACATTCATGTATCGCCTGGCCAGAGATCGCCTGCCTCTAAAGTTCAGGCCATTCACAAGAATTCCTCAACAAGTAGTGTGCCCTTTTTGTGGCAATGTGGAGGATCTGGTTCACGTGTTCTCTCAGTGCGCACTACCAGCTGCCCTCCATCGAAGGATAGCTAGCTTGTTTGGCCACACAGGTGTTCCTTTCAACACCGTTCGTTTTCTTCATCCCCTGTCGGGACAAGCGGCTAAGCAATACGTGCTTCTGCTTGTTGAGTGCTCCTACCAAGTGTGGGTGGCACGGTGCTGTGCCGTCTTTGACGGCAAGCGACCCGGGCTTCACGAAGTCCTTGCAAAAGTACGGAAGGAGGTCTGGTTCGTTTTCCACCGAGAGTGGCAGCGCCTAGGTGCAAAGAAGTTTTATGAGATGTGGCACCGTCCGGCAGTGATTTTCAGTGAGGCAGGAGGGCAGATAACCATCAACTTTTAATGATGGCTTTCTCTAAGGCTCCACGACTAGGCCTAGTGAGCCAGTCGCCCCCGAGTTTGGTCTGTATGGTCTTTCACCCGAGCTTTGCATGTGCTAAGGTGATCCTGTCACCTTGTCTGGCTTTACCCGCAAGGTCCGTGATGGCCCCTTCTGCAGGATCAGCAACTCTACTCGTCGAAGCGGAAGGTGGCTCCCTTCCTCGAGAAGGACTAAGCCGGCTTTCAGCCGTGCCGGTTTCCGTGGGTACGTTTGGTTTGCGTGCAGCGGCACTGGCCTCTGCACCAAATAGTAGTCCCTTAGACCCCACAGGACGGATCGTGTCTCACTGCGCCCTTGTGGTGAGGAGACGGGCCGTGACCGCAAAGCGCCTCGCACCAAGCAATAGCCCATCCGGCCTGAAGGGGTGTCGTCGCAGGCTCTCAGCCGCGCGACAGTGTGAGGGCACGGGCACTTTGGTTGCGGTGACTGAAGTTTCCGCAACCGAGGGCAGTCCCGCTGCCACGTTTTTGGGTACGTCCGCTTTGCGTGCCGTGACGAGAGCCACCGTGCGGAAGGGTAGCCCCTGTGTCAAGTCACGCTGGGCCCTAGCGGTCAGGAGACGGGCCATTACCGCAGCGCACCCCACGCGCTGCGATAGCCCACCTTGCCAGGGTACGTTCACTTTGTGCGTTGCGACCGAAGTTGCGTTGCCGAAGGGTTGTCCCTTTGTCGGACCTCCCTGGCTTGTACGCCGGGAGGCAGGCCGCGTCTGTTTGGCGCCTGGCGCCGAACGGTGGCCCCCTTGCCAGGGCATCGCCGTCTGCCCGAAACAAATCGTCCCCCTCACACGACCCTGGGGGAGGAGGAAGTGCCGGGACAGACGTAGGATTATGATGGGTTGATGAGTTAAGTGTGACTCTGGGACAAAGCGCTTCGGCGCCGCGTCTCCTTCCTATCTGACAACGGCATGATCTCGTCGACGGTGCTCCCCTTTGGAGCACTGAACTTAAAGCAGTGAGCTTTGTGGGTGGCGCTGCGAAAGCAGTCACTCTTCCGCCCTGGTTGCCACGGGTTCCCTCTCATGTGCTGGAGGGACTTAATACCAGCTGCGCCGGTAACTGCTTCAAGGGCGTCGATGATATCGTCGACGGTGCTCTCCTCTGGAGCACTGAAGTTAAAGCAGTGAGCTTAGGACGCTGGCGCTGCGAAAGCCATCACGCTTCCCTGGCTCCCACGGCTTGCGCTGTGGTGCCCGGGCGCTGGATCTCGATAAAGGCCTGGATAGAGCCGGTGGAGGGTCTCTTCATAACGCAGCCACAGCGCGTGCGCTAAGGAAATTTATTTTTCATGAAATAGAATGTGACGGAAGAAAGCATTCAGCGTACCCAGATGAGCTTGTAAGGGGTGTGTGATATGAAAGCATTCAGCGTACCCAGACGAACTTGTAAGGGGTGTGTGATATGGCGCTTTCTTTCAGTAAAAGGTTACGATCATGCGCGCACTTCAGTGCTTGTGACACTGCCAGCAGCAAAGTGCACTCTTCAGAGGTATATAGGTCCAAGCCCAGAATCATCAGGTATGAGCAATGCTATAAAACATTTGCGCAGGGTGATTCCACGAGAGATCGACACGGGTCCAAAAGTTGATATTTTAGATTTCATTGAGTATTTTATATTTCGTGCACCTTTCACCAGGTAGCCCGAAAGTCATATTAGTTTAACGATTAACGGCATAACTTACGAGAAAAAAAATATCAAACTGCACCAACACGGAAGCACCAATTTCGTCGCCTGTCATTTTCAAACATTGCAGATGCTGTATATAAAAAGACAAATATTTTTGTTTCAGGGAAGATATTTTTGACCTGAAATGCATGTCTAATGAAGAATGAATCGATATGGTTTCAAGATTGTAGACCTTAGGAAAATCTCTTTTAAAAATGTCTAATTTTGCAACAGTTTAAAATAAGTTACGTATTCTCCATTTTTTTTCTCCGAAAGTAATGCAAGCAGCGTTTTCAAACTTGACAAGCTTTGAGGATATAGTGTTTTCATTAGGTACATAAATTATTGCTACCATAGGGCAAATGTAAATTTTTATATATTGCCTTTTCAATCTTCTCATATTGGCAAAAAAGTACTCCACTGAAGTTTGAATAATAAAAAAACTCCATCTTCGATTTTTCTTAAAATCTCGTACATAGACATCCGAAGGCCATCATACAGTAATATAGAAAAACATATTGCATTATTTTGTTTTTAGCGACAATATTCGTGGTGCAAATCAGAGCTTTTCGAGAATGCGTTGATAAGTAGAGAAATCTAGAAATCGGAACGGAAAAGCGGCAATGAGCTTCAAACGCGAGTAAACGTGACCGCATTTGCTGAAGAAAGGCTGTTTTAGCACTGTTACAAATACGTACTCATGAAGGCGCATTTATGCTCCTGATAACACAGCTCGAATACAGGAAATCTTCGAAACTGTAACTCAGTTGCAAAACATCTGTCTATATTTGCACATAAACTCAAACATGAAAATGTTCCAATGCAAGTGTTGGGTCTCGCTAGAAAAAGCATGTGCGCTTGAAGTACCCTCACTGGTATTTTGGTGGTGACTGCATGAAACAAAAGATGTGCTCAAAATGGCTGCATCTTTTGCAGATCACATTTAGCAGTACGTGACGCTAACACAACACGATCAGTGCCCTCAGATGTGCTTAGCCAAACATGCCAAGAACGTATGCCTGGAACACGTGGCAACAATTTCCACTGGCTCTTCTTAAACTGACGGAATGTTTCTAGCTCGTCTGCATTTGCACACAGCAGCTTGACATTCTTGAGCTTCGCGCTCATTTGCGCCACCATTTCGGATGCTGACATAATCACAGCTGAGCTTGCCGCTCTGAGGTTGTAGAGCATAGCCTGATGCTTTAGTAGGCCTCCAACGCCGTCACAAGAGTTCTTGCCATGTCCTGTGGCCGAAAACATCCACTTTGTTGATATATGGTCTTTCTGACATAACTCGAACAACTGGTACTTGTTTTTGAAGTCACTGCATGCACCATCAGAAACATAAGTAACATGCGTGTCAGGCTTAAGTTGTTCCTTCATATAGCTGTGGATTATTTGTAGAGCAAAACAGGCATGTGCAGCATCATGGCATGTGTCATCACTGATGACGGCAACACTTTGAATTGATTGCTTCCTTATGACGACACACGCGAATATAGACACCTGTTTTTTGTGCCAGTTCTACGACTGTACCGTATTCGGTACAATGGCTGTCCAATTTTCGGCGAAATCAAAGTGAGAAATGCAAGATTCTTTTTCTTGGTTCTCTTTCGCCTGGCGTATTGCCGATTCTTGAATGTATCTTATGTAATCATTGGTAATCCACTTCACGAACCATAGACTTAGCTCTCGCAGAAAAGCACTTGCCTGGGCTGTTTTATTTGCTAGATTGCCATTTTCCCATACTGCATAGGCTACCTCAATATCTTCAGGGATCCCTAAACATGTGGCTGTCAGAGCGTCCTCCTTAGCACAATAGTCACAATGGCCTAAAAACAATCACTTGTAGGGAGCTGCAAAGACATAGTTCTTTCAAGAAGTCCGCCGTAAGTGTGTTTCTTGTAGAGCAGAAACACACTCCGTGGCATTAGCACAGTATATACAAAGGCACACTTCTTGGTGTGGTGTAAAAAGAACCCACTTCGGCCTCAGTGAATAAAACTTTGAGAGCCCATTAGACGTGTTCGGATTAGCTTCTCTGAAGAGACGGCAAGCCTCTCGCACCGAACGGGTCATAAACCTTTTCGAAACAAGCTCATTTTTTCCGTCAACGATAACAGATACTACATCTTTTTTGTTGGGACTCTGCCGAGAGCAGCTATACTCATCTTTAAAGTAGTAAGCCATAGCTGCCTGGACGTCCATTGGGTTCAGCCCTGTCCTGATTGATTGATTGATATGTGTGGTTTAACGTCCCAAAACCACTATATAATTATGAGAGACGCCGTAGTTGAGGGCTCCGGAAATTTAGATCAACTGGGGTTCTTTAACGTGCACCCAAATCTGAGCACACGGGCCTACAACATTTCCGCCTCCATCGGAAATGCAGCCGCCGCTGCCGGGATTTGAGTCTGCGCCCTGCGGGTCAGCAGCCGAGTACTTTAGCTACTAGACCACCACGGTGGGGCCAGCCCTGTCCTGTTTCCCGCATTTGGTGCTAACCATATCCCGTGTTTTGCGTGCCAGCGTCGGGATCTGTATATCATGTAAGCTGACAAGTTTGGTATGGAGTTTTCAGCGCTCTATATCGCTCGACAACAGTGTCAACAAACGCATGCGCTCTTGATACGAAGAACACGCTTCATAGGCTTGCTTGAAGTTCTTGAACCACTGGGCACACACACTGCATTTTAGATCTGATGGTTGAAAGTGGCGGTTACACACGTTACGGTGGTATTTCACGGTTACTGTAGAATTGCTGCTAAGTTTTCTTGGCTCTGCATGAACTTTCTATTTTGCGCATGCAGCTTCTCTAGTCGCATATGTGACAATGCTTCAGGCGTGTTTACGCACCGCTCTTGACTTCTCCCTTTTTCTTCTTCCGGCAAAAACTTATCAGCTGTTTCAGCTGAGAAGCCATTAGACGAAGACAGCATATCTCTAAGGCGTCTTAAGCAGATCTGGCAGACATGGTCGTTGTTATGTGCATGGCGGACAGCTTTCGGCAAAAGCTTCTGGAGAGCAAACAGGTCGATGTCTTTGACCTTGCGGAAGTTTCTTTGATAAGGTATTTTATTTTTATGCAACATGAGGTAATCTGAACAAAGAACTCTATCCCGGCTGAAGTGGTCAGCCATAGCCATGTTCCTTGAGGCTCAAATTACTGGCAATGCAACTATGCGTGAAACCAGCAGCACGAAAGTGATAAATTTGTCGTCTGTTCCTATGTCTCTCACCTTTAATGAGAGCAGACGTAAAGCAGCGTACACAAGTATCCGCAGTGCGAATGCAAAACATAAGTATGGTGCGTTAAAATGAATTTCACAATGTTTTTGTCGATAAAATTACGGGAGGCGTAATCTTTGTCCCTTCTTTGAACCATATGATTTAAAGCATTGCCTCCGAGATGCGGCACATAGCAATTCATTTGTAGAGCAGACGACGGATGACAACTTGCCCTAAACCGTGTTCTTCAGTCTAATGCGGCAGTCTTCGTGCCCCAAATGATACAAATTTGTTGTGAATCGTTTATGAATTCATTCAACATTCAATTCTCTGAACCAACGTGTTGCAAACACATCGCCGTCACAGCAGCTCAATCTGTGTGTCAGTAATGGAGAGGCACCACATATTAGAAGTCTCAGTGCTCTACGTATAAGAGTGAATTCAGATACTGTGGAATATCGTGTTCAAAATAGTTACTCCTATCTGCTAAAACAGCCTTTCTCCACCAAATGCGGTCACGTTTACTCGCGTTTGAAGCTTATTGCCGCTTTTCCGTTCTGATTTCTAGATTTCTCAACTTATCAGTGCATTTTCGAAAAACTCATATTTGTACCACGAATTGTGTCACTAAAAACAAAATAATGCAACAAGTTTTTCTATATTGCTGTATGATGGCCTTCGGTTGTCTATTTACGAGATTTTAAGAAAAATCGAAGAATGGGTTTTTTATTACTCAAATTTCAGTGGAGTACACTTTTGCCAATATGAGAACTTTGAAAAGGCAATATATAAAAATTTACATTTGCCCTACGGCAGCAATAATTTATGTACCCAATGAACACACGATATCCTTAAAACGTGTCAAGCTTGAAAACGCTGCTTGCATTACTTCCGGAGAAAAAAAAAGGGGGGGAATACGTAACTTATTTTAAACTGTCGGAAAATTAGACATTTTTAAAAGGTATTTTCCTAAGGTCTACAATCTTGAAACCGTATGAATTCATTCTTCATTAGACATACATTTCAGGTAAAAAATGTGTTCCTTGAAACAAAATTATTTGTCTTTTTATAGCATCTGCAATTTTAGAAAATGACAGGTGACGAAATTGGTGCCTCTGTGTTGGTGAAGTTTGATAT
This sequence comes from Rhipicephalus microplus, assembly GCF_043290135.1. Lineage (NCBI taxonomy): Eukaryota > Metazoa > Arthropoda > Arachnida > Ixodida > Ixodidae > Rhipicephalus > Rhipicephalus microplus. The sequence goes on from NC_134706.1 coordinate 68,667,572, forward strand.
TTTTTCTCTCGTAAGTTATGTCGTTAATCATAAAACGAAGTTGACTTTCGGGCTACCTGGTGAGATGTACACGAAATAATAAATACTCAATGACATCTAAAATATCAACTTTTGGACCCGTGTCGATCTCTCGTGGAATCACCCTGCATCTTTAATGATTAGGCAACTTCTATTTCAACGCGTGGTGAGTGGAAAAGCGCGTTGCACGGAGCTGGATGGATGGATGGATGGATGGATGGATGGATGGATGGATGGATGGATGGATGGATGGATGGATGGATGGATGGATGGATGGATGGATGGATGGATGGATGGATGGATGGACGGACGGACGGACGGACGGACGGACGGACGGATGGACGGACGGATGGACGGATGGATGGATGGACGGATGGATAAATGGTTGGATGGGTGGATGGATGGATGGAGGGATGGATGGATGGATGGATGGATGGATGGATGGATGGATGGATGGATGGATGGATGGATGGGTGGATGGATGGATGGATGGATGGATGGATGGATGGATGGATGGATGGATGGATGGATGGATGGATGGATGGATGGAAGGATGGGGCTGTACCCTTTAGATGGGGCGGCGGCTAACGCCCCCTAGCCGTAATACTTAGTGAATTAACCATTAGACTTATCTTTTTTTTTCTTTAAATAGTGAGGTTGAGGATTCGTACTTTGCAGTGAAGGGTTTATTTTCACTCGTGCCTTGACTTTAGCCATCAATCAGATAACCTCCTTCTAGTTAAGTCTACCCGCTTAATGTCTATTTTGCCCTCCCTGTCCCTAAACCCCAGTGCTTTGAAAAACTGTGCGCTATCATCCTGAACTATAGGGTGAAAGCCTTCACAGAAGATTATCAAGTGTTCGGCAGTTTCTTCTTCCTCTCCACACGCACTGCATACTGTGTCTACCCCTTCGTATTTTGCCTGATATGTCTTGGTTAGCAACGCTCCCGTCCTGGCCTCAAAGAGTAGAGAACTATCACGAGTGTTATCATAGATCCTTTCCTTGGCAATTTCCTGTTTAAAAGTTTGATAGATCTCTAGTGTGGGCTTCTTAGTCATGCCAATTCTCTACATGTCAGCCTTCGTTTCCTTCACTTCCTTCTTAACTGATAGTTCTTTTTGGTTTGGCCACCTACTGTTTTCTAAGTATTTACCAGTCCATTTCCTGGTTCGCTTCCTCCATTTTGTATCGACATTCTTCATGTACAAGTAGCTGAAAACCTTCCTAGCCCAACCCTCCTCCCCCATTTCTCTCAATCGCTTCTCAAATTTTTACTTGCTGCTAGCTTCCCTGCCCTCAAATGATGTCCATCCCATATCACCTTGTACTCCCTGGCTTGGTGTATTCCCGTGAGCTCCTAAAGCAAGCCTACCTATTCCATGTTGCCTAATTTCTAGCCTAGTTTGAACTTCTGATCTCATGCACAAGACCGCTTTGCCGAACGTCAGACCAGGAACCATGACCCCTTTCCATAGTCCTCTCACAACATCATACCTATTGTAATTCCGCAGTGCCCTAATTTTCGTTACCGCTGCATTCCTGTTACCTTTAGTCGTCACGTACGTTTCGTGTTCCCTTAGGTACTCGACCCCATTGCATATCCATACGCCCAGATATTTGTATTTATCTGTTACCTCTAGCGTGACCTCCTGTATTCTAAGCTCACTACCTTCATTGCCATTAAAAATCATGACTGCTAATTTTTCCTTATTGAATCTGAAATTTAACCTATCTCCCTCATTACCGCATATGTCCACCAATCTCTGCAAATCTTCATTGTTGTCGGCCATTAGCACTATATCATCTGCGTACATCAATGCTGGTAGTGCCTGTTCAATGAGTTTTCCTTGTTTGAGGAAAGAGAGGTTGAATCTCAGTCCACTTCCATCTAATTTGGCCTCGAATCCTTGTAGGTACATCATTATTAGTAAGGGTGACAGGGGACACCCTGCCTAAGCCTCCGTTTTGCCTCTGCAGGCTTGGATACCTGTTTTTCCCACATTATAATTACCTTGTTACCTTTATAGATATCCTTTAAAAGATTAGTGACTACATCTTCCACACCTAGTGTGTCCAGTATTCCCCGCGATTCCTCTTGAACCACGCTATTGTACGCTCCCTTGATATCCAAAAACGCTAGCCACAGGGGCCTGTGTTCCTTTTCTGTTATTTCGATGCACTGCGTCAGTGAGAACGGATTGTCTTCCAACCTCCTGTGTTTCTGAAACCCATTCTGTAGTTCCCCCAGCACCCCCTCATCCTCTATCCATGCTTGCAGTCTTTCCTTTATAATCTGCATCGCCAACCTGTAGACCACTGATGTCACTGTTATAGGACGGTAGTTGTTTATGTCAGGTTTGCCCCCCTTTTCTTTATAGATAATGCTCATCCTGCTAAGTTTCCATCCATCGGGAACTTCTCCATCGATTATTATTTTGTTCACTGCCTCTCCCAAAGCCTGCTTAGACTTCGGACCTAATGTCTTTATCAGCATAACTGGAATGCCATATGGGCCTGTTGATGTACTACACGGAACCCTTTTCTCAGCCCTTTCCCACTCTCGTTGTGAAAATGGAGCAATTGCACCACTTGATTCGTCCTTGTCTATTGTGGTGCATAAAGCACTTCTTTGTTGAAATTTTTCTGTCGCCCTTGTTCTTATATATTCAATAGCTTCGTCCCCTTCTAGCCTAGCACCTTGAGCTGTAGTTCTATACCTCTGCTCTAGGCTAGTCTCATTTCTTAGGGAGTTTAGATGGTTCCAAAATTTCGCAGCTGCCTTTCTATCTTTTTTATGTACTTCTGCCAGCCACTGAGCTTCCTCTCTTCTAATCTTCGCATTGATCAGAAGGGATGCATCCCTTCTGTAGCTTAGAAAGGTTTCCCATTTCCTTTCAACATCATCTGTCAGTTCACCCCGCTGCTTAGCATGTCTGTGTTCCCTAGAGGCTTCCTGACGTTTCGCTATGGCTCTCTTAACTTCCTCATTTCACCAAATTTTGGGTTTTGTCTTCTTTTCTGGTCTGACTTGTCACGTGCCTTAGCAAGCTCTAACTCAAACAGTCTAATTAGATTCGTGAACGTCCCCGCTGTTTTATTATCCTCAGCGATTACTTTCTCAATTAGTTTAGTAGATATTTCTATTTGCCTTTCTGAATGCAAATTTTCCTGCAGTTACTCATCTTGCAAGTATCCTTCCCACTTTTGTTGCTCTTCCAAAACTTAGCTTGATACGTTTGTGATCACTACCAAGCTAGACTTCTGGAGCCACATTCAACTATGTGCATTCATCCCACGTGACGTCAGTGCATAATACATCTTCGACTGCAGCCTTCCTATCTCCATGTTATCCGCCCTTCTACCACTTCTCAGCTCTACACATAACTGCCACCAGCGGCGACGCACGACTACCACATGCGATGCCAACGGTAGCGCTTCTCATCAACGCCGACACTACGCAGGAGCCTTGTTGTGGTCATCACTGTGGCCGCGCCGCACGAAACTTGGTTACTTGGCAAGTGCAATAATGCTCCTAAAAATGCTAGCCTTTACCCCTACTGCCCGCAAAACATTGTCACAGTTCCCCTTTTGAAGAAACAGTTACTTTGTTTCTCCATGGCGCCCCCTCATACACCTTTCCACGTATTCGAGACGGCACAGACTACACCATGGACGACTTTGGCACGTCACATTTGTGTATATCAAATATAATACAAGTACTTTGTACAGCAGCTTTCAAGTCCAGCGGCACTGGAGCACCGAGATTACTACCTAATTCTAATTTTCGATTTCATTGTAGGGGGATAGCGCGAACGCATTCCCCACTACCAAAAATTGCATGCCCCATCTGCCCCAGTTTGGGGTAGTGGCAGCAGTCAGCACGAGCGCAGTGCAATGCCCGCGCCTCTTGCTGGAGACACCGCCTCGTTGATCACGGTAATCCCGACACCAGGTAAGTATGCCTATGGCCGGTCGTGTCCGGTCGTCCAATCCATTCGGATGCGCCTAAAATATCTAGTGACGCACGACTTCATTTGACAAAATTTGCAATAATCGCATGTTCACACTTTTTGAACTGATGTGTTTTCTTTAGCTATATGAATTTGATACATTTTCTTTAACAAATCAAGTTACATACTTGACATATAAAGTTTAAAAAAAACTTGTTGTGCGGTTCCGTTTTGTTTTAACAAGTTTAACGTCAAGTTTTACTTTGCTGACTGGTGGTGGCGCAACATACTACTCCTCCTAGAGGTATTGCTAACGGTAGATTCATAGATATATCACAGTGTGTTGTGTAGCATGTGTGCGACATATTTGTGGTGCGTCTGCTAGTAAACCAATGGCTTTAGCGTGCCGAATACGCTGATTGTGTAACCTGGGTGTTTGTGCAAGAAATGGCTGTCTGCATTACGAAACGATTCATTCAGAGAGGTTAAACGCAGTGTCATCGCGGACGTCGGGCGGCAAGGTTCCTTTTGAACTGGTATAGTATGTAAAAGCCATCTGTTATAATTACATGAAAATTATTTATGGTTTATAACAAAGACTGCAAATTTCTGCTTACGATCGGGATTCCACAGGGAAAGGTGTATACAATTAGTGACTTAGGAACCTATGTGAATCCAACTAAGCTAGAGTGGTGACAGTATATTGTTAGCAAGAATTCTTAATCGCCTGGAAGACGAAGAAGTGTGTTTTAATAGGAGCAACTCCTGCTAACTCTGGCGTATTTCAGTGTTAATTTAAGTTTGTTAATCAGTTTTCGCTGCTCCTTTGGAGGGGATGGATGTAGACCACCCCGGGCGCCTGCCGGCACCAGCGGTGTCAGCGGCGGCCGCCTCCAGGAAGCGGATGGGACAAGCGAGTGACAGCGACAGTGAAGATACTCATGCTTACTATCTCAGCAGCGAGGACTTCTCAGATGACGGTTTCCAACCTGTGCTGAGCCGCAAGGCGAAGAGAAGGAACATGAGGACATCCTCATCCTCAACTATTCAAACTCTAAGTGAAGCGCCAAAATCGAACACTTATACCATCCTGTTTCTGCCTGCACTTCCTACCGTCAGCATGAAATGCCTTAACAGACAGTTCGTGTCGAGGTCTCTGGAAACGCGCGGGCCAAATGAGATCACGGACATAAGAGTGAACGCCAGAAAGAAAATACTGGCTGTGGACGTTTTGCACGCAAGTGCGTTGGGCGTTCTGCGCAGTGTAACTGACTTGGACGGCAACCAGGTGCGCTCTCATGTTCCCTTGGGATGTGATGTAGTAACCGGCGTGATCTACGACATTGATGTCGCTATTTCCAATAATGACTTACAACTTCTTGTCAAGTCAACAACTGATACTCCAATTGTTGATGTCACCCGGCTAGGCAAGTCTCACTGTGTGAAGATTGCGTTTAAGAGCACATCACACCCCTCTCATGTGAAGGTGGGGTACTTCAGACATGCTGTGCGGCCTTTCATTCCAAAGCCTCTCCAGTGCCGTAAATGCATGAAACTTGGACATGTGAGCAGCGTCTGCGAGAATTAGGTGGTATGCAACCGCTGCGCCGAGCACCATGAAGCGGATAAGTGCGTCGCAACTGTCAAGAAATGCTCTAATTGCAATGGATCCCATGAAGCCACATCGAAGGACTGCCCGCGGATTCAGAAGGAAATTGCCATCTTGAAGGAGATGGTGCGCGATCACTCATCTCATCGAGAAGCCGCAGCTAAAGTAAGAAGGCGTCGTTCACGTCGACGTCGGTCTTCGAGGACGCCCGCTACCTCCTCGACATGTTTGCCAGATTCCTCATCAGTACCACCTCCTTTGCCTCCCAGACCACATGCCGTGGGAAAGGCTGTAAAGGACAAAGCCAGTGAGCATACCCCAACTGCGACAGAGTGGCCTGCACTTCAAAGGGAAGCAGCATCAAGCGAACCGAAGGAGTTTCATGACGGCCAGTCTGCGATCCCGCTTCGAGATCTTTCCAACCAAGACAGGCAAGTGACTGCAATCATGCAATCATTAATTGCCCCGATTCGCGCGCTACTGAGCAGCATACAATCTCCGTCTGCTAAGAGTGCACTGCAAATACTGGATGCACTGAATCCAGTTCTTGCTAACTTCGTATAAGCACAATAGCTCAACAAAATCTCATCTTCCGCACTGAAGTCAAAAGTGCGTCGATTTTTCAGTGGAATGCCAGAGGCATGAAGTCCCGTATCTCGGACTTTCGCCAATTTGTTCGGGCCAATCAATTCCCTATACTTGTCATATGTGAACCAAACGTATCAACGCCTTATAGATTGTCCGGTTATGAAGCTTTTTGTTCAGCCGCTTGCGAAGAACGAAGCAAAGTAATTGTTTACATTCGCACAGACTTGACTTATCTTTCGCATCGAATAAGTTCAAATGACGACAATCAGTACGTGTGTCTTTGTGTAAAGAAGAATGCAGTTTCGTTCACGCTTATTGGTGGATATATAACTCCGTCATCGCGATTTGACTGCTACAGATTAAAAGACATCTTAATGAGAACCGATGGGCCTTGGATCATCACCGGTGACTTCAACGCCCATCACATGCTTTGGGTGACCACTAGGATGCATGCCAGGGGCCGGAACATTGTTACATTCGCTTCCGATTACGACCTTTCCATCATGAACGATGGTACCCCCACATATCTGCGGGGTCTCACGTATGGCAGTTGCCTTGACCTGACATTGGTGTCACAGTGCTTCTCTCACAAAGTTAAGTGGTTTTGCGATATTGAGACTCATGGGAGTGATCACATACCCACCTACGTGACGATCGATGGTATCATAAAAAAATTTCTCTTCCGGTGTTGCAATGACTGGTCGATGTATGCATCGCGTGTTGAGAACGCTTGCCAAGAAGACTTCGCCTGCAGCCTGGAAAATACCATAGCGGAAGCTATGCAAGCGTCCGAATGTAAATTACAATTTTCGTCTAAAATAACACAGTTTGACATCGAACTGGAAAAATTACGAGCTATACGAAGGCATGCTGAACGACGATACAGACGCACAAGATCAATTTACGATCTGAGGGAAGCAAGGCGGCTCCAAAAAAAGATTCAACGACGCACTTACAAACTGGAGAGCGAACGCTGGAAAGCATTCTGCGAATCTCTTGACCCTCATAAACCGCTGTCATATATCTGGAGAATAGTTCGTGGTCTTCGCTCCTCTCCGCAACAACGGCACCCTTTTAAAGCTCTGGCACTCCATCATGGAAAAACAGAACTCGAGGTGGCTGAAGAATTTTGCACGAGAGTTGCCGGGAATATTATGAACGAGAGCATCGACGCCGTTATCGTTCCTGAGACGCGATTACCAGAAATGGACATTCCGTTCACCATGGAAGAACTGGAAGGTGCGTTAGTCGCTTCTAAGCGCATGTCATTGCCAGGTCCTGATGGTATTACTTAAAGTGCGTTGGGACACCTTGGACAAAAAGCCAGAAAAAAACGTTTAACATGCTTCAACAACTCCTGGCTCAGCGGCAGTGTTCCCCGAGAATGAAAAATAAGTCGATTAATACCACTTTTGAAATCGGGAAAATCACCAGTGGACTTGACAGCGTATCGCCCTATTGACCTCGCAAGCTGCCTCGGAAAAGTGATGGAAAGAATGGTTCTATTTCGTCTCGAGTGGTACTTGGAACGATACACCAAATACCCTTCTTGCATGGCAGGCTTTCGTCGGGGCCGCTCCTCCACTGACTGTGTCCTTGACTTATCGACATTTGTTTAACAAGAAAAAAGTCGCAAGCGCATATCAGTGGCACTCTTTCTTGACGTGAAGGGTGCATATGATAATGTAGCTCACGATGCCATCCTTACTTTTCTCGCAGCAATGGGCATTGGTGGACGAATGTTTCAATGGATAAAAGATTATATAACTGGTAGGGGTTTCTTTGTACAAACATATGTGGGTACAACTGCCCAACATTACACCTACTGCGGAGTACCTCAGGGAGGTGTTTTAAGCCCCACATTGTTCAATGTGGCCCTCATTCGTTTGGTGAAGGTTCTGCCAAAGTCAGTGTGCCTATCCATATACGCCGATGATATTTGCCTCTGGAGTGCTGCAGTTACTCGCCCTCAGGTGCGTGCACGAATACAGCGGGCAGCAACCCTCACAACAGCCTACAGAAACAAGGCCTAAATACATCAACTGTGAAGTGCGCGTTGATGGCGTTTACACGCAAACCAATGACGCCATGCCCTGTATACATCAATGGGAAGAGTGTCAAATATGCACGGACGCATCGTTTCCTGGGCATAATAATCGACAGAAGTCTTTCGTGGAGCCCACATTGTGCGTACTTGAAGAAGAGACTGCTATCTATTGTGCATATCATGAAATTCTTGTGCGGTAAAGCATCGGGAACTTCTGTGGCCTCCATGCTACAGCTGTACAGGGCCCTATTCCTGGGTCTATTGCGCTACAGCTTGCCGGTACTGACTAACACTTGCAAATCGAATACTCATTCATTGGAGAGTTTGCAGGGTCAGGCACTGCGTATCTGCCTAGGACTGCCCCGATGCGCTTCTACTTATGCCACAATCATGCTTGCGAAAGACCATCCGGTCAGGACATATATAGTTGTGGATTGCCGCAGAGCGCACATTCAAAATGCTAGCCGTGTCCCCGACCACCACTTGGCCCTTCTACCTTCCGGAAGACCACGTGCTACGTTTTCAGACGTCATAGCCAAGCACCTAAACAGCATTCCATCAGGATATACGCCAGCTGCGAGAACGGCATGTCCTTTGTGGTGCCTCGACTAGCCGCAAGTACGTCTAGAAATTCCGGGAATCAAAAAGAAAAGCAGTCACTCCAGAGTAGCATTGAAGCAAGCAACACTGATATTATTACATGAGTTGTACTTAGACCGAATGCAGACATACACTGATGGGTCCGTCTCGTCCAGCAGCTCATCAGGTGCCGCTGTAATTCCGACTGCAGAAATGACAATCAAGTTTAAATTGTCGCATATGACTACATCTACGGCATCAGAGATGCTGCTATAAGGGCTGCTTTACAATATCTCGTTCAAGAACGTCCAGGAAAATGGGTCATATTCTGTTATTCAAAGGCAGCGCTTCAGAGTTTGCAGTCTGCCATGCATAGGAGGAGTTATGACCAACTGGTACAAGAAATAAGACATTGCCATCATGAAGCTCTAGCACGAGGGCATGATATTATATATCAATGGCTACCTGCACATATCGGTATTACCGGAAATCAATTAGCTGATGATGCAGCCCGCTCAGCCCATGAAGAAACCCGTGTAGTCCCGATTCCTCTATCAAGGAATGATGCAGAAAGACAACTTTACCTGCTGGCTCGAGATCTCACACGCACGTTCTGGTCGTCTACCAGCTTCCAAAGGTGTCAATTTTATGAACTGGATCCTTCGCTCAAGCTAAAGCTACCATCACAACTTTCCCGCTCCTATGCGACACTGTTATGCCGCCTTTGGTTGGGTTCAAAGAAAAGCGGCGCACAAAAAAGACGGAGACAAAGAAGAGAACCACACACAGCGCTGCACTCACAACTGAAAGTGTGGTTCTCTTCTTTGTCTCCCTCTTTTTTGTGCGCCGATTTCTTTGAATATGAATACGCACTAACTCGCCCAACTTTCTATTCTATTTGGTTGGGTGTTGCATTTACAAAGGTGTACTCCTTTCGCATTGGTATGGCAGACACTCCTACATGCGACTACTGCGGAGCTGAAGAGACCATCGAACACGTCCTGTGCAGCTGCGCTTGCTACGACACACAGCGATGCCAGCTCCGGATGGTTTTGAATCGACTTGACCCCGGACCATTTTGTGTGCAGAAGAAACTAGGACCTTTGGCATCTGCCTCAGTTGCGCAGAAAGCAACTAAAGCACTGCTACTTTACCTAAAGTCAACAAACCTGAGCGACCGCGTGTAGACTGTGTGTGCTCCCCGAGTGTGCTCGTGATTGTGTGTACCTTCTCATCTTTCTGCAACCTCTTTTCTCCCCTTTATCCCTTCCCCATTGCAGGGTAGCAAACCGGAGGTGCGTCTGGTTAACCTCCCTGCCTTTCCTTGCATCTTTATCTCTCTCTCTCTCTTAATCGCCTAGCGTGTTATGCACTGGCTGTGGGCACCCTCTTTAGTAAATGTGTCCAATTGTTGGCGCATCCAAGAGTACTTTTTGTGCACAACCCAGAAAAGCTTTTTTGAGAGCTTTCTGCATAGCGAGGCAGCCATCCAACAGTGGACGTAACGTGATACATACATAGGACAAATCGGTTTATTTCAGCACAGGATGTATTACCAATGTGCTGCAGTACTACTAACAAGTGATCTGGTTAACTCTTTGCTAAGTTGACACCTTGTTCTTATTTTCCCTACTTATGCAAACCAGATTCAGCATATACACTTGAACGGAGCTTGATTTGAAGCAACTTGTGCAGGCATATTTCGACGCTACTAACTTTGTCTGGTACAAAAACTTTAAATACAATTGTGTACTACAACTAGCATGGGCTAGTTAAACAAGAAATATCATTTTACAGAATGCACCATTCAAATGAACGCTCGTTACACATACATTCAATGATTAATGTGCAAATGGTCCCAAATATCACTCCCGAATCAGTACCGCAAGATGAATATTTCGGAAAGGAACTGGCATTTTTTTTATATTCAAGAACGTGTTCCGTCCGAATAGAAATTTTCACTGCTACATAATGTGGCTATAGTGCGAGTTGTTGTACGAGCCTTTTCATTAGGCTGATCTAAGTTGTATGCTGTAATTGCAGAGTCCTGTGCTGTGAAATGTTGGCTTGAAAGATGCTATCATGAGGCCAGCAGGTTAGGAAAATTTTTAATGCACGATGATCGTTTGCGAATTTCAGTTTCAATAACTGCAATATCTCATTTCAACGCACGTGCACATTTCCATGTTTTGCGATCGATGCAACGATCGAAGCTCACGTTGATACATAGAATTTAAATATTCAACGCGCATGAATGCACATCGAATTTGACTTTGCCGAAGAAACAGCGTCGTCATGCGGTCGTTGCTGATCAAGGAACAGCCAAAAATGTGTCACATTCATAATTAATTTATCTTTGCTGCTAGAGAACCACAAGCATTCACTAGGTACAGTGATGAGCTAGCACACACACACACACGTAGCTGCCCGACGTCCGCGATGACACTCCGTTTAACCTCTCTGAATGATAGATAGATATGTGGGGTTTAACGTCCCAAAACCACTATATGATTATGAGAGACGCCGTAGTGGAGGGCTCCCGAAATTTACACCACCTGGGGTTCTTTAACGTGCACCCAAATCTGAGCACACGGGCCTACAAAACCTCTCTGAATGAATCTTTTCGTATGGCAGACAGCCATTTCTGGCATTTCATGCACCAACACACGAGTTACATAATCAGCGTATTCGGCACGCTAAAGCCATTGGTTTACTAACAGACACACCACAAAAATGCTGCACACATGCTACACAACACACTGTGACATATCTATGAATCTACCGTTAGCTATACCTCTAGGAGCAGTAGTATGCTGCGCCACCACCAGTCAGCAATGTGAAACTTGTCGTTCAACTCGCTAAAACAGAACAAAATCGTACAACGTTTTAAATTTTTAAAACACTATATGTTAAAAATGCAATTTGATTTGTTAAAGGAAATGTGTCGGATTCATATATCTAAAGAAAGCACGTCAGTTCAAAAAAGGTAAACGTGCGATTATTGCAAATTTTCCCAATGAAGCCGTGTGTCGCTAGATATTTTAGGCGCGTCCGAATGGATGGGATGACCGGACACGACATTACTCGACGCGCATTGCGTCTTTCATGTGCTGATGGGACGACACCGGCCGCCCCGGTAACTCCATCGCTTTGAAGGCGTCTATGACGTCGTCGACGATGCTCCTTTTAGGAGTACTGAAGTTAAAGCAGTGAGGTCTGGGCGGCGGCGCTGCGAAAGCCGTCAGTCTTCTGGCCTGGCAGCCACGGGTTCCCTCCCATGAGCTGGAGGGACTTGATACCGGTGGCGGCGGTGACTGCTTCAGGGGCATCGGTGAGCTGTCCTCTGGAGCACTGATGTTAAAGCAGGGAGCTGTAGACGGTGGCGCTGTGAAAGCCATCACGCTGCCGTCCTGGCCCTGGCTCCCACTGCTGGCGCTGTGGTGCCCGGTCGTTGGTCCTCGAAAATGGCCTGGACAGAGCCGGGGGTGGGGTCTCTTTTTAACGCAACCATCACGCGTGCGTTAAGAAACTCACAACCGATGCACAGGAAGAAAAGAAAAGGGGCACTGTTTATTTTTCATAAAATAGAGTGTGACATAAGAAAGCATTCAGCGTACCCAGACGAACTTGTAAGGGGTGTGTGGTATGGCGCTTTCTGTCACAAAAAGGTTACGATCATGCGCGCACTTCAGGGCTTGTGACACTGCCAGCAGCAAAGTGCACTTTTCAGAGGTATATAGGTCCAAGCCCAGCATCATCAGGTATGAGCAATGCCATAAACCATTTGTGCAGGGTGATTACACGAGAGATCGACACGGGTCCAAAAGCTGATATTTTAGATTTCATTGAGTATTTTATATTTCGTGCACCTCTCACCAGGTAGCACGAAAGTCAACTTTGTTTAATGATTAACGGCATAACTTACGAGAAAAAAATATCAAACTTCATTAACACGGAAGCACCAATTTCGTCGCCTGTCATTTTCGAACATTGCAGATGCTGTATATAAAAAGACAAATATTTTTGTTTCAGGGAAGGTATTTTTTACCTGAAATGCATGTCTAATGAAGAATGAATTCATATGGTTTCAAGTTTGTAGACTTTAAGAAAATAACTTTTTAGATGCGGAGCATCTAATACTCGAGGCTTGTAGTGCGGTGCCGTCCGCAAGCTTCCTCCTCCTTCTTCCACCATCTGTGCATTCCTTCCTCCTCTACACACCGCGCGCGCTTCACTCCTCCACCATCTGTGCACCCTTCCTCCTCTACACACCACGTGCGCTTCTCCTCTTCACGAACATTCGCTAGCTGTATAATGTAGCGCGCATGCGCCGTCACGCTTCGAGAACATCGGCAGCTGACGCGCGCGCATGCGCCGTCGCGCTTCGAGAACATCGGCAGCTGACGCGCGCGCATGCGCCGTTGCGCTTCTCCCCCTTCTCGAACATTCGACAGCTGACAGTGCATGCGCCGTTGCGCTGTATATATACTCAAGGTCGGCGCTCACTCGCTCAGTTGCCCCTCGTCGGTTGGTTTGTACGGCGCGTCGACGTCCAAGGTCGCGGTGAAATGAATTCCAACGAATCCACAAACACAATGATCGACGTCCCTTCGATCAGCGCCGCCCTTTCGCATACGTGTGTACGTGTTCACACATTTAACACCCCCTCCTACAACCACGTTAACCAATTTAGCCATCGACCCAAGTAAGTCGCAATTTAACACCCCATTTCACAACCACGTTAACCACTTTAGCCATCGACCCAAGTAAGTCACACTTTAACACCCCGTTAACCAATTATATGCTCCGCATCCTCCTCAGTGTTCCCCCGAGGGAAGCTGCGGGCAAATTTTTTTAAATGTCTAATTTTCCGACAGTTTAAAGTAAGTTACGCATTCTCCATTTTTTTCTCCGAAAGTAATGCAAGCAGCGTTTTCAAACTTGACAAGTTTTAAGGATATAGTGTGTTCATTAGGTACATAAATTATTGCTGCCATAGGGCAAATGTAAATTTTTATATATTGCTTTTTCAAAGTTCTAATATTGGCAAAAGTGTACTCCACTGAAATTTGAGTAATAAACAAACCCCATCTTCGATTTTTCCTAAAACCTCATAAATAGACAACCGAAGGCCATCATACAGTAATATAGAGAAACATGTTGCAATATTTTGTTTTTAGCCACAATATTCGTGGTACAAATAAGAGATTTTCGAGAATGCGCTGATAAGTTGAGGAATCTAGAAATCAGAGCAGAAAAGCGGCAATAAGCTTCAAACGCGAGTAAACGTGACCGCATTAGGTGAAGAAAGGCTGTTTTAGCACTGTGACAAATACGTACCCATGAAGGCGCATTTATGCTCCTGATAACACAGCTCTAATGGAGGAAATCTTCGACCTTGTAACTCAGTTGCAAAACATCTGTCTATATTTGCACATAAACTCAAACATGAAAATAATCCAATGCAAGTGTTGGGTCTCGCTAGAAAAAGCATATGCGCTTGAAGTACCCTCACTGGTATTTTGGTGGTGACTGCATGAAACAAAAGATGCGCTCAAAATGGCTGCATCTTTTGCAGATCACATTTAGCAGTACGTGACGCTAACACAACACGATCAGTGCCCTCAGATGTGCTTAGCCAAACATGCCAAGAACGTATGCCTGGAACACGTGGCAACAATTTCCACTGGCTCTTCTTAAACTGACGGAATGTTTCTAGCTCGTCTGCATTTGCACACAGCAGCTTGACATTCTTGAGCTTCGCGCTGATTTGCACCACCATTTGGGATGCTGACATAATCACAGCTGAGGTTGCCGCTCTGAGGTTGTAGAGCGTAGCCTGATGCTTTAGTAGGCCACCAACGCCGTCACAAGAGTTCTTGCCATGTCCTGTGGCCGAAAACATCCACTTTGTTGATATATGATCTTTCTGACATACCTCGAACTTGTTTTTGAAGTACTTGTTTTTGAAGTGACTGCATGCACCATCAGAAACATAAGTAACATGCGTGTCAGGCTTAAGTTGTTCCTTCATATAGTTGTGGATTATTGTTGAGCAAAGCAGGCATGTGCAGCATCATGGCATGTGTCATCACTGATGACGGCAAAACTTTGAATTGATTGCTTCCTTGTGACGACACACGTGAATATAGACACCTGTCTTTTGTGCCAGTGATACGACTGTACCTCATTCGGTACAATGGCTGTCCAATTTTCAGCGAAATCAAAGTGAAAAATGCAAAATTTTTTTTCTTGGTTCTCTTTCGCCTCGCGTATTGCTGATTCTTGAATGTATCTTATGTAATCATGGGTAATCCACTTCACGAACCATAGACTTAGCTCTCGCAGAAAAGCACTTGCCTGGGCTGTTTTATTTGCTAGATCGCCATTTTCCCATACTGCATAGGCTACCTCAATATCTTCACGGATCCCTAAACATGTGGCTGTCAGAGCGTCCTCCTTAGCACAATAGTCACAATGGCCTAAAAACAATCACTTGTAGGGAGCTGCAAAGACATAGTTCTTTCAAGAAGTCCGCCGTGAGTGTGTTTCTTGTAGAGCAGAAACACACTCCGTGGCATTAGCACAGTATATACAAAGGCACACTTCTTGGTGTGGTGTAAAAAGAACCCACTTCGGCCTCAGTGAATGAAACTTTGAGAGCCCA
The DNA here is from genome assembly GCF_043290135.1 of Rhipicephalus microplus. Taxonomy (NCBI): domain Eukaryota; kingdom Metazoa; phylum Arthropoda; class Arachnida; order Ixodida; family Ixodidae; genus Rhipicephalus; species Rhipicephalus microplus. Next base: position 68,683,033 of record NC_134706.1, read on the forward strand.
TTAGACGTGTTCGGATTCGCTTCTCTAAAGAGACGGCAAGCCTCTCGCACCGAACGGGTCATAAACCTTTTCGAAACAAGCTCATTTTTTCCGTCAATGATAACAGATACTACATCTTTTTTGTTAGGACTCTGCCGAGAGCAGCTATACTCATCTTTAAAGTAGTAAGCCGTAGCTGCCTGGACGTCCATTGGGTTCAGCCCTGTCCTGATTGATTGATTGATATGTGTGGTTTAACGTCCCAAAACCACTATATAATTATGAGAGACGCCGTAGTGGAGGGCTCCGGAAATTTAGACCACCTGGGGTTCTTTAACGTGCACCCAAATCTGAGCACACGGGCCTACAACATTTCCGCCTCCATCGGAAATGCAGCCGCCGCTGCCGGGATTTGAGTCCGCGCCCTGCGGGTCCGCAGCCGAGTACTTTAGCCACTAGACCACCGCGGTGGGGCCAGCCCTGTCCTGTTTACCGCATTTGGTGCTAACCATATCCCGTGTTTTGCGTGCCAGCATTGGGATCTGTATATCATGCAAGCTGACAAGTTTGGTATGGAGTTTTCAGCGCTCTATATCGCTCGGCAACAGTGTCAACAAACGCATGCGCTCTTGATACGAAGAACACGCTTCATAGGCTTGCTTGAAGTTTTTGAACCACTGGGCACACACACTGCATTTTAGATCTGATGGTTGAAAGTGGCGGTTACACACGCTACGGTGGCATTTTACGGTTACTGTAGAATTGCTGCTAAGTTGGCTCTGCATGGAATTTGCTATTTTGCGCATGCAGCTTCTCTAGTCGCATATGTGACAATGCTTCAGGCGTGTTTACGCACCGCTCTTGACTTCTGCCTTTTTCTTCTTCCGGCAAAAACTCATCAGCTGTTTCAGCTGAGAAGCCATTAGACGAAGACAGTATATCTCTAAGGCGTCTTAAGCAGATCTGGCAGACGTGGTCGTTGTTATGTGCATGGCGGGAAGCTTTCGGCAAAAGCTTCTGGAGAGCAAGCAGGCCGATGTCTTTGACCTTGCGAAAGTTTCTTTGATAAGGTATTTTATTTTTATGCAACATGAGGTAATCTGAACAAAGAACTCTATCCCGGCTGAAGTGGTCAGCCATAGCCATGCTCCTTGAGGCTCAAATTACGGGCAATGCAACTATGCGTGAAACCAGCAGCACGAAAGTGATAAATCTGTCGTCTGTTCCTATGTCTCTCACCTTCGTGCCCCAAATGAAACATTTTGTTATGAAAATGTTTCATTTGGGGCAGTCTTCGTGCCCCAAATGAAACAAATTTGTTATGAATCGTTTATGAATTTATTCAACATTCAATTCTCTGAACCAACGTGTTGCAAACACATGGCCGTCACAGCAGCTCCATCTGTGTGTCAGTAATGGAGAGGCACCACATATTAAAAGTCTCAGTGCTCTACGTATAAGAGTGAATTCAGATACTGTGGAATATCGTGTTCAAAATAGTTACTCCTATCTGCTAAAACAGCCTTTCTCCACCAAATGCGGTCACGTTTACTCGCGTTTGAAGCTTATTGCCGCTTTTCCGTTCTGATTTCTAGATTTCTCAACTTATCAGTGCATTCTCGAAAAACTCTTATTTGTACCACGAATATTGTCGCTAAAAACAAAATAATGCAACAAGTTTTTCTATATTGCTGTATGATGGCCTTCGGTTGTCTATTTACGAGAGTTTAAGAAAAATCGAAGAATGGTTTTTTTTATTATTCAAATTTTAGTGGAGTACACTTTTGCCAATATGAGAACTTTGAAAAGGCAATATATAAAAATTTACATTTGCCCTACGGCAGCAATAATTTATGTACCCAATGAACACACAATATCCTTAAAACGTGTCAAGCTTGAAAACGCTGCTTGCATTACTTCCGGAGAAAAAAAAAAGGGGGGGGGGAATACGTAACTTATTTTAAACTGTCGGAAACTTAGACATTTTTAAAAGGTATTTTCCTAAGGTCTACAATCTTGGAACCGTATGAATTCATTCTTCATTAGACATACATTTCAGGTAAAAAATGTGTTCCTTGAAACAAAAATATTTGTCTTTTTATAGCATCTGCAATTTTAGAAAATGACAGGTGACGAAATTGGTGCCTCCGTGTTGGTGAAGTTTGATATTTTTTCTCTCGTAAGTTATGTCGTTTATCATAAAACGAAGTTGGCTTTCGGGCTACCTGGTGAGAGGTGCACGAAATAATAAATACTCAATGACATCTAAAATATCAACTTTTGGACCCGTGTCGATCTCTCGTGGAATCACCCTGCATCTTCAATGATTAAGCAACTTCTATTTCAACGCGTGGTGAGTGGAAAAGCGCGTTGCACGGAGCTGGATGGATAGATGGATGGATGGATGGATGGATGGATGGATGGATGGATGGATGGATGGATGGATGGAAGGATGGATGGATGGATGGATGGATGGATGGATGGATGGATGGATGGATGGATGGATGGATGGATGGACGGACGGACGGACGGACGGACGGACGGACGGACGGACGAATGGACGGATGGACGGATGGACGGATGGACGGATGGACGGATGGATGGATGAATGGATGGATGGATGGATGGATGGGGCTGTACCCTTTAGATGGGGCGGCGGCTAACGCCCCCTAGCCGTAATACTTAGTGAATTGACCATTAGACTTATCTTTTTTTTTCTTTAAATAGTGAGGTTGAGGATTCGTACTTTGCAGTGAAGGGTTTATTTTCACTCGTGCCTTGACTTTAGCCATCAATCAGATAACCTCCTTCTAGTTAAGTCTACCCGCTTAAAGTCTATTTTGCCCTCCCTGTCCCTAAACCCCAGTGCTTTGAAAAACTGTGCCCTATCATCCTGAACTATAGGGTGAAACCCTTCACAGAACATTATCAAGTGTTCGGCAGTTTCTTCTTCCTCTCCACACGCACTGCATACTGTGTCTACCGCTTCGTATTTTGCCTGATATGTCTTGGTTCGCAACGCTCCCGTCCTGGCCTCAAAGAGTAGAGAACTATCACGAGTGTTATCATAGATCCTTTCCTTGGCAATTTCCTGTTTAAAAGTTTGATAGATCTCTAGTGTGGGCTTCTTAGTCATGCCAATTCTCTACATGTCAGCCTTCGTTTCCTTCACTTTCTTCTTAACTGATAGTTCTTTTTGGTTTGGCCACCTGCTGTTTTCTAAGTATTTACCAGTCCATTTCCTGGTTCGCTTCCTCCATTTTGTATCGACATTCTTCATGTACAAGAAGCTGAAAACCTTCCTAGCCCAACCCTCCTCCCCCATTTCTCTCAATCGCTTCTCAAATTTTTTCTTGCTGCTAGCTTCCCTGCCCTCAAATGATGTCCATCCCATATCACCTTGTACTCCCTGGCTTGGTGTATTCCCGTGAGCTCCTAAAGCAAGCCTACCTATTCCATGTTGCCTAATTTCTAGCCTAGTTTGAACTTCTGATCTCATGCACAAGAACGCTTTGCCGAACGTCAGACCAGGAACCATGACCCCTTTCCATAGTCCTCTCACAACATCATACCTATTGTAATTCCACAGTGCCCTGTTTTTCATTACCGCTGCATTCCTGTTACCTTTAGTCGTCACGTATGTTTCGTGTTCCCTTAGGTGCTCGACCCCATTGCATATCCATACGCCCAGATATTTGTATTTATCTGTTATCTCTGGCGTGACCTCCTGTATTCTAAGCTCACTACCTTCATTGTCATTAAAAATCATGACTGCTAATTTTTCCTTATTGAATCTGAAATCTAACCTATCTCCCTCATTACCGCAGATGTCCACCAATCTCTGCAAATCTTCATTGTTGTCGGCCATTTGCACTATATCATCTGCGTACATCAATGCTGGTAGTGCCTGTTCAATGAGTTTTCCTTGTTTGAGGAAAGAGAGGTTGAATCTCAGTCAACTTCCATCTAATTTGGCCTCGAATCCTTTAGGTACATCATGAATAGTAAGGGTGACAGGGGACACCCTGCCTAAGCCTCCGTTTTGCCTCTGCAGGCTTGGATACCTGTTTTTCCCACGTTATAATTACCTTGTTACCTTTATAGATATCCTTTAAAAGATTAGTGACTACATCTTCCACACCTAGTGTGTCCAGTATTCCCCGCGATTCCTCTTGAACCACGCTATCGTACGCTCCCTTGATATCCAAAAACGCTAGCCACAGGGGCCTGTGTTCCTTTTCTGTTATTTCGATGCACTGCGTCAGTGAGAACGGATTGTCTTCCAACCTCCTGTGTTTCTGAAACCCATTCTGTAGTTCCCCCAGCACCCCCTCATCCTCTATCCATGCCTGCAGTCTTTCCTTTATAATCTGCATCGCCAACCTGTAGACCACTGATGTCACTGTTATAGGACGGTAGTTGTTTATGTCAGGTTTGCCCCCCCTTTTCTTTATAGATAATGCTCATCCTGCTAAGTTTCCATCCATCGGGAACTTCTCCATCGATTATTATTTTGTTCACTGCCTCTCCCAAAGCCTGCTTAGACTTCGGACCTAATGTCTTTATTGGCATAACTGGAATGCCATATGGGCCTGTTGATGTACTACACGGAACCCTTTTCTCAGCCCTTTCCCACTCTCGTTGTGAAAATGGAGCAATTGCACCACTTGATTCGTCCCTGTCTATTGTGGTGCATAAAGCACTTCTTTGTTGAAATTTTTTTGTCGCCCTTGTTCTTATATATTCAATAGCTTCGTCCCCTTCTAGCCTAGCACCTTGAGCTGTAGTTCTATACCTCTGCTCTAGGCTAGTCTCATTTCTAAGGGAGTTTAGATGGTTCCAAAATTTCGCAGCTGCCTTTCTATCTTTTTTATGTACTTCTGCCAGCCATGGAGCTTCCTCTCTTCTAATCTTCGCATTGATCAGAAGGGATGCATCCCTTGTACAGCTTAGAAAGGTTTCCCATTTCCTTTCAACATCATCTGTCAGTCTTGTCACGTGCCTTAGCAAGCTCTAACTCAAACAGTCTAATTAGATTCGTGTACGTCCGTGCTGTTTTATTATCCTCAGCGATTACTTTCTCAATTTGTTTAGTAGCTATTTCTATTTGCCTTTCTGAATGCAAATTTTCCTGCAGTTGCTCATCTTGCAAGTATCCTTCCCACTTTCATTGCTCTTCCAAAACTTAGCTTGATACGTTTGTGATCTCTACCCAGCTAGACTTCTGGAGCCACATTCAACTATGTGCATTCATCCCACAGGACGTGAGTGCATAATACATCTTCGACTGCAGCCTTCCTATCTCCATGTTATCCGCCCTTCTACCACTTCTCAGCTCTACACATGACTGCCACCAACGGCGACGCACGACTACCACATGCGCTGCCAACGGGAGCGCTTCTCGTCAACGCCGACACTACGCAGGAGCCTTGTTGTGGTCATCACTGTGGCCGCGCCGCACGAAACTTGGTTACTTGGCAAGTGCAATAATGCTCCTAAAAATGCTAGCCTTTATCCCTACTGCCCGCAAAACATTGTTTTCCTTTTGGCGAAATAGTTACTTTGTTTCTGCATGGCGCCCCCTCATACCCCTTTCCACGTATTCGAGACGGCACAGACTACACCATGGACGACTTGGGCACGTCACATTTGAGTATGTCAAATATAATACCAGCACTTCGTACAGCAGCTCTCAAGTTCAGCGGCACTGGAGCACTGAGATTACTACCTAATTCTAATTTTCGATTTCATAGTAGGGGGATAGCGCGAACGCAGTCCCCCACTACCAAAAATTGCATGCCCCATCTGCCCCAGTTTGGGGTAGTGGCAGAAGTCAGCACGAGCGCAGTGCAATGCCCGCGCCTCTCACTGGAGACACCGCCTCGTTGATCACGGTAATCCCGACACCAGGTAAGTATGCCTATGGCCGGTCGTGTCCGGTCGTCCTATCCATTCGGACGCGCCTAAAATATGTAGTGACGCACTGCTTCATTTGACAAAATTTGCAATAATCGCACGTTCACACTTTTTGAACTGAAGTGTTTCCTTTAGCTATATGAATTTGATACATCTTCTTTAACAAATCAAGTTGCATACTTAACATATAAAGTTTAAAAAAACTTAAAAAGTTGTGCGGTTCCGTTTTGTTTTAACAAGTTTAACGTCAAGTTTTACTTTGCTGACTGGTGGTGGCGCAGCATACTACTCCTTCTAGAGGTATTGCTAACGGTAGATTCATAGATATATCCCAGTGTGTTGTGAGGCATGTGTGCGGCATATTTGTGGTGCGTCTGCTAGTAAACCAATGGCTTTAGCGTGCCGAATACGCTGATTGTGTAACTCGTGTGTTTATGCAAGAAATGGCTGTATGCATTACGAAAAGATTCATTCAGAGAGGTTAAACGGAGTGTCATCGCGAACGTCGGGCGGCAAGGTTCCTTTTGAACTGGTATAGCGCCTTACGGGGAAGAAGTAACGGCCGAGCAGACCGACACAAGAGGACAGAGCGCTCTGTCCTCTTGTGTCGGTCTGCTCGGCCGTTACTTCTTCCCCGTAAGGCGCTATACCAGTTCAAGTACGACGAACCAACTCGCCCAATCTTCAACACTCAAGGTTCCTTTTGGCGTTGCAGAATTCTGTAATGCGTGGTTCATTCCGTTAATTAAATTGGCCTCCTAATTGCACGGCAGCGCCACGCTCGACTTCTGCTAGGCTCGGTTCATTCCTGATGATAAGGGGCGCGAAAAAAAACGACACACAACAGAGAAGAAGTACACGGGACGACGCGCTACTAGCAACTGGAATATTTTATTCAGGAAACACCATTTATACCGCAGTGACATCAAATTTAACCCAACGAATCGACCAAAAACTAAAACTACGTGCTCAGCATGCCTATAAGTAACGTTGCAGATTGCATCAGCCACCCCTCTATCAGTCTGCAGGAAGGGGAGATAGCCTATCTGCAACGTTACTTATAGGCATGCTGAGCACGTAGTTTTAGTTTTTGGTCGATTCGTTGGGTTAAATTTGATGTCACTGCGGTATAAATGGTGTTTCCTGAATAAAATATTCCAGTTGCTAGTAGCGCGTCGTCCCGTGTACTTCTTCTCTGTTGTGTGTCGTTTTTTTTCGCGCCCCTTATCATCATGAACCAGCACCAACTCGCCCAACTTTTTACTTTATTGGTTCATTCCGTTTATAAAAATGAATTCTGTAATGCGCGGTTCGTTCCGTTAATTAAAACGGAAATAAAACGGCCTTTTAATTGCACGGCAGCATGACGCTCGACTTCTGCTAGGCTCGGTTCACTTGGTACAGTGATGAACTAGCACACACACACACGTAGCTGCCCGTCGGGCAGCCATGTGTGTGTTTGCGCTAGCTCATCACTGTACCTAGTGAATGCTTGTGGTTCTCTAGCAGCAAAGATAAATTAATTATGAATTTGACACATTCTCGGCTATTCCTTGATCAGCAACGACCGCTTGACGACGCTGCTTCTTCGGCAAAGTCAACTTCGATGCGCATCCATGCGCGTTGAATAGTTGAGTTCTATGTATCAACGTGAGCTTCGATCGTTGCATCGATCGCAAAACATGGAAATGTGCACGTGCATTGAAATGAGATATTGCAGTTATTGAAACTGAAATTCGCAAACGATCATCGTGCATTAAAAATTTTCCTAACCTGCTGGCCTCATGATAGCATCTTTCAAGCCAACATTTCAGAGCACAGGACTTCGCAATTACAGCATACAACATAGATCAGCCTCATGAAAAGGCTCGTACAACAACTCGCACTATAGCCACATTATGTAGCAGTGAAAATTTCTACTCGGACGGAACACGTTCTAATATATAACAAAAAAAAGCCAGTTCCTTTCCGAAATATTCATCTTGCGGTACTGATTCGGGAGTGATATTTGGGACCATTTGCACATTAATCATTGAATGTATGTGTAACCCGCGTTCATTTGAATGGCGCATTCTGTAAATTGGTATTTCTTGTTTAACTAGCCCAGGCTAGTTGTAGTGCACAATTGTATTTGGAGTTTTTGCACCAGACAAAGTTTGTAGCGTCGAAATATGCCTCCACAAGTTGCTTCAAATCAAGCTCCGTTCAAGTGTATATGCTCAATCTGGTTTGCATAAGTAGGGAAAATAAGAACAAGGTGTCAACTTCGCAAAGAGTTCACCAGATCTCTTGTTAGTAGTACTGCAGCACATTGGTAATACATCCTGTGCTTAAATAAACCGATTTGTCCTGTGTATGTATCACGTTATGACCACTGTTGGATGGCGGCCTGGCTATGCAGAAAGCTCTCAAAAAAGCTTTTCTGGGTTGTGCACAAAAAGTACTCTTGGATGTGCCAACAAGTGGACACATTTACTAGAGAGGGTGCGCACAGCCAGTGCATAACACGCTAGGCGATTAAGAATTCTTGCTAACGATATACTGTCACCATTCTTTGGCTTAGTTGGATGCACATAGGCTCCCAAGTCACTAATTCAATACACCTTTTCCTGTGGTATCCCAATTGTAAGCAGAAATTTGCAGTCTTTTTTATAAACCCTAAATAATTTTCATGTAATTATAACTGATGGCTTTTACATGTCAGATTCCATATCACTTTTTAAAACTTTCATATAAGTTATTTTCAGCAGTATGTCTCAGGCTTGGATCCCAAATTTGTATTTGAAGCTTGGTAACTTGCATGCAATGCACTTACTGCAGTATTGTCGCAGACTTCAGCAAGCCCATCTTCAGAATCTCCCATGAAAGGGACAGGATCTTTGAACTAGACTGAGACAGAACTTCGAGTACGCAGGCTTTACTTCCATGAAAGAAAACGCCGTGCAATACGAGCAGAGACAGAAAGAGTGCAAGGACAGCTGCAGACTGTATACCTGCATCATCTACAACACTGCCTGCATGAAATGAATATGAATATATATTTATGTGCAACTATGTGCATATATTTGTACAAGCAGGTTTCAAATGCAAATGTTAAAGAAAAGTATGTCAGAGCTAACTCTGCTTACAATCCGTTTGGGTGGCTCTGCAGTACTGCTTTCAAACATGCGGCATGTTGAATTTCTTTGAGGATGTATGTTATATACCTTTGTGGCCGTCATCTGGGTCAAACCGATAGCTCATATATAGCTTACTACTTCAACAGCTGTGAAGACAAAATAAAGCTGTGTGAAAGCGACCCAATCACAGCGCTCTTCTTAAGCAGAGGATGGCATCTGCCTCAACCCTCGATTCCTTTGACAACAGAAACACCGTCTGTGTTCATGAAACTGACAAATGAGAAACAATTACTTAGGTGAGCGATGCAAACTGAATGCTCGCAAAGCAGCAGATTCTGGCACACTCCATGCGAAGTAGCTAGGGGTCTTCACAGATGCTAAAGTATGTTCTAGCTGATTGTGTGTGCAGCTAACACATGTATCCCTCTACACAACAATTCAACAATTCACAGTTTCATAGTCCGAGGTCAGGAGAGAGAAAAACTAAGTTTTGTAATGTTGATTACTTTTCAAGCATGACAGGGAGGTTCATATGTCTTAGCAGGTACAGTTCTCGTGAGTCGCATTGCAGTTGCAGTAACGTATGTATCAACTGTATAAACAAATAGTGCCGTTTCTGCAAATGGGAATGTCTATCTTAAATCAGGCCTATTAGTAGACTTTGCCAGTGCTATCTGTAACATGGCACACGAGTCAGGGGCAGAGCCATGGGGTGTTGAGGGGATTCGTACTCCCCCTGAAATTTCTCATCTTTGCTTGTGTATATGTACACGTACCCAAACAAACATACATAACATATGGATGACCCCTGCCCCCCTTGGCTTACCCCCCCAAAAAAATATCTGGCTAGGCCCCTGACTTGGGTGTTTAATGAGTGTTGAGCTCCTTATCCATCCCTTCCTCACAGCACAGCGGGAGTTAACATCCATCGTTTTCATTTGGTCATTTATGCTCATATGCAAAACAGAAAAAAAAGTGCAATTCTGCACATGCAGAATTACATCATTGAAAGGACATGTACTACTTTTCTGCTTTCAAAGTGCACGTTTCTCTAACGCGCAAGTATAAATTTAACTTACTAGCCCAGCACTTGTTTACAGCGCAACCACAGAAACATAGAACAGGCAAGAAGCAAAGGAGAAAGAAAAAAAAAGTGAAAGAAAAGACGGCGCTGTAAACAAGTTCACGATCAATCCCAACCAACTGGCCCAACTTACCGTCTTACGTCTTACTAGCCCAGCTACACGATCTAGTTAAACCAAAAGTGTTGCCCCCCTTCCCCCCCGGTCTTTGAATTTCGCAGCTTTGCATGTGTATACATCACATGACCCCATTTAAACATACTGTGAGGAACCGGTTTATTCGGCCAGGCTCGAGCTCAATCACGCCGGTGATGATATTCTTAGGTGAAGAAGATGTACAGGTGATGATGATTACAAAGAGAATAAAGAGTCATTCGCTTGTCGCGCTCACACTAATTCCCCCGCGCGGCGAAAGCGGCCGCCTGGTCGCTTGACAGTATTATGAAATGCGTCGCGCATAAGGCTTTAAACGAGATACGTGCACTATCTCTGTTCCTCGGCAACGATGATCAGGACTAGCGCTAAGAGGAGAAACGCGGTAATTGACAGGAGATGTCTGTTCGACTACCATGTATGGCCCAATGAAGCGACTGATGAATTTGTCGCATAGGCCGGGGACGCGTAGTGGAGTCCATAGAAGAACTTCGTCACCAGGGGAACAACTCACAACACGGCGAGACGAGTCGTAGCGAGATTTTCGAGTGTCTTGAGAGAGGCCGGTGTTAACACGGGCCTGGTGACGGCAGTGTGCGAGACGAGATAGGAATTCTTCAGAGAAAGGAGCCATCGAGGGTGCAGGGGCCGAAAGGAAAGAGACATCCAGAGCAAAACTCGGCGAGCGACCATGGACGAGAAAAAATGGAGAAAAGCCGGTAGTGCGTTGAGCAGCCGTATTATAGGCGAATATCACGAAGGGTAGAATTGCATCCCAGTTCGTGTGGTTGGGGTGAATGTACATGGCGATCATGTCCGATAGGGTCCGATGAAACCGTTCAGTCAATCCGTTGGTCTGCGGGTGGTAGCTAGAAGTGGTCTTGTGAATAGTGTTCGAGGCACGCAAAACTTGCTCGACAATGGAAGATAGGAAGACTTTGCCACGATCACTGAGGAGAATGCGTGGAGCTCCATGACGTAAAAAGATGTGGCGAAGAAAGAAATCGGCGATCTCAGTGGCAGTCCCAGATGGTATAGAAACTGTTTCTGCCGTGACAATCCAGCGATTCCCATTGGATGATATAGGAAGAGGGCCATACAAGTCGATTCCAACGACTTCAAAAGGTGAGGCGGGACAAGGAAGAGGTTGCATTAAGCCAGCCGGAGCAGTTGTCGGTCGTTTTCGCCGTTGGCAATGGACACAGGAGGCGACGTACTTAGCGACGGCTGAAGAGAGGCCAGGCCAAAAACAACGACTTCGTATTTTGTCGTAAGTCTTGTGGTAGCCTAGATGAGCAGCGGTTGGATCATCATGAAAGGCTTCCAGAACTTCACGTTGCAGAGAACGTGGGATGACGGGTACCCACTTGTTGCCATCGATGTGGTAAACGTAGCGACATAAAGCATCACCGACAAGCTTAAATTGTTTAAGTTTTCGACGGAGTCTGGCGTTTGGAGGAGTAGTAGAGCCGGTCAAGCGGTCAACAATGGTGCGGCAGTATGCGTCGACACGTTGTTGTGAAACAAGGACGGATAGGGTGGCAGGTGATGAACTTAGCGCTGCGATTGGAGAGGTGCTGTTGTTTTGGAGTATCGATGGTGAATTGCTTCCGCTGGGCAAAGGACAGCGCGATAGAGTATCAGCATCTTGATGCTTCTTCCCAGATCTGTAGGTGACATCGAAATCATACTCCTATAAGCGAAGCGCCCAGCGACCAAGGCGACCCGATAAGTTTTTCAGCGATGAAAGCCAGCATAGGGCGTTATGGTCGGTCACGACGGTAAAATGACGGCCGTGAAGATATGGTCGGAATCTTTGCACTGCCCAAACAACAGCAAGGCACTCCTGCTCTGTGATAGTGTAGTTCTTTTCTGGAGCGGTAAGAGCACGACTTGCGTAAGCAACGACGCGTTCGCGTGAGTTTTTGTCACGCTGCAAGAGTACCGCACCGAGACCATGACTACTTGCGTCGGTGTGAAGGATGGTGGGTGTGGTGGAATCAAAGTGGCACAGTACCGGATCCGACGTGAGGGCTTGCTTCAATGCCGTGAAAGCGCTTTCGCAGTCTTGGGACCAAATGAAGGGGACGTTCTTTGCGAGGAGTTGATGGAGCGGAGACGCAAGTTCCGCGAAACCACGTATGAAGCGCCGGAAGTAAGAAGATAACCCAAGAAAGCTGCGCAGGTCCTTCTGACGTAGTGGACGAGGAAAATCGAGGACAGCGGCAAGCTTCTCGGGGTCGGGCCGAATTCCTTCTTTGCTGACAAGGGGCCGAGAATCTTGATTGTCTTGCTAGCGAAGGTACATTTCTTGGTGTTAAGCTGTAGACCGGCTTTTGCAAGGCATGTGAGGAATTCGTCAAGACGTTGTAGATGCTGCGAGAACGTGGATGAAGACACTACTATGTCATCGAGATAGCACAGACATGTTTTCCATTTCAAACCACGCAATACGCCGTCTATCATGCGTTCGAAGGTGGCGGGCGCATTACAGAGTCCAAAAGGCATCACATTGAACTCGTACAACCCATCTGGCGTTGAAAAGGCGGTCTTCTCTTTATCAGACTCCGACATCTGCCAGTAGCCTGACCTAAGGTCGAGGCTGGAAAAATACTCTGCGCCCTGTAATGAATCCAGTGCATCGTCGATCCGAGGGAGGGGATAAACATCCTTGCGCGTTATTTTGTTTAGCGCACGGTAATCGACGCAGAAACGCACTGTCCCATCTTTCTTTTGAACGAGAACAACTGGGGATGACCAGGGACTCGAGGAAGGACGTATGATGTTGCGTCGTAGCATGTCTGAGACGTTTTCCTCGATTATCTTGCGTTCTGCCTGAGAAACGCGATATGGACGCCGATGTACAATACGAGAGCCGTCAGTCTGGATGCTGTGAGTAGCGGTGGTAGTCATGCTGAGGGCGGGCGAGTTCCCGTCAAATAGAGAACGGTGCCTATTTAACAGGGCGAGCAAATCTTCAGTTTGATCAGGTGTTAAGTCATTGCTTATTGTCGCCGACACAGGTGTGGCAGAGGCATTGAATGGCAATGATTGCGACTTCGGAACATCGTTGTGGTTGTTGTTCGGAAGAGTAACAATCGCAACAGGCTCACTGTCGACCGCGCAAGATACTGTTGAGCCACAGGGGAGCAGTACACACTCGGGCGTTTGATTTATGGTGGTTAGGTACGTACACCCATCGAAGAAGCGAATAAGCCCCGGTGTGATCACAATGCCCCTACGTAGGGTATGACCGTAAGGGAGAATTAGTACGTCGCCATCCACAATGTCGGTGCAATTAACACTTATAATTTCTTCGATGTATGGCCGAAGTACATAATCTGACTTGGTGACAAAGCAGATGCGTCCATCTTGTTCAAGCGGAGAAGAGTCAGTGGCGTTTAGATGCAGGAGGCGCTGATCACATGATATGAAAGCGGACGCAGAAGACAAGAAATCCCACCCAAGAATGAGAGCGTGGGTGCACTCACGAAATACCGCGAAAACAATGTGATGACGAATGCCTTCTATGCAGACACGAACGGTACACTGTGCAAGTGGACGAATGAGAGCGTTGGTCGCCGCACGTAGAGGTGGGCCGCCATAAGGTGTGGTGACTTTTCGAAGGCGGGAACAAAAATCTGCACGAATAATCGAAACGGCAGCGCCAGTGTCTACAAGAGCCTCAACACGTACACCTTCTACAAACACTACTATCAAATTCGATGGCCGCTCTGGAGGAATTGTTAGCTGTCCAAGGGATGCAGTTTCCCCTCCTAAAACTGCATCGGGGAGTTTTCCGCGTGGGCGTTCGTGGAATGGGAGGCGGGCCGTAGAGGCGACACTGAACGGCGACCTGGCGAAGGCGACCTGCGGCGAGACGTACGGGAATTCCCAGGCATGTCCGTATGGTAAGTAGGTGACGGTGAACGGTAATAGGACGATCGGGGGGGTGGCCGTAAGTAGCTCATGGTCGGACGGAAGCTTCGATGTTCTTCGGGAGCGTAGCCGCGTTGCTCGTCTTGTTGGCGCCTTCGACAAAACCGAGCGATATGTCCTCGATAGCCGCAGTAGTAACAGGTTGGCCGAGGTGGGCGCTGAGGTGCGTAGTAAGGTGGTGCACGCACTGGCGGTGATAACGAAGCCACAGGCGTATGGTCTGCTGTTGTAGGCACAGAAACGGTGGGTGCGGCAGAGAGCGCGGCAACTTCGGCGTACGTGCGCGTCTGGCGCACGCAGGGACTGTTGGAACACGTCGCACGCGATGCGGAGGCGATCTCTTGTTTAATCAGGTCTCGCAAGCTATCTTTTTCAGGAGGTGAAGTAACTTCCGCAGCACAGGAAGAGCAGCGCCCGTGCAGCTCTTCACGAACGATGTCGCGAATAAGCGCACGCAAGTCGAGGGGTGCAGGCAAAGGAACGTCGGTGGCATCGTAGCAAAGGCGAAGAGACTGAAGCTCGTCAAGTCGCTGACAGATGGTTATCACGTCCTGGGTGGTGGCAGGATTTTGCGTGGCGAGGGCGTTAAAGGCGACGGTGTTAATGCCTTTAATAATGTGGCGTATTTGGTCGTTTTGAGACATGCCGGTGTTAACGCGCTTGCACAGTGCAAGGACATCCTCAATATAAGAGGTGTAAGATTCACCCGGCAGCTGCGTGCGTTGAGCGAGTTTCTTCTTTGCTGCCTCAGTGCGAACTGCAGGGGCGCCAAATACCTGACGAATTTGCTGCTCGAAAGTGTCCCAGTCGGGAAGATCTGGGTGGTGGTTCCAGAACCAAGTTTTCGCCACATCGGACAAGTAAAATGGGACGCTGCGCAACTTGTGTGGATTGTCCCACCTGTTCAAATCGCTGACGAGGTCGTAGTTCTTGATCCAGTCTTCGACATCATCGCCTCGGAGACCGGAAAACGCAGGTGGATCACGCAGGCGAGTGTTGTTGGGCGGAGCGGGTGGCGGTGGCTGCAGTAGGACGGCGACGTTGGATGGGCCAGGGTTTTCTTGGGCCGCCATGGCAGGGGGTTGTATGCGACGACCCGAGCGGAGCTCCAGTGAGAGCGGGCGAGAGGACTTGAGGGAACGAAAAGCACAGTCCACCACTTGTGAGGAACCGGTTTATTCGGCCAGGCTCGAGCTCAATCACGCCGGTGATGATATTCCTAGATGAAGAAGATGTACAGGTGATGATGATTGCAAAGAGAATAAAGAGTCATTCGCTTGTCGCGCTCACAATACATAAAGTATGCTTTAACAAGCCTCCTCCCCCCAACCTGCCGAAAAAAAGATTTCAGGCTACGTTACTTACTATAACCTTCGCAACACCTTATTCAAACACTTAATCATGTACGCACACCTTGTCAGTCCTTCGTGCAGAGGAAAACCGAGTGCAACCCAATCCGGTCTGAAAAGCGTGCACGTTCTGCCGCAGTGCTGTTTTCGCCGATCGATTTCATTTCGTTGCATCTGGAACACCACTGTATGATTAATGCATCATAATTCTGCGATTATGGAGTACCCCACAGCTCTGTAGGAGAGGAACAAAAGCGAGAATGTGAGAGTGTGTGGGTTTATTCTAGGTAAAGACCTGTTCGGCCGTTTATTGAGCGGCCATTGAATGATTGGCGACGATTAAGCCTCATAAATAAAGAAGTGGTTCAGCTTACAGCATTGAACCAAAGACACGTTGCAGTGACTGCTTGAACTTCTTAGAGTGCATGAAATGTGGCAGGGTACGCGCATGACTGCAAAAGAACTCCAGTTTTTAAGACAGTTATGGTTTTTGCATTAACGCAAATGTTCGACATAAGGTTGCATTTTTGCGTGTTCTGTGGTGTGGGCACGAGTGTGAGTTTTTAAATATAGCGCGTTTTTTTTTTTTACTCCACTGCTTCAGTTGTGCTGTCCTAATTCAATTTGAAGTCTTGTGTGCGATATAATTTCTTTAGAAGTCGATGTTTTATGATGTTCAAGTACCTTGTTTTGTTAAAGAAATTGTTTTTAGCTGTGTTCGTGTAACGAAAATGTCGAAAGTACTAAAGTAGGTAATGGAGGAACAATCATCATTTGTCCGCATAATTTCCCTTCTCAGCTGATTAGGCGCATATATCTACGTAAGTGGCACAGTTTTTAAAACATAGAGGCTAGAGTAGCGGCGCAAACAGGTAAGATGTCGGAAACCCGATGTTTCGAATATAAACTACAATCATTTAGTGTTAGTTGCGAGCGTCTTTGTGAAGCTCAGGTAATAGCCTACAGGAATGTTGGCGTTAACAACGCGCAGCCGCTGGTATTCGAAGCACGCTCGGAATTTCTAGCACACGAAACCGAAACTCTCTTCAGCTCCTCACGTGCACTCTTGCAGTCGTGTGATGCTTTCACCTTGCTAGAGTGGCTAGAAAGGTGACCTTCCAGAGTTTTTTTTTTACGCTTACAGCATGAAAATAAGTTGTTAACCGTACAAAGAACAAGGAAGCTATATCGCAGTGGCCAACTATTTCATGACTGTTCATTTGGCGTGATTCCTTCACTCTCGTCATCGCCTCCTCTAGAAAGAGTCCTGAGGAATGGCTCGTGCTCCCAACGGAGTTGGCCTGCCTTCAGTTTTAAACAAGCTTCGCGCAGTGGCGCTCGCGAGCGACACTAGCTAAGGGAAGAGAGACCGATGGTATACGGTTTTGTAGAAACACATCTCAGGGACATGGAACAACCTCCGAACAATCCGGACTACGCGTGGGAGTATTGTAATAGAACAGAAGGCAGCAGAAAGGGGGGTGGTATTGGGGCATTCATTCATAAAAGTACAGACTGGCAAAGGGTCAAGCAGGAGTGCAAGGAACATTTATGGATAAAAGGGAAAGTGGCAGGTCAAATGACACTCCTTGGTTTCGTGTACTTGTGGACGGGAGCAAAGGCCAGAGAGGAAAACCAGGCAATGGTAGAGTGTATATCAAAGGACATTCAGGAGTTAGGAAGAGAGTGCGAGATAATTATAATAGCAGACACGAATGCGCACATAGAAGATATAGATGGGTATAGCGACCCGACAGGCAAAATGATCATGGATATGTGTGAAAGGCTTGATTTGATCATTTGCAACAGTACCGAGAAGTGTGAAGGGCAAATAACATGGGAGGTAGGAAGGCTTCAGTCGACGATAGATTATGCAGTGATGTCGCATAGGATGTATGATAAGCTCAGGGTAATGCACATAGATGAAGGTGGCTCCAAAAGTCTGGGTAGCGATCACAAACGTATCAAGCTAAGTTTTGGAAGAGCAGTGAAAGTGGGAAGGAGACAAGATGAGCAACTACAGGAAAATTTTTATCCAGAAAGGCAAATTGAAATAGCCACTAAACAAATTGAGAAAGTAATCACGGAGGATAATAAGACAGTGTGGGCATACATGAATCTAATTAGACTCTTTGAAATAGAGCTTGCTAAGACGCGTGACAAGTCACCCCGGAAAAGAAGACACAAACCCAAAAGTTGGTGGGATGAGGAAGTTAAGAGAGCCATAGCAAAACGTCAGGAAGCCTCTAGGGAACACAGACATGCTAAGCAGCCGGGTGAACCGACAGATGATGTGGAAAGAAAATGGGCAACCTTTCTAAGCTGTAGAAGGGATGCATCCCTTCTGATCAATGAAAAGATTAGAAGGAAGGGAGCTCAGTGGCTGGCAGAAGTACCTAAAAAAGATAGAAAGGCAGCTGCGAAATTTTGGAACCATCTAAACTCCCTAAGAAATGAGACGAGCCTAGAGCAGAACTTTATAACTACAGCCCAAGGTGCTAGGCTAGACGGGGACGAAGCTATTGAATATATAAGAACAAGGGTGACAGAAAAATTTCAACAAAGAAGTACTTTATGCACCACAATAGACAAAGACGAATCAAGTGGTGCAATGGCTCCATTTTCACAACAAGAGTGGGAAAGGGCTGAGAAAAGGGTTCCTAGTAGTACATCAACAGGCCCAGATGGCATTCCAATTAGGCTGATAAAAACATTATGTCCGAAGTCTAAGCAGGCTTTGAGAGAGGCAGTGAGTACAATAATAATCGATGGTGAAGTTCCCGATGGATGGAAACTTAGCAGGATGAGCATGATCTATAAAGGAAAGGGGGACAAAGCTGACATAAACAACTACCGTCCTATAACAGTGACATCAGTGGTCTACAGGCTGGCGATGCAGATTATAAAGGAAAGACTGCAGGCGTGGATAGAGGATGAGGGGATGCTGGGGGAACTGCAGAATGGGTTTCGGAAACACAGGAGGTTGGAAGACAATCTGTTCTCACTGACGCAGTGCATCGAAATAGCAGAAAAAGAACACAGGCCCCTGTGGCTAGCATTTTTGGATATCAAGGGAGCGTACGATAGCGTGGTTCAAGAGGAATTGTGGGGAATACTGGACACACTAGGCGTGGAACATGTAGTCACTAATCTTTTAAAGGGTGTCTATAAAGGTAACAAGGTAGTTATAAAGTGGGAAAAACAGGTATCCAAGCCTGCAGAGGTAAAACGGGGGCTTAGGCAGGGGTGCCCCCTGTCACCCTTATTATTCATGATGTACCTACAAGGACTAGAGGCAAAATTAGAGGGAAGTGGACTGGGCTTCAACCTCTCTTTAGTCAAACAAGGAAAACTTATTGATCAGGCACTACCAGCATTAATGTACGCAGATGATATAGTGCTAATGGCCAACAACAAGGAAGATTTGCAGAGATTGATGGACATCTGCGGTAATGAGGGAGATAGGTTAGATTTTAGATTCAGTAGGGAAAAATCAGCAGTCATGATTTTCAATGACAACGAAAATAGTGAGCTTAGATTACAGGAGGTGACGCTAGAGATAACAGATAAATACAAATATCTGGGCGTATGGATAAGCAATGGGACCGAGTATCTGAGGGAACACGAAATATACGTGACGACTAAAGGTAACAGGAATGCAGCAGTCATGAAAAATAGGGCACTGTGGAATTACAATAGGTATGATGTTGTGAGAGGAATATGGAAAGGGGTCATGGTTCCTGGGCTGACGTTCAGCAATGCGGTCTTGTGCATGAGATCAGAAGTTCAAGCAAGATTAGAAATTAAGCAACGTGGAATAGGTAGGCTTGCTTTAGGAGCTCACGGGAATACACCAAATCAGGGAGTACAAGGTGATATGGGATGGGCATCATTTGAGGGCAGGGAAGCTAGCAGCAAGATACAATTTGAGAAGCGATTGAGAGAAATGGAGGAAGAGCGTTGGGCTAGGAAGGTTTTCAGCTACTTGTACATGAAGAATGTCGATACAAAATGGAGGAAGCGAACCAGGA
The DNA here is from genome assembly GCF_043290135.1 of Rhipicephalus microplus. NCBI lineage: Eukaryota > Metazoa > Arthropoda > Arachnida > Ixodida > Ixodidae > Rhipicephalus > Rhipicephalus microplus. The sequence goes on from NC_134706.1 coordinate 68,702,601, forward strand.
AGTTGACTGGTAAATACTTAGAAAACAGCAGGTGGCCAAACCAACAAGAACTATCGGTTAAAAAAAAAGTGAAGGAAACGGAGACTGACATGTGGAGAATGGGCATGATTAAGAAGTCCGCACTAGAGATCTATCGAACTTTTAAGCAGGAAATTGCCAAGGAAAAGATCTATAATAATACTCGGGGTAGTTCTCTACTGTTTGAGGCCAGGACGGGAGTACTGCGAACCGAGACATATCGGGCCAAATACGAAGGGGTCGACACAGTATGCAGTGCGTGTGGAGAGGAAGAAGAAACTGTCGAACACTTGATAATGTTCTGTAAAGGGCTTCACCCTATAGTTCAGTATGATGGCGCAGAGTTTTTCAAAGCACTGGGATTTAGGGACAGCGAGGGCAAAATAGACTTTAAGCGGGTAGACTTAACTAGAAGGAGGTTATCTGATTGGTGGCTAAAGTCAAGGCACGAGTGAAAATTAAACCCTTCACTGCGAAGTACGAATCCTCAACTTCATTATTTAAAGGAAAAAAAAGATAAATGTAATGGTTAGTTCACTAAGTATTATGGCTAGATGGCGTTAGCCGCCGCCCGATCTAAAGGGTACAGCCACATCCATCCATCCATCCATCATCACGGCGGCGGGCGGTACCAGCTAAGTGTTTTTCATCTGCGGCCCATAGGGGCGCGTAAGTCAAGAGCTGTTCAAGACTTGCAACTGTGCACCGCTGTTTCAGAGGCTATGCAAAGTGTTGCGTTGTTGAACCGTCCGCCACAAGTGACGCTAGCGACTGAGAACATTTTCAAAATGAAGGAGAGAAAAGGTGTGACAGCTGTTTTTCTTCTCATGAGGTAGGCATCTTCCTAGAGGAGACGTTGCTCTAGTTGATGTTCTAAGCGTTCCTGTATTATTTGTTTAGTTTTTTCTGTGTAGTTCACTTTGAGTGTTTTTCTCGTAGTTCGCTAGTTGTTTTGGTTACTGCTATGTGTGACATTCAACGCAGGCGATGGCAACCGCGTACTGACTGGCGTACAGCATATAATCTTGGTGCTCTCTGGCAAAGGGGGTGTCGGAAAAAGCACCGTCGCTGTGGAGTTGGCGATGACGCTGGTGTCGATGGGAAAGAAGGTACCCAACTACTCTGGCGCTTCTGCGAAATTCCATTTCGCAGGCGATCATCATTCGCAATCTGAGTAAACTTCAATGATGGATGTTTATTCCTGCGCGTATGCGTTTCGCACAGATAATCAGCATGTCAATCCATTATGGTGCATTCAGACGACGGACCGAATCCGGATGTGGCGAGACGGACGGCGTGTCACGTGACCTGAGTGAGTGAGTGAGTGAGAACAACTTTATTATGGTCCAGGGCAGACGCTGAGGTTGCCACGCGTCATCGGCTACTCCCACGTGGGGACCAGCCGGTCTAGCCTGACGGCCCTGTCGGGGGCACACTGGACGGCCAGGATTTGGTCCTGAAGTTCCGGGCTGTGCAGAAGGGCATCCCACTCGGGTTTGCTATAAGTCGGTCCAAGCGACCCGCCTTCCCAGAGCACGTGTGCTAACGTAGCGGTCTGCTCGCAAGCGGCGCAGGCGGCATCGGGGAATTATTGAGGATAAATTGCATTTAGGCATGCTAACGAGGGGTACGAATGGGTTTGAAGTAAGCGCAACGAGACGGCCTGTGCTTTATTGAGTTTTAAGGCATTGGGAATGCCCGCCTCGCCATGTAATACTTGGTAATCTCGTTGTGTCTAGCAGGTGTGTCTTTTACTCTCACGTCGTCGGCACTGGAGCCGTCACCCAGGTCGAGAGCAGCGCGGTCAGTGATTGCGCGCCCTGCTGTGTGGGCCGACTTGTTTGGGTTCAGTGCAACGCCGTTTATGGAGCCGACATGCGCGGGGAACCAATGTATGGTGTGAGGTACAATCGTATCGCTGGTGGAGCTGTTCAAGATCCTGGCTGCCTGTGTTGATATGCGGCCATTCTGAAAGGCTCTGACTGCGGATTTGGAGTAGCTGTAAAACTCTTCGCACCGACCATTTAGCAGAGCGAGTGCCATAGCCACTTGTTAGACCACCTGGGGATTCGTTGTGCGTACCGTGGCGCAGTTCGTAGTCGAGCCCGTCTGGTCCACGACCACCGCTGCGAACTTTTTGCCGTCTCGATATGCTGCAGCGTCAACGAAACTTGCATTTACGCCACCTTTTCCCAGTTGCTTCAGTAGAGCCGTCGCCCTTGCCCGACGACGTCCCTCATTGTGTACAGGGTGAGTGTTGCGGGGTATTGGGGCAACAATGACGTTTTCCTGTATATGTGTTGATATACGCACGTTATTTGTTTCCAGCTGCATTGGGTTAAAACCTAGCTCGCCAAGTATGCGCCGACCAGCCGTCGTAGTGGACAAGCGAGCCAGCTGCGAGCGTTGCTGCGCTTCCGCTATCTCGGCAGCAGAGTTGTGCACACTGAGCGCGAGCAAGTTCTCGGTGTGTGTGCGTACGGAAAGCCCCAGTGCTTTCTTGACGGTCTTTCTAATAATCACGTCGAGCTTGCCCCACTCTGACCTAAGCCAATTGTGCATGGCAACAGTGTAGGTAAAGTGGCAGAACACAAACGCATTGATGGGCCTTAACAAATTGTCTTCCTTAAGGCCTCTATGTCTCCCGGAGACTCTTTTGACGAGTCGAAAAGCGTTGTCAGTCTTGGCGACAATCTTCCGCGGAGCACTGCCGTTGCCGCCCTTCGCTTCAATAAACATGCCTGGGATTTTCGGGATCCTCGGAAATCCCGGGATTGTCTACCCTCAGGATTTCCTCGCCGTCACTCGTGTAAATGTGTATATCGCTTTCTTCGACGGGTTTCCATCTCTTAGGTCAGCCACCTCGTTCTTTTTCATACAGCAGGAGCTCCCACTTGGCGGGTGAGCATCTGAGTCCCGTTTGGCGCAAGTACGATTCCACCTCGGCGACTGCTTCTTGAAGGGCATCTTGCACCCGGCCTTCGCTGCCGCCAACGCACCCGATTGTGATGTCGTCGGCGCAGATGGTATGCTCGATACCGTCCACGCTAGCCAGTCTTTTCGACAGTCTGATCATGCAGAGATTGAACAGCACCGGAGAAATCACAGACCCCTGCGGCGTGCCTCAATGTCCGAGTGGTACGTGATTCGCATTCGAATCAAGGCAAATTTGAATACCGTGATATATGTTTAAATATCCAAAACACTCGAATATTCACGCAAGCCTAGAAATTTCTCAGTTTCGAAGCATTCGAAACAAATGAACAGACATGTTTTATCTCATGGAACCCCCTTAAAGGTGGTTGTACTGCGGGTGGGGGCTGCTATGTTGTGAAGTCACATATATAGAGGAAATTCACATTGCTCAAAAGCCTTTTCTTGTTGTTGTTAACATGCTTCTTAAGTTAGAAGCATGTTATATTCGCTGATATGTCTTGAATTGTAAAACATAGCATATTTTTGCATCAAACAGAAAAAGTGGCATTCGCGTACGCAGTGTTTTAATTCTTATTAGTATTGCTCAAGTAAGCTGGGCCTCCACAAAAAGGCTGAATAGAATCAACAGGGAAGAATAATAATTCGAGTCATTTCGTGCCCAGGAGACTGTGGCTTTCATTTTACACGTCTAATTGTTTACAAAGATCAAGCATTGCAACCTCCTCAATGTAGCCATGATGTAAGAAACCCCCTCTTTCTGGAGGCATTCGACTGTACTATCGCATTGTCCTCGTTCTGTCGTTGCCAAGGTTGCCAACAAGGAGGTGGAGAAGGACTTCAACTCCGTCTATTCTCGGCTCGTCCTCTGCAAGGCCTACAGGTGCGGATATTGCTTTGCACCATATTACCTGGCAGCGCTGCCAAAACCGAGAGGTGTAGGCAAACCTCGTGCTTGCACACCAAAATGTAGTTTGATTCGCATGTGAACGGCCTTGTAATTGGCAGGGTTCGTACATTTGAGTTTGTTTGGCACGTGCCTCATCTGCTTATCTTGTATACACGTTTCAAGTTCCGACAGACTCGCCAACAAGTTACTGAGAAGTAAGTTAACCTGTTATACAGTAAATTGGCAGTTAAGTGATCTGTCTTGGCCTGGAATGTTGCAACTCTACTGCACGCAGTCATGCTGTGCAGAAGAACACAGCCGAGTAGTGGTGTTGACGACATGTCGAACTTCGTGTGTTCAGGTTGGACGAAGATGGCAAAGTGCTCACGCCGGAGGAAGTGCTTTACAGGGTGAGTACTGTATCCGCATTATAAATTTTCTACAAATTAGCTGCTGAGTATTAACCTCCTAACTGTTTTGATAAATCAAGAATATAGATTATTTCACTTTCTTTATTAGTACTGGCATTGAATATCTTCATTTTTAAAGAAAATTCTTGTTGTTGAAAAAAATTGCAGCGTCTACTAAGTGACGTTAGCTCAGTGAAGCTTTCTTTTTGTTGATGTATACCAGGTGACTATTAGTAGTGGTAACAGTAAGAAAGAGAGGAAAAATACAGCATAATTTTTTTTGACAAAGGTTTCGTGACGACTAGTGGGTCATTTCAATGTAGATGCTTTGTGTAACTGAACGGTAAATTTTTTTTCAACTGTTTAAATATTCCTAAATGCTTCATGCTTTAAAGCACCTTGTTCTTGTTTACAAATATCTTCTGAGCCAATGAGGCATACTCTGCAGCCAAACAAGCAAAAAAAAATGTAACTTGCGACACTTGTTTGATATTGATTCTTTTTTCCTTGTGGACCAAATAACCAAAGTGAAATGGCATGACTGCATGCTCGTGCTCATGTAGATATGTGGCCTGAAGCATTAAAAGTTGTACCGCTGTGTCTCTTCTCAGTCAGTTCAGACTGTGAACATGTCACATGACCAGGCTCATGCTCAGATGGATGTCAAGCTGCGCTCCCTGGTCTGCATTGGCTTGAAGTGATTGGTTTCACCGTTCTTTTCTTTAGTGTTGTTGGTAAGTACCATTGAATACCCGCCAAAAGTTGGCGACTCCCCGAGTAATGGTACAGCGTACTTTCAGTAAACAGAAAAATGGTAAACAGAACTCCTGGTAAATGGAACACATTTTCCCGGTCCCTTCAGGTTCCACTTAATAAGAGCCTACTGTACATGAATGCCAGTGAAATATAGTTACTAATGCAGTCAAACCTCGTTATAGCATCTACACCACATAAATTACCTCAATATATATGACGTTCCTTGCAGCAGTAAGAATAAATATCAGTCATGTTGGCAATCTGGCTTGCATGAAAATTCTGATTGCAAAAATACACTAATCTATGCTTTGAACCCACTATTAATGAGGTAATCTTTTGCTGTATCTTTGTAGCATGCCTTTCAGGTGGTGCAACCGGTTAGCTGCAGCGTTTTTAACCAGATCTCTAGTGAAAAATTGTCATTGTCTTTCAATACTTATTTTGCTTTTTATATGAGAATTATACGTTGGCATTGATTGGAACTGTGATTGTGTAGTGAAAAATGTCTCCTTTCTGATCGAGCAGTGAGCAGGTGCTGCACCTGTGGTTCGAGGTTCTCTGTTCGTGCTTGTCGGTGGTGCACAAGTGGTACCAGCCCTGGTCCTTCATCAACAGCCCCGGCTGGGTGCAGATCAAGTGTGAGCTCAGGTGCGTACCACACGCCACGTCCCAGAGCGGTCGAGCAGAGTGTTCACCCACGGCCAGAAGCACAATGAATTCGTGTCCAGTTTGAATTACCAGAGTATCTTCGGTTTGGCTTCACTGGTAATGTGACTAGTGTTGATTAGGCTTGCGAGAATAGAGAATTTCAGGTTCAAAGCGAATAGTGATTTTGGTAGAATAATTTCAAATCGAATTGGAATAGTATATAACGCATGTCATAAAAAAATGGCCATATTTGTCATGACCTAGCTAACATGCATAGTATGTGTGTGTGTGTGTGTTTGTATATAAGTATATATAAATGTGTGTGTGTGTGTGTGTGTGTGTCTTAATTGAAACAAGGCCTGTGCAAATGCCTTTTATTATTTTTTGTTCAAAACAAGTGGGAACAACTTTGAATAGTAGCAGGATTTGACTTTTGGTAGAATGCAAGTGATAACCTGTAACACATGTTCAGTATTTACTGTACTTAGAGCACATAAGTCATTTAGCAAGCTTTTAAACATCAAAAATGATGAATCAGTGTGAGGGTGACATGTTCATTCAACCTTGAAGTGGGGCTTCGCAACAGTGCGGATTTACAATTAATTAGCATTTTCACAGTTTAGTACCCCTTCACTGCAGTAAAACCACATTTAAAGGGCCCCTCACCAGGCCCCATGACGAATTCTAGTTAGACACTGGCAGTTGTGTGTTTGAAGGAGAGGGTTACGCCCCCAGAATTTTTTTAATCGGTTCATTATGAGCTGCGAAAGTCAGTGTTTCGTAACGGCGTGAAACCACGACGAGAGGAGGAGAGCTCGAAACCCTTGCAGCTCACCCCGCGTAGTCTTCTCAAGCCAAATCTTTTTTTTATCCTCTCTGGCATTCGAGCAAACGGTCTCGTTTCCATGGCGTTCTCGAGCAAGCCCGACCCCTGAGCACGCGAGCGGCGTCGTTTTGTTGACCAACCTTATTTTGTGATCTACTGCCGGTTTCTGCAGGATGGATACTTCGGGGCACACTCATTTGGAATTAGACGCGGTAGAATAGATGAGAATATTGAGTGCTCGAACATGCAGGACCATTAGTTTCGTTTCCAGGGCTGGCTTCTGCTCGACGCACTTACCGCGGGGACACGAGCACATGCACGGGAAAAAAATGAAAAGGACGCGCACATTCTTTTTGTGTGTCATTATTTATCTCAAGCTTTATTAATCGATTCATGCAACAACTTACAAAAGCTACGCATGTCGTGTGAAATAATTTTCATCGTGTCACGTGCTACTGTTGGCAACGTCAAAGCACAGTCTACGTAGAGGACCGACGTCACAGCACTACAGTCTACGTAAGGCAATTCCAATGTTTACGTCATCCCCTCATTCTCTGGGTGTGCACCCATGAAAGGAAGGGCAAGCAGCGTCCATTTTCAAGTTTGACCCATTTACACATTGTGTATCATAGCAAATTTTGGCAGACATGGTCGGGAACGCCCCATGTATGCATTGGGCTCGTCAGCTCAAAATTGTCGGACCTGGTGAAGGGCCCTTTAAAGGAACTTACATGCAGACTAATTTTCATTCAATGAGGTGCTTTCACAGTTTAACACCCCTCCACTACAGTGAAACCGCTTTTATGGGGATTTCCGTGCGAACTAAAACACACCTATTCGTTCACTTCAAGTACTTTGAAATTTTCAATAATTTAAATTTGAATCCAAGAGAACTAGAATACTGTACTATTGGTTCGAGTATTTTAAGCATTCGAATATTTTCACAAGCCTATTATCGATCCTTCGTTCATTTCCACAATCACATGCGAGCTGTAGTAATGTGCCATAACTCATTGCTGCGCAGGCTCTTGTCCCAGTTTGCGTTTAACCTGAATCCCAACTGGGAGCTGCCTACGCAGCGAGAGCCCTCACAACCGCTGCACGAAGGCGTGCGCGACATGCTCGTCAAGCACCACCTCTTCTCCTGGGACCTCTGACTCCCACGCGCAAGAGCTGATCCAACGACACCATCAACAAGTGTCTCCATTCGGCTGGCGATGCCGCGACGCTGTGGATGCGTGTGCCACTAGCGGCCACATTGATACGATCGTTTTCCGGCCCGCACAACTGTCACGGACACGTGGCACGGCAAGTCGGCACATCTGTCGTGTTGCTGACAGTATTGCGTGTTGATCTCCTACGCACCAAATAGACCCTTTTTTCCGATACGTATTCAGTTAACCTTCTCGGCATCACGTATTTGCCCAGCTAACGATTGTGGGATGCAGGTTTCAGTGGCGGCAACGGCAGCATCGTACATGAAAAACATGTCACTGTGTCCACATAAATGCAAATTTGAAGGTGCACCCGTCACACAGGCATTTGTATTTGATGTTTTTCAATAATTTCTGCTCCCTTCATTGAAGGCTTGTTCGGGATTGGATGTTTATGATATGGCAATTTGACCTTTCATTGTGATGGCTTGGCATTGGCCATGGCCGTAGGCTGCGGGTGTGTAGCAGTTACGATGCTCTGCTGCTGACTTGAAATTCACAAGCTTGATCTCAGCCGGGGCGGTCACATTTTGATGGAGGCGAAATTCTAGAGGCCAGTGCATTGTGCAATGTCAGTGCATATTAAAGAACACCCTAAGGTCGAAATTCTCGTAGCCCTCCACTACGGCGTACCGCATAGCCATATGATATATTTACACTGATACCTCGATATAACAAACTTAGATAAAAGAAATATTGGTAATAACGAAGTATATGAAGAATAGTCTTGCAGTAGATATAGTGTTGGGAATAGACCTTTCTAATGAATTTTCGGTTATAACAAACTCATTTTCGTGTGAGATGCAACTATTTTATGAGATTTCAGTGTATTCTTTTTATTTCACATTGCCGCATTTCATTTTTGACTGGATACGATTACATGACCATCATTGTTGCCTGTACAAACTGAAGTGTTATGCAGCTAAGCAAAACAATAAAGGTCAGATATCTGGCATAAAAAAAAGGAAAACGGTGAGGAGAGAGCATTGCACAACGTGAATGAATTTTTTTTTAATTTCCCGATTTTGGAAACATAGCGATTTTTTTATACTTTTGCACGAACCAATATGCTTGTGTAGTTGGAAAAATACAGTAGGTTGGCAAACTTTACAAAAGTGCGTACCCCTCGTGATTATGCTACAATGACATCAAAGTTCTGTGATGAAAAGAAACTTTGCAAGCCAGATATCGAATTAATGTATTAGCTTCGCAATTTAACTGAGTTGAGCTGTAATAATTGCCGGAAATTTATGTCAGCTAATCAATAGAGAGCTGTTGCTAGAAGTCATGGAATATAATTAATGAAAAGAAAAAAAATAGTTCTCGAGGTCCGCCGCATGTATAAAGTGTACAGTTGGCTCTCACAGCCAGTTTTCAGCTGCTTTGGTTTTACTTCTATCGATATATCAGACACAGGCTCACATCTAGTGTCACTAGTCGCTCCTATTACGCGGTCGTCACACGCGCATGGGCACGCATCAGCGCTGCAAAACACATGCGCTGCTTGAAACTGTCTTGGAGCCCACCTGAATCGAGTGAGAATGAGCTGAGATTTCATGGACGACAGTACATCAGCTTCAAGTTTCATGGCGATGATGTCTTGCATCAGCCTGAGACATTCGTAGCCGTTCATTGGTTTGTTTTGCTTGCGTCCTTAAGTTATCTCCTCCGCCATGAGTTCATATAGCTTCTGACCTTTGTGCCTAATCTTACACTTACTCAGGTTACGTGCGTGGTCCACACTTCGCCCGGGCGCGGTGTGGTGGGGATGGCTGCAGAGCTTCTTCTAACGGAAAGGAGGCCCCTGGAGCACATCTTAGCCTAGACTACGGAGTAGTACGAAATGTTTTAAAACTGCATGCGACATATTTTATTATTACGATATGCACAAAGATGCAAAGGAATATGCTTAGCTGCAAATATTGGAACGCCAGCTTATACGGATGAGGTGGCTCATGAGAAAAGATGACGCTAGATGAAGTAGCGAAGTTCATTGGAAATCACATTTATAGAGGGATTATTCACATCACAGGTATCCATCTGTATTGGAATGCCTGGACACTCTTATCGCAAGGCAACGAAAATTTATTCAGAGTGTACGAGTACACTTGTGTCTCGCAAAAAACCGCAATGCTTCACTGCATGGCATAAGCAATGAAGCTGCATTTCGGTTCTCATTTTTTTTGTCTATGTGAAGAGAAACATTTTGTACAACATCAATTACTTCTATACTGTTCCTGGGTCATTCATCTACAAAATGTATATTCTAAATTATCTTTGTTTTGAACATTTTTGCATATAGTGTTTTTTTATTCCACTGTTTAGCAGCTGGTGACAAAAAATTTTATACTTTTCACATTTTTATTCATTCTAAAATATTTTTGTTGTTCTACTACATATATCTATTGGAAAAAGCATTTAATTCTGCTAAGTTTGGTATGCTGCAATGCGTGCTGGAGTACTTTTCAAACTGGCAAAAATGATCTTCTTGAGACATGTGAAGAACAACCATTCTTCGCAGTAACGAAAGAGTTAAGAAAGATGAACCCCTCACCTGCATATGTGGGTGCTTGCCTATGGCTACTGTATACACTCAAGCTGCATTATGACAAAATTGCATGTTACATGAAAATAGGTTTGCTATATTCGAAAATTTGTTATAAAGGTATATTCCCAACACTATTTATACTGCTGGAATCTTTTTTTATATACTTCGTTATAACCAATATTTCGTTATATCCAAGTTCGTTATATCGAGGTTCGAGTGCGACACGTGGTTCTGTCACAGGGCCACGTCAGTGGTTTCAAACCTGGAACACGCACGAACCGGGCATGTGACATTGCTGAGCGCTTTTGAGCCCACCATGTCGTCGTTAGCTGGGCAAACCACAGCCTTGCGAGAGGTGTCTGTCGCAGTCGTTTGTAGCTGAGAGAATAGAGTACTAGCCAAGTTAGACAAAAAAATAAGGGTAAGAAACTAAAATGGGACCAATTGTCATCACAGGAACCATATGCAACACGGCACAGGAGAAATGATAGACGGTTCTCAAGCTGCTTTTGAAAGTGAGCCTCTACTGCTGTGTTGTGTTTTATCGTCGTCCAGAATCACGTGCCAACATATGAGTAGCCTAAGTTAAGGCCCGCATTTAGCAAATATGGTCGTAGCTTGGCCCACACTGGCGCTTTTAAAAGCTTTTGCCTGAAGGATGCTTTAAGTTGTCCAAGCTGAGAAAGCATGTATGATTTCTGGTGGAATGCAAAGGTTTTTATAATGTCAAAGAAACATTTGGACAAAGTCAAAAGACAGCCTGTGTGGTCTGAGATCTTTGCCCCGTGCCTAAAAATGTTCATAAAGCAGGTCCGTTTTGAACATTATAGTGTGTAATTGTGCTTCAGTGTCAGTGAAAATCGCACACTGATGAAAATGTGCTTTGAGGACACCAACTTTGGGTAATTATAGTTTTCTGAACTGTGGTTATGATATTTCTAGCATTTGCACTATTGGGGCAGCGGATTTGCTTGGGAGCGGCTACTCATTGCTTCCAAAAACGAAGCTTTCATTTTTATAGCGCGGCTTTCGTTTGCGTCCCGAACAGTTTCGTTTTGCAGGGGTTTACAACCAAGGCAGTCCAAATGCCAGTTGTCACTGCCGTATTTCTCTGCCGTCATTCCATATTGGCCTTTATTTAAGTGTACGAGGGCACAGCGTGAACGACAAGGAAAATTAGGTAAGTCGTTGCCTGTTGGAGGTGTTTCAGTAAATTGCTCTTTCTCGAGAAACTTGAGAAAAAGCAAAGCAGAGCAGCCCGGATTGCACAGATAAAAAAACACTTCAGGCACAAAATATCTAGTCTTCTGGCATGTTCATCAGTCGGTCCATGTCGTACTCAGTTGCATTGCGGTTGTGCTAGTCAGCTTCGTCGGAAATAGCAGTTTTTAAAGAAAGGCTCTTCTATTTAACTGCTTCTTGAGTTTCTGTGGCTGGCATCTTGCCTGGAGCTTTGCTCCAATACTCCCCAGGATATCCCCCCGGCTCTGTCCAGGCCTTCATCATGATTGAACGCCCGGGCACCACAGCACAAGCCATGGGAGTCTGGGCCAGGATGGAAGTGTGATGGCTTTCGCAGGGCCACCGCCGAAAGCTCATTGCTTTAATTTCAGCGCTCCAGAAGGGAGCAATGTCGACGACATCATAGAAGTCCTCTAAGCTGTAACCGGCCCAGCCGGTATCAAGTCCCTCCAGCACATGGGAGGAGCAAAGTTTGGCGCCGCAGCCGCAAACGTCCACGCAGCCACCAAGCTGAAGATCCGGGGCGCCATTCTCTTCAACGGCGTATCAGTTCCACTAGTCAGCTTTGGTCCTGAAATAGTCCATGTCACAGTCTTCCGGGTACCACTGTGGGTAGGCGACGCAGCCCTAGCGACTGCCCTCTCCGCCTACGGCAACATATCCACGAGCCAGTGTTCAAGGACCGCCCTGGGGTGGGCACAGGTGTCTGTGTAGCCCGAGTGAAAATGAAAAGTCAAACACCGAACTTTCTGACAGTTCAAGGCTACAATGTCATGTGTGACTACCGGGGAGTCAAGAAAGTGTGCTCTAAATGCCGGAATGCTGGCCACATAGCCAAAGATTGTGCCACGCCCCGTTGCACGCACTGCAAGGTGTTTAGACATGCCACAGAGGAATGGGCAGAACCGTGCCGCAAGTGCTCGGGCAGCCATGCAACAGCTGACTGCAAACGTCCGAACTCCTTCGCAGTGGCTGCAGCAGCGGCAACTGAAGAACAAGTGTGCACCGACCTCACGTCCGCACTACAAGATGATGATCCGGCGCTCGAGCCTGAGAGCGACACTGACACAAGCGATACCGACGCCCACGCTGAACCACAAGACGCAAGAGACCTGCCTCCCCTGTCTGAGAAAGCCTCGTCAATCTTTCACGCCCCGTCTGAGACCAGCGACTTTTCGCCGGATGCCTATGAAGACCGCAGCTCATCCAAAGTTGAAGCCAGTGTGCCCGTACTAAGCAGAGACCACGAGGGCTACAGCTCCGACACAGTTGGCACCACCAGCAGCATGAGGCACGGAGAGCTTCGATAGGACGCGGCACCCGATTAATGGGACGCATAGACGCTCCGGTCATCGGCCCAGAAAAGACCAGAACGGTGATTATGCCACTGACAACGCCGAGCGCCCGCGCCGGCAAATACTTTGCTCAGACCTGCAAACTAAGCCTGTCTAACCCCATTTACCAGATTACAGGTGCGGCTGCTGGTGCGAGTGTCGATGCCAGCGCCATGGAAGTTGACCGTCCAGCCACGAAACGTGCCCACCCACCAACCACGGACTCTGAGGGCTCTACGGACAGTAGTAAGCCCTAAAAACTCGCTAATGCTCTGACGACGCCAGAGCATTTCTCTCTTTAGTTATGTTCACTCGTTGAGCACTCGCCCCACCCTCTGCAAGAGGTTTCTCTGAAGTTTGCACGCACTCTCCCTATTTTCAAAATGGCTACGGTGCATTTTCTCTCCTTAAACGTCGGGGGTTTCAGACGCCGAGATAAGCAGAGAGAAGTCATGCACTTCGCAAGGTCACGTCATGTCGATATCCTCTTCTTACAGGAATGTAATTTTAGAACCCCTTTTGATGTGCAATCCTTTTGTTCACCTTTTGGAGTCGAAGCCTTTTTTTCGCTGACTGATTCAAACATGTGCGGAGTAGGAGTTGTTTTTTTTTACACCAGCGTTACGTCGTAGAGCACACTGTGTTTATGGTTTTGACGGCCGCACACTAGCAGTAGACTTTGACCTTCATGGCAGACGAGTAAGGGCGCTCGTAATATATGCCCCAGCTCAACGTGGGGGCACGGCCGACTTATTCAATTCGCTCGACTCATTTATGTTTGACAGTTACCCCACTTTCTTTGTAGGGGATTTCAACCGTGTTGAGGACACCGACAGAGATGCGCGCGGACGCAGACAAAGCAGACAATATAGCGGAGTTAGCGCATTGCGACAACTCATCAGGGATGCATGGGTCGACACTCACGGGAATGACTTTGTTGCAACATGGCAACGGGGTCCCAACATGACCCGGCTAGACCGCTACTATTTTCCAGAAGTGCTAGCCACACATATTCTTAGTTGCGAGGTCCTACATTTCCCACCGGACGTTCCATGCATTACAGACCACTTTCCAGTGTCTGTAAAACTTTTCTTTGAACAATCCACTACATTTAGAAACCATTAGAAAATGAACACCACACTCATGCACGACCCGTAAAGCGTAGCATTATTGCGCAATGCACTAGAGCAAGCGTGCGATAGGCCGCCTGAACCCCGTAACTGGGACGCATTGAAACACAGTTGGCGCGCCTAGCTTATCAAAGCGGGGCGCGAAAGGAAAGCGCGCCTGACGACAGAGATAAAAGACACGCTACGAAAAGCGCGCATTGTACATAGAGGCGAGACGCTGACGTTCGCAATGCATGAATACCTTGATCAGTTAAAGGCGTGGTACGAACTTTTGCTACGTCTTATTTCGCGCACGGCTGCGCAGTCTTTCATCATTGGATGACCGGTTTCTGATCCGGCTGTTCTTCGAAGCGTCCGCAACGGCTCCTTGGGTGAACAAATACATGTTCCTTTCCTTCAGTTGCCTTTTCAGGGAAGAGAACGCGAGCGACGTAAACCATGCCATCATAGTTAATGAGTTTTGCGCGGGAATTTCCCGCGTACCGGAGGAACTCCGCGATGGTCTGGGCAGCCCAGTGACGCTGGATGAATTATGCATCGTGCTTGAGCGCATGAACACAACCGCCGCCGCCGGCCCTGACGGGATACCTTTGAGTTTCTACAAAACCTTCCTTGAAACAATACAAGACCACCTTTTGACAATGCTAAATGGGCTTATTGCTGACGGAATCAGACCGAATACGTTTCGTGAGAGCAGAGTTATATTCTTGCTTAAAAGCGAGGGAGAGCCGTCCGGTCCAAGGGCTTGGAGGCCCATTTCTCTATTTAACTCGGATTATAAGATATTGACAGCCATCCTTGCAAACCGCATAACTACCATTCTACCGGAAATAGTAACCGACATACAAACGTGCAGTGTTCCAGATCGTACGATCTATTTCTCGCTTGCGCTGACCCGCGCTTGTTCACGTATGCTGCAAGAACACAAACATCTGGCATTTTTGTTTTCTTGAATCAGGAATAAGCTTTTGATCGCGTAGAATGAAACTATCTCTTCGCTGTGCTTGTGTGCTATGCTTGAGGTTTCCCAGCACATTTAACCGACGTCCTTCGTTTACTTTATACACACTTAGAAACGTCATTAGTAGTGAATGGATATACATCTGAACCTATTGAAGTCAGCAGGGTCGTTCGACAAGGCTGTCCTCTCTACGTAATTCTTTTGTATTATGCATAGATCCATTATTGAAACAAATTCAGAAATGCACTTCAATACACGACTTTCCTCTCCCAGGCTTGGGCGAAGTAAAAGTAGCGGCATACGCCGACGACATCTCGTTGTTCATTTGGAACATAGATAGCTAAAGAGCCTTCATCATTTTCGCTGGTATAGCGCACCACGACAAGGACACACACAAAGGAGAGATTCACACACACAGAGCGCTCTGTGTGTGTGAATCTCTCCTTTGTGTGTGTCCTTGTCGTGGTGCGCTATACCAGCGAAAATGATGAATCCCAACCAACTAGCCCGGCAACGTGCCTTAGTAAAGAGCCTTCTTGCGAATATTTCACACGTATAGTTACCTTTCGGGAGCACGTCTTAATCCCTGAAAAAGCAAGGCATTGTGCTTTGGGATGCACATTGAAGAGTTCCCTGACGGTGTCCAAATCGTCCAAGGAGTTAAAGTCTTAGGTGTAACTTTCCTTTTGACTGGTGAGGTAGCCTGCATCACATGGAAAGAGATCCTACACAAAGTGAATAGACTCATCGAAGTCGCCAGAACCTTTCAAGTACCTTTTACTTAAAGAGCTTATCTGCTTAACGCCAGCATAACAGCGCCACTGCTTTCTGCAGCCAGAATTGCTCGACCACCTCGTCGGGTTTTGCTGAGGGTGGCTACTGCGTGCGGCTCTTTTTTTTTGGAATGGCCATGCCGACGCTATCGCTAGAGCCTTGGTCCGCCTGCCAGTAAAACGGGGAGGGCTCAGTGTGCCCAACCTCGGTGTAATGTGCCGCATTTTGGCTCTCAAAACCACCTGGGCACTCTTGGAGAACTCATCGTAACGAGGCAGGCAACTTGTAGTGTATCTGCTAGGAACCTCTAGAAGACTTTTTAGTTTAGCAAACGACACGGGCCCAGCTGCTGAGCAGCCATCCGCGTATTACACACATGTTATAAAATCTTTGCAACAATGGCGAAATCATTTTCCAGTTGAAGAACTTATGGAATAGTCCCCTACCGACACGAGTGAACTAATAGCATTTAAAAGCTTATCAGACAAACAAGGCCAAAAATGCCGGCGGAAAGACGGACTCTTACAAACACGTCTCTCCCCTCCGAAGTCCGTGACCTAAACTGGCTTAGGGAATGGGATGCTTTACCCCTGGCCGACCGCCTTGCATCGTGGCGCGTGACGCCCTCCGCCACTTGCCCGCAATGCGGTCGCGTTGAAACACTGAACCATGTCTTTCATGAATGTATAGTAGCGCGCACCTTTTGGCGCATGGTTACCAGAATGTTCCAAATAAGTATGCAGGAGACGTCTAGCCACAGGGATAACTTCGTCGTACTCTTAATGGCTATCGGAGCCTTCGTCTTATGGAAACGAAGGGGACTAGCCTGTCTGAGGGGCTGCCCCCAGAGAGCCATGTTTCCCCTACTACATCGGCTAGGAAACATAATGCTTATGCATCTTAATGCAGAACTGGTCATGCTAGGAGAGGAGGCTTTCCTCCGACGCTGGTCTACACGATTTATTATTGTGAAAAACAACAGAGTATCCATGCCTTTCCTCCCCTATTGAGGCGGTAGGCTAGAGCTTGTACCACTGTGACATTACAGTGTGTGTTTTGCTTTTCTTCCTTAGAAACATGTCCTTTTTGGGAAATATTGTTCTTGAGCGTGAAAGCGAACTGTCCCCACAGGTGAATGCTAAGCATCACCCTACACTTTGAATGACCTACCTTGTTTGTTCACATAGCCTTACTATTTCAGTTTAATCATATCGATGTCATGAATGTCCTGTCTCTGTTGTACAATTTTGCATTGTAGACTATGATGACCCCGCTCCTAACTGCAGCGGACGATCACCGCGGGTTCACGCTTAGCGAGCCACAGGGCCGCTACTCCGTTTACTCGCGTGTAGCGCACCGCTCCGCGCGCGCTCAACTGATAATGCGTATAGCGCGGCGCGGCAAATAGACAGTGTTCTAATGTAACAGTACACAATACTTTATTGCCTCTGGCGGCACCCCGAACAGCACAACGTCCGCTCCCGGGACGCGGGTAGCAAAGGCACCCGCACGCGGACGTTCACAATAAGGGGAAAACCGCGAGCACGTCGCAGCTGGCAATGGTGAGCTTTGACACGCCGGTCGAGAAAAGGTCTCTCGCGGCTATGCTGCGCACTCTCACGATGGCCACTGGGCCTGGTCGCGAGTGTTAGGGCAAACCTAGTACGCGCTGGGCCTACGGCAAGTGCGGCTCGTTGTGGTACGACCACTTCAAGCACTAGGCACCGCTGTGGGCTTAGCGTACGCTACCGAAGCTAGCACTCAAGTAAACACGCCTGCCGAGGTGCCCAAGGCCACCCCAGGCAGGCTGCAGTCCGGCGATTCCCAAAGGGGACGCGGACGAAGGAAAACACGTGCTTACCCGGCGCCGACCAACGGAGAAGAGACCGCTCCATCGGCGCGCGCGTGCCCGCACGTGGCGCCATCTATCGCCACGTGGTGTTAACAGAGCAGGAAAGCGAAAGGATGTGGCCGTGTGGCGGAATGCCCGCGAAATGGTCGCAGGCGCGCCTCAGATCCCCACATCCTCCTCTCCTTAATTCGCCCTATATACCGGTCTGCAAAGGCAGCCGGTCGTCGCCCATGCATGCAAAGGCGTCATGCAATGGGCAACAGCTAGCCTCAGCCTCGCTCTGCAACTGCTGCTGAAGAAAAAAAAATAAAACAGCACAAGAATACACTTGACAAATACAATGGCTCCGTGGAAGAGGGGTAACGGGAGTTCATGATGCTCACGCAAGAGCGCGTCCACGGCTCGGAGGGGCAGCGTCACGTAATGTCTGACTTGGGGTGATTGCGTGGATGCGAGAGTTCAAGAGGAGGGTTCTGGTAGAGGCCTTCATGCGAGCAACGGGCTCACCTTCGTTTCGTCGATGTTGACGACAGCCCTGCGAGTCCGACGAACGCCGCCTCGGTGGATGTTCGGATGGACCTCGCTGCGACAGCCGGCCCTTCTGCTGGAATAATGGTTGCCAAATCCATTGGCTGCGAGGCGTCCTGCGGCGTCGGTCGAGTCGTGCACAGCGTCTGCGACAGCTGGCCTCGTGCAGGTCTCCGAACACCTCCAGAGTCCAAAGTGGTGTAGGTGTCGGTGACTTCCTAAGTTGTCGCCACCCGCACACACACACACACCTCCGATGGTCGGGTCTCTCCAAGCGCGCACCGCAAGGGAAGCGCAGAGTGTCATTTGTCCCTCTCCCCACGCTAAAGCATCAATTCACAATCCCCTCCTCCAGCGAGAAGAAAAAAAAGAAAACACGACAAAAAACATCAAGTAAACAACACTCAAATGACAATCAGCAGCAGTAACTGGGCGGCACAGACTTCTTTGCAAGCACTGGCTGTAAAGAAGTTAGCTAACTGAGGCTAGAAGGTTAAAATGAGGGCCTTCGGTTGCGGAAATAAGCCCGCCGTCCGGCGCGAAATCACTAAGGTGACCGCTTCCTCAGATTATACCGGTGCGTGGTCCGAATGCGGTCCGCCGCGCCGGGTGTGCGCCGTTGCTTGCGCGCAGAGCCACTGGGCGCTGTCGCAGGCTCGTCAGACCTCGACGCAAAGGCTTTCAGGTCTGCGATATGGGCACGGCTGAGTTTTCCCGAAAGCGGGTCTTTCAGCAAGTACGCGAGTGGAGTCCAAGCTTTTTCCACTCGGTACGGACCAAGCCACTTTGGAGCGAGCGAAGTTGAGAAACCCTTGCTCGCGTCGCTAAGAGCGTGGTTGCGCTTCAGGACGAGGTCACCCACCTTAAATGAAAGGTGGCGACGTTTTCGGTCGTACTGGGCCTTTTGCTCGGCCCTGGCCGATGCCAAACTTTGCCTCGCTCTACTGAGAGCTCGACAAAGCCTGTCCCGAAGCGTGGAAGCGTAAGCAGAACAGTCTACCGGTTCTTCCTCGTCTCCGAGATGGCATTGCATGACACTGGTCACCGGATTTGCCAACTCCCTTCCGAAATTAAGGAAGGCGGGAGAGAAACCAGTAGAGCGACTCTCGGAGGTTCGGATTGCAAACGCGAGTTCACTCAAATGGTCTGCCCAGTCCCTTTGACTTTCGGCAAAGGCCGCCAACATCGGTTTGAGCGTACGATTGGTTCGCTCCGTCAAATTGGACTGGGGATGGTAGGGCAAAGTGGTGCAGTGATCTATTCCTAGGGAACGGCACGTATTACCAAACACCCGAGCGGTGAAATACGACGCATTGTCCGTTATCAATCTTTTCGGAAAGCCGAACCGACAAAACACTTCCTGTAGCCTCTCTAGCACCGCTCGCGCTGTCACTTTCCGCAGCGGAAACAGCTCCACCCATTTGGAAAAATGATCAACAACTACCATCAGATGTATGAACCCCTGCTTACTCCTGGGGAACGGCCCCATTAGATCGCAGGTGGCTACTTGCCACGGACGCTCACTGACAATCGGTTTCATCAAGCCGGGCGGCTTGCCACCCCTTGATTTCACCGTTTGACAGACGTGGCAGGAACGGCAATAGCGAAAAATGTCACGCTTCATGCCAAGCCAAGTCACAACCTTGCTCAGTTTCGCAAAAACTTTGGAGCCACTCAGATGACCGGCAATAGGCTCGTCATGAGAGGCTCGCAACAGTGCGGCTCTCAGACTTTTGGGCATAACCACCTTAAACGGGTCTATGGACTTGTCGTCAGTGGCTATATACTTCAGCAGGAGCCCGTCATGGTCCAGCAAAATGAATCCGCCGGGGACTCAGCGACACACGCTGTTTCAGCCCCCTAATCGCGCCCGCCGCAGAACAAGCAGCGTAACGGCGCGCCTCTCAAGACGGTTTAACGGCGCCCGCCGCAAAGCAAGCAGCGTATACGGCGCTCCGTCCCTCCGAGACTCGAAACAGATCACTCTGCTGAGCCTTCAGTAGCTCTTCGCTGCCGAAAGCAACTCCCATTCTCCCAAATGGGGGAGTCTGGTATCGCGCCCACTCAGGACCGCAGCAACTGCCGCGTGCACGGCGTCACGGGTTCGCTTTCGGCACGGTGGCCTTCGGAAAGTTCCCCCCGCTCGGCCGCTACGCAGAGCGCCGCTTACCTGGATAGCAGCCAAGGTCGTCCTCATCGGGACTCCCCCTTTTCGCCGCTGTTTCGCCCCCGACGCTTGCCAGTGCTAAGGCACCGCGAGCGGCCGTCGCACCGGAAGCCAGGTTCTCGGCAGATAACAGGGGGCACGAGATAGCGCGTCAGCTACCACGTAGGAGTGTATTCACCACAAAAAGGGGTGACGACACTGGCGAGCGCCGAAGGGCGCCCGTCGTTAGAGGCGGTGGCCTCTTTGTGCAACGCGGCATGCCACGCAGCGGACATGTTGCGACGAGCCCGAATCGCGCAGGCGAACTGGCTCGCTAAGACTAACCAAAGGCTTAATGAGCCTTTGATACCGCGTTGGGTACCAGGCTGCTAGGTTGCATAGCAGCCAGCGGGCAAAATTCGGCAACGGCTGAGGCCGCGGTGCCGATCTGCGCCCCGGAAGCTCCACTGAGAGCCGTTTCGGAGCGCTGTGACATGGAACTGCCATGCATTCCAAAGGGAGCAGTAGTAGTCCGATTTGCCCTTGTGCACTGTTCGGGTTGGGCTATGGCCCCGGACCCAAAACACGCTACCTCTCCAGTGGGAGCTGATACGTAGCGCCTCGTGTCATCCCGACTGGGGCTTGTGACAAGTGAGGGTGCGCGATTGTGATGCTCAAGGGGGCACTGGCCCTGTTCTCGAGCAATGCGGTATCTGCTAAAAGCGTCAGCGGACAGAACTCACGCGGAGCAGACATAACGCGGGCAAACGCGGCGAGCCTGATTCGCAAAGGCGGGCTGACTCGGCTAAGACTAATCAAAGGCTTAATGAGCCTTTGATACCGCGTTGGGCGCCAGTGTGGTGACCCCGCTCCTAACTGCAGCGGACGATCACCGCGGGTTCACGCTTAGCGAGCCACAGGGCCGCTACTCCGTTTACTCGCGTGTAGCGCACCGCTCCGCGCGCGCTCAACTGATAAGGCGTTTAGCGCGGCGCGGCAAATAGACAGTGTTCTAATGTAACAGTACACAACACTTTATTGCCTCTGGCGGCACCCCGAACAGCACAACGTCCGCTCCCGGGACGCGGGTAGCAAAGGCACCCGCACGCGGACGTTCACAATAAGGGGAAAACCGCGAGCACGTCGCAGCTGGCAATGGTGAGCTTTGACACGCCGGTCGAGAAAAGGTCTCTCGCGGCTATGCTGCGCACTCTCACGATGGCCACTGGGCCTGGTCGCGAGTGTTAGGGCAAACCTAGTACGCGCTGGGCCTACGGCAAGTGCGGCTCGTTGTGGTACGACCACTTCAAGCACTAGGCACCGCTGTGGGCTTAGCGTACGCTACCGAAGCTAGCACTCAAGTAAACACGCCTGCCGAGGTGCCCAAGGACACCCCAGGCAGGCTGCAGTCCGGCGATTCCCAAAGGGGACGCGGACGAAGGAAAACACGTGCTTACCCGGCGCCGACCAACGGAGAAGCGACCGCTCCATCGGCGCGCGCAGTGGCGCGCGCCGTGCCCGCACGTGGCGCCATTTATCGCCACGTGGTGTTAACAGAGCAGGAAAGCGAAAGGGTGTGGCCGTGTGGCGGAATGCCCGCGAAATGGTCGCAGGCGCGCCTCAGATCCCCACAAGACAACTGCATATGCAATAAGTTATTTTCGCTGTATAATACAGCTTGCATTGTACATACGCACTGTTCACCATTGTCCATTTTTATGTGCGCACATAAGCTGCGTATGATGTATCCTGAAATAAAGTTCTCTTAAACGAGGCGGTGTCATGTAAAGGACAGGGGGTGCCACCGGTAGTCTCTATGACGAAAAAAATTCCGTATTCTCGGGTACACAAGGTCTCGACCCAGATAGGTCACCTTGTGGCCGAAGATAATATTTCATCATTATTTTATACCGAATGGGCAAAGCCGAAGGTGTCGGTGATTAAAGAAGATGGGACCGTTGCCTTTAGACAATTTGTGAACTGGAAAGACATCCTCTGCCCTTTGCGGATGACATTTTCGCTTCTTGGAGAACAGCATTTAGCGCATCGGATCTATGCGATGCCTACAACAAAATTCGTGTAGGCAAAATTCGTGTAGGCAAAATTCGTGTAAATTAGCTGCTCTAAATACTTGAAATAGCCACTTTTGTTATCATAGTCCAGAAAATAGAATTGTTTTGGCAGCTATGATTTTTTGGAGAATAATTGAGTAGGTCCTACAAGGCTTTTCAGTGGTTGAAGCATATCTAGGTGATATTCTGATGGCAAAGTCGAACGATAAGATAAACACGGACCTTCAAGCGTTCCTGACACGTTTCAGAGAATACGGCAAAAAGCCGAGCACCGCCGACAAGCGCCGAGTACATGAGACATTTGTTATGTGCCCATGCTACACAATTGACGAGCAGGGTTCCACCCGTCGAAAAAGAAAATCGTGTCAAATAAGCTGGTCCCCACTCCCCAGATGTTTGCTGAGCTGCAGTCCTTTCTGGGCGGGGTCACTTTCCTCAACAAATTCTTGCCTTATGTTCCCACACTTCAGAGCAAACTTAAACCTTCCACTTTTTGCAAATTAAAATCGAAAGTATCTTGGAGCGCAAGAACGATTCATTAGTTCCGGCAAGCGCTCTTGAAAGCAAAGGCCTCCGAGATGAAATAACAGCCGCTGGGCATGTTGCACAAAATAACAGAGCACACTCGACAAATGTTTTTGTTCGATAGTAATTCCCTCATTCTTTTTCCAAATAAACGCTTTCCCTCTTTGTTTATACTAAGTTTGCATAAGCCTGTTATTCCTCCTGTTAGTAAGGGCTAACCGCTTTTTTTCTCAGGTTACATTAGCAGAAATGAGTGAGCAAAAAACGCTAGCGTGTGCGTATGCGTGTTTGTGTAGAGGTGATACAGTGGGTAGAAAAGAGCGTGCACACACATATAGACACACGCACACACAGACCCCAATTAGAACTGAATGAGCCACGCATGCAGGAACTCATTCCCCTGCCGTCGTATATCTCGCAGAAAGCTCATGTTTGGCCCTCTGTAATACAACTCCCTCGTAACCTGCATGTCGAAGGGGGTCGAACCAGGCTCATCGCTGTGAACCAGAGTGAGGTTGATGAGGAGATTGGCCGCTTAACCTGGAAGCTCTTTGTCAAGTTTGGATTCGATGTACTATGTGCAGGTGTCCACTTCGCAGTACATAAGCATCCTTGCATGGTTCATGGGCTGCCATTCTTCAAAGGTTTCGAAAAACTTTTCGATGATTTCGATGGTGTCTTCGTTGGTCCAAGCCATAACGCCATCGTGGAGGTCGACTCGTTGTTCATTCGGAACATAGATAGCCAGCCACAGAGCCTTCTTGCGAATATTTCACACGTATAGTTACCTGTCGGGAGCACGTCTTAATCCCTGAAAAAGCAAGGCATTGTGTTTTGGGATGCACATTGAAGAGTTCCCTGACGGTGTCCAAATCATCCAAGGAGTTAAAGTCTTGGGTGTAACTTTCCTTTTGACTGGTGAGGTAGCCCGCATCACATGGAAAGAAATCCTACACAAAGTGAATACACGCATTGAAGTCGCCATAACCTTCCAACTACTTTTTACTTAAAGAGCTTATCTGCTTAAATCCAGCATAACAGCGCCACTGCTTTATGCAGCCAGAATTGCTCGACCACCTCGTCGGGTTTTGCTGAGGGTGGCTACTGCGTGCGGCTCCTTTTTTTTGGAATGGCCATGCCGACGCTGTCGCTAGAGCCTTGGTCCGCCTGCCAGTAAAACGGGGAGGGCTCAGTGTGCCCAACCTCGGGGTAATGTGCCGCATTTCGGCTCTCAAAAACACCTGGGCACTCTTGGAGAACTCATCGTATCGAGGCAGGCAACTTGTAGTGTATCTTCATGGAACCTCTAGAAGACTTTTTAGTTTAGCAAACGACATGGGCCCAGCTGCTGAGCAGCCACCGGCGTATTACACACATGTTATAAAATCTTTGCAACAATGGCGAAATGATTTTCCAGTTGAACAACTTATGGAATATGGAATAGTCCCCTACCGACATGAGCGAACTAATAGCATTTAAAAGCTTATCTGAGGAACAAGGCCAAAAATGCCGGGCGAAAAGACGTTGGACTCTTACAATCACGTCTCTCCCCTCCGAAGTCCGTGACCTTATTTGGCTTAGGGAATGGGATGCTTTACCCCTGGTCGACCGCCTTGCATCGTGGCGCGTGACGCCCTCCGCCACTTGCCCGAAATGCGGTCGCGTTGAAACACTGAACCATGTCTTCCGTGAATGTATAGTAGCGCGCACCTTTTGGCGCATGGTTACCAGAATGTTCTAAATAAGTATGCAGGAGATGTCTAGCCACAGGGAAAACTTCGTCGTACTCTTAATGGCTATCGGAGCCTTCGTCTTATGGAAACGAAGGGGACTGGCCTGCCTGAGGGGACGCCCTCAGAGAGCCATGTTTCCCCTACTACATTGCTAGGAAACATAATGCTTATGCATCCTAATGCAGAGCTAGTCATGCTGGGAGAGGAGGCTTTCCTCCGACGCTGGTCTACACGATTTATTATTGTGAAAAACAACAGAGTGTCCATGCCTTTCCTCCCCTATTGAGGCGCTAGGCTAGAGCTTGTACCACTGTGACATTACAGTGTGTGTTTTGCTTTTCTTCCTTAGAAACATGTCCTTTTTGTGAAATATTGTTCTTGAGCGTGAAAGCGAACTGTCCCCACAGGTGAATGCTAAGCATCACCCTACACTTTGGATGACCTACCTTGTTTGTTCACATAGCCTTACTATTTCAGTTTAATCATATCGATGTCATGAATTTCCCGTCTCTGTTGTACAATTTTGCATTGTACACAACAGCATATGCAATAAGTTCTTTTCGCTGTATATAACAGCTTGCATTGTACATACGCACTGTTCACCATTGTCCATTTTTATGTGTGCACATAAGCTATGTATGATATATCCAGAAATAAAATTCTCTTAAACGAGGCTGTGTCATGTAAAGGACAGGGGGTGCCACCGGTAGTATCTATGACGAAAAAAATTCCGTATTCTCGGGTACACAAGGTCTCCACCCAGGTAGGTCGACTTGTGGCCGAAGCTAATATTTCATCATTCTTTTATAGCGAATGGGCAAAGCCGAAGGTTTCGGTGATTAAAGAAGATGGGACCGTTGCCTTTAGAGAGAGAGAGAGAGAAAACTTTATTAAAAGGTCAGTCAATTGCTCAGGCATGGCCCGTTGCCCCTTAGACAATTTGTGAACTGGAAAGACATCCTCTGCCCTTTGCGGATGATATTTTCGCTTCTTGGAGAACAGCATTTAGCACATCGGATCTATGCGATGCCTACAACAAAATTCGTGTAGGCAAAATTCGCGTAAATTAGCTGCTCCAAATACTTGAAATTGCCACTTTTGTTATCATAGGCTACAAAATAGAATTGTTTTGGCAGCTATAATTTTTTAGAGAATAATTAAGTAGGTCCTACAAGGCTTTTCAGTGGTTGAAGCATATCTAGATGACATTCTGATGGCAAAGTCGAACGATAAGATAAACACTTACCTTCAAGCGTTCCTGACACGTTTCTTAGAATACGGCAAAAAGCCAAGCACCGCCGACAAGCGCCGAGTACGTGAGACATTTGTTATGTGCCCATGCTACACAATTGACGCAGCAGGGTTCCACCCGTCGAAAAAGAACATCGTGTCAAATAAGCTGGTCCCCACCGCCCAGATGTTTGCTGAGCTGCAGTCCTTTCTGGGCGGGGTCACTTTCCTCAACAAATTCTTGCCTTATGTTCCCACACTTCAGAGCAAATTTAAACCTTCCACTTTTTGCAAATTAAAATCGAAAGTATCTTGGAGCGCAAGAGCGATGCATTAGTTCCGGCAAGCGCTCTTGAAAGCAAAAGCCACCGAGATGAAATAACAGCCGCTGGGCATGTTGTACGAAATAACAGAGCACACTCGATAAATGTTTTTGTTCGATGGTAATGCCCTCATTCTTTTTCCAAATAAACAACTTCCCTCATTATTTATACTAAGTTTGCATAAGCCTGTTATTCCTCTTGATGGTAAGGGCTAACCGCTTTTTTTTCTCAAGTTACATTAGCACAAATGAGTGAGCAAAAAACGCTAGTGTGTGCGTATGCGTGTTTGTGTAGAGGTGAGATAGTGGGTAGAAAAGAGCGTGCACACACATACAGACACACGCACAGACAGACCCCAATTAGAACTGAATCAGCCACCCATGCAGGAACTCGTTCACCTGCCGTCGTATATCTCGCAGAAAGCTCATGTTTGGCCCTCTGTAATACAACTCTCTCGTAACCTGCATGGCGAAGGGCGTCGAACCAGGCTCATCGCTGTGAACCAGAGTGAGGTTGATGAGGAGATTGGCCGCTTCCCCTGGAAGCTCTTTGTCAAGTTTGGATTCGATGTACTATGTGCAGGTGTCCACTTCGCAGTACGTAAGCATCCTTGCACGGTTCATGGGCTGCCATTCTTCAAAGGTTTCGAAAAGCTTTTCGATGATTTCAATGGTGTCTTCGTTGGTCCAAGCCATAACGCCATCGTGGAGGTCGACTCGTTGTTTATTCGGAGCATAGATAGCTACAGAGCCTTCTTGCGAATATTTCACACGTATAGTTACCTGTCGGGAGCACGTCCTAATCCCGAAAAAAGCAAGGCATTGTGCTTTGGGATGCACATTGAAGAGTTCCCTGACGGCGTCCAAATCGTCCAAAAAGTTAAAGTCTTAAGTGTAACTTTCCTTTTGACTGGTGAGGTAGCCCGCATCACATGGAAAGAAATCCTACACAAAGTGGACAGACACATTGAAGTCGCCACGACCTTTCAACTACCTTTTACCTTAAAAGCTAATCTGATTAAATCCAGCATAAAAGCGCCACTGCTTTATGCAGCCAGAATTGCTCGACCACCTCGTCGTCGGGTTTTGCTGAGGGTGGCTACTGCGTGCGGCTCCTTTTTTTTGGAATGGCCATGCCGACGCTGTCGCTAGAGCCTTGGTCCGCCTGCCAGTAAAACGGGGAGGGCTCAGTTCTCCCAACCTCGGTGTAATGTGCCGCATTTTGGCTCTCTAAAACACCTGGGCACTCTTGAAGAACTCATTGTATCGAGGCAGGCAACTTGTAGTGTATCTGCTAGGAACCTCTAGAAGACTTTTTAGTTTAGCAAACGACACGGGCCCAGCTGCTGAGCAGCCACCGGCGTATAACACACATAATATAAAATCTTTGCAACAATGGCGAAATGATTTTCCAGTTGAAGAACTTATGGAATAGTCCCCTATTGACATGAGCAAACTAATAGTATTTAAAAGCTTATCTGAGGAACAACGCCAAAAAAGCCGGGCGAAAAGACGTTGGACTCTTACAAACACGTCTCTCCTCTCCGAAGTCCGGGACCTAAACTGGCTTAAGGAATGGGATGCTTTACCCCTGGCTGTAACGAACACGCCAGGGCCGTGGCTGGGCCAAGACAAAAGCTTTATTGCGATAGCGCGGGTTAATGTAGTGTTGTGCGAGAGGGGTTAAGGGGAAGGGAAGGAGAAGAAGCAGTGGTGATAACGGCGGCTTCGGCTGGCGTGACGTCACGGATACATCATTCCGCTCCCCCTACGGTGAGTAACGGTCTGGGGGTTTGCGTTGCCGGCCCGAGCGACGCAACACCGGAGTTGAGGGGCTCCCGGCGATCTCGCTCCTTGTTGGCGCTCGCCTCGGTGTTCCTCCTGCTAGGGCCCCGCCGGCAGTTTCGAGGCACCGAGACCCGAGAGTCACCGACTTCTCCCTGGTCATGCTCGAACTCCCGTGGCTTCACCTGGTCGCTGTGGCGCCTAATGTTTTCCCCCTCCGGACCATCGGCATTCACCAGGCGGGCTCCGTCTGTCGATGTAATGCTGGCTGGAGTCCACGGCTCGCCTCGCCCGAAGTTCCTCACCCAGACTGACTCCCCGGGCTGCCACCCATCGAGGGGGGGACGGTCAACTGGTGAGGGCGGAATGGACACTGCGTTGTCCAGCCTGGAGCGAAGATCGTAGCCCATTAGGAGTTGCGCTGGTGTCCGGCCCCCGGCCTGCGGCGTCCTGCGGTACCTGTGCAAAATCCTAGCCAGGCGGGTTTTCAGTGACCCTTGTACATTCTTCTTCAATGAATCCTTCACCGTACGAACCGCCCGCTCCGCGAGCCCATTGGACTGGGGGTGATACGGTGCTGTTCGGAGGTGTACTATGTTATTCAGCTTCGTGAAGGTGTTAAATTCCCAACTCGTAAACTGTGGGCCATTATCAGATACCAGCGTCCGGGGCAACCCGAATGTACTGAACAAGGTGCGCAGAGCCTCTATGGTGGCGTGTGTGGTGGAACTCTTCATGGGTATCGCTTCTATCCACTTACTATGTGAATCCACCACAATCAGTAGCATGTGACCATCGATCGGCCCCGCAAAATCGATATGCAGCCTCGACCAACGCTCATCCGTTTCTGGCCACGCAACAGGGGGTTTCTTTGGGGGCATAGGGGCAGCTTGGATGCAACTGGTGCAGGACTTAACCATGTGCTCAATGTCATTATCGATCCGGGGGTACCACATCAAGGAGCGCCCTAGCCGCTTCATTGAGCAAATCCCTTGATGAGTATCATGCAGCAGACGTAACATCACTGCTCGGGCACTCTTAGGGACGATCACTCGATGGCCCCAGTATAGAAGCCCATAACTCCCCGTTATCTCAGCTTTCCGGTTGAAGTATGGCATCAAGTGCTGGTCCTTAGGCCCCAAATTTCTTGGCCATCCCTCCTGCACCCATTTTTGCACCTTTGCTAAATCGTCATCAAGCTCCGTGAGAGTGCCCAGTTGCTTCGCAGACATGACACCATCATTGAGGGTCTCCGTGAGCAGGACATACTCACCGTCCACAGTTTCTTCCTGCGTCTCTGGCTGGGAAGTTGCTGACGTGGGGAGTCGGCTGAGGGCATCGGCTGGAATGTTGTCTTTCCCGGGCTGGTGTTTGATGACGTAATCGTAGGCGCTCAGCAGCAGGGCCCACCGCTGGATTCGCGCAGCGGCCATCACGGGCACTGGCCTGTCTGGGTGAAAAAGTGCAACAAGCGGCTTATGGTCCGTCATCAGTGTGAAAGTATTGCCGAGCAAGTATTGTCGGAATTTCGACGCACCAAACACAAGTGCCAAGGCTTCACGCTCCAGCTGCGAGTAATTTTTTTCAGCTCCAGTCAATAACCGAGAGCGGAACCCTATGGGCCGAAGTACTCCGCCCCCGACATCGTGTGAAAGCACTGCGCCTATTCCGTCCGGGGAGGCATCGCATTCCAGGACTAGCGGCTTGTGTGGGTCAAAATGCGCCAGAAAGTCTGCGGATTTCAGGAGGTCTTTCACACTGCTGAATGACTGCTGTTGAGCGGTATCCCACTTCCACTTAGCTTCCTTCCGGAGTAGTTGATATAGGGGTGCCATGGCGGTCGATGCATTGGGAAGAAACTTGTGGTAGTACGTTACCATGCCGAGGTAGGACCTTAATTCTGCGGAATTCCGTGGTGCCTGAACCTTAAGGATGGCGTCTATGTTTTCCGTCTTTGGTTGAAGACCTCGAGCGCTGATTCGATGCCCCAAAAAATCCACCTCTAGTTGGCGGAACTTGCACTTGTCTGCGTTCAGGCGCACGCCGTATTCCCGGAAACGCTTGAATACATCGTGCAGGGTGGTGCAGTCATTGCGTTTCTCTGCCACGATGACGTCGTCTAGGTAGACCTGAACACCCGGAAGTCCCTGCAAAATGGTCTCCATACGCCGTTGGAACACGGCCGGCGCGGACGCCACTCCAAAAGGCAGGCGAGTAAAGCTGAACAGTCCCTTATGCGTGTTTATGGTCGTGAGGTGCATGGCTTCCTCATCCAACGGAAGCTGGTTGTATGCCTCCCGCAAGTCTATCGTGGTAAAAACTTCACCGCCATTTAATGTAGCCAGGATATCCTCCACCCGTGGCAACGGATATTGCTCAGTGCGACAGGCTTTGTTGACCGTTAGCTTAAAATCGCCGCAAAGGCGGATGCAGCCATTCCGTTTCACTACCGGTACCACTGGCGCCGCCCACTCCGCATGAGGCACCGGTACAATAATACCCGCGCTCGAAAGGCGGTCCAGTTCCGCGTCGACCTTTGGCCGAAAAGCATACGGAACTTCGCGTGCTTTCCAAAACTTCGACACCACGTTTTCTCGCGTCTCGAAGTGTACCGGTGGCCCTTTTATGAGCCCTAAACCTGGCGCGAACACATCAGCGAATTCTGCTAGCAACCGGTCCACGTTAACGTCGTCAGCACCGAGTAACGGCAGTTGCTCACCTGACGTGTTCACGTTCATTACCGGTGCCTCGAGCGTGTGGAACGCTTGAATCAGGTCGCGTCCGCAGAGGTTTGGGCCGGAGCAACCAAGGACTGGCAAAGATCCAGCCGTCGACTTGTTTCCGCACGAAACCTTGAGCTGAAGTTGTCCCCGCACTGGAAGCCGTCCCAGGAAGCAGGTGAGTTTCAATGGCGAACCACGCAGCTTCGGCCACACTGTTTTGTTCCGCTCATATGTGGGCCACGTGATGACCGAAACCGGCGAGCCTGTGTCGACCTGCATGTTCACTGGAACCCCACCACAATCCAAGGTGCGCACGATGGGTTGCGTAATGCCGACGTGGCCGATGTGACTGTCCGCTGCCTCCAGCGCGAACATACTGTCCGTGCCAGTGTCTTCCTCCCGCGACAAGGCGTGTACTTGGCGTTCTGGTGGTACCACCCCGAACCCACTCTCACGGCGGCAACAGGCTCGAGCGATATGACCTCGTTGTTTACACTTGAAGCATGACGCCGAGCGGAAGCGGCAATCCTCGGGTCCGTGCCCTTTTGCTCCGCAGCGGTAGCACCCAACAATCTGTGGCCGGCTTCGTGGGCGATAGGACTGGCCTCCCAGCGCATGCACACTTGCCTCAGCGGTGGGGCTTACTATCTCTTGCGCGTTGGCCTCGGCCATTTCGGTAGATATCGCAATTTCTTCCGCTTCGCTCCTCGTCAGCTGTGGTTTCGCGAGTAGCTGCCGACGCACTCCGACGTTGTGCAGACCACACACGATGCGATCTCGTAGCATTCTGTCCAACGAAGCACCAAAATTGCAGGTGTCCGCTATCTGTCGAATCGCCACGACAAAATCCTTGACCGGTTCGCCGGGCAGCTGATTGCGGGTGAAGAACTTATAAGACTGTGCTATCTCGCTCGGTTGCGGCGAGAAGTGCTGCTTAAGCAAGGCTATCACTTGTGGGTACGAAAGTTCATTCACCTTATCCGGAGCACAACGTCCGCTCAGTACGTCGACGGTGTGGGTGGACAGTGCAGTCACCAGCAGGGCCCGCTTCTTGTTGTCTTCCGTGATGCCATTTCCCTCAAAGAAGGCTTCCAGCCGAACCTGGTACGCGGGCCACTTGTCGCTCGCCTCGTCGAACTGCGGCGGGCTGGCGTATCCTCCCGTGGGTGCGGCGGTCATGACGGACGGAGTTGCCACACCGCTTTTGTCCCACCCTCGTCGCCACTGTAACGAACACGCCAGGGCCGTGGCTGGGCCAAGACAAAAGCTTTATTGCGATAGCGCGGGTTAATGTAGCGTTGTGCGAGAGGGGTTAAGGGGAAGGGAAGGAGAAGAAGCAGTGGTGATAACGGTGGCTTCGGCTGGCGTGACGTCACGGATACATCACTGACCGACCGCCTTGCATCGTGGCGCGTGACGCCCTCCGCCACTTGGCCGCAATGCGGTCGCCTTCAAACACTGAACCATGTCCTTAATGAATGTATAGTAGCGCGCATCTTTTGGCGCATGGTTACCAGAATGTTCCAAAGAAGTATGCAGGAGAGTCTAGCAACAGGGATAACTTCGTCGTACTCTTAATGGCTATCGGAGCCTTCGTCTTATGGAAACGAAGGTGACTAGCCTGCCTGAGGGGACGCCCCCAGAGAGCCATGTTTCCCCTACTACATCGGCTAGGAAACATAATGCTTATGCTTATTAATGCAGAACTAGTCATGCTTGGAGAGGAGGCTTTCCTCCGACGCTGGTCTACACGATTTATTATTGTGAAAAACAACAGCCTGTCCATGCCTTTCCTCCCCTATTGAGGCGGTAGGCTACAGCTAGTACCACTGTGACATTACAGTGTGTGTTTTGCTTTTCTTCCTTAGAAACATGTCCTTTTTGTGAAATATTGTTCTTGAGCGTGAAAGCGAACTGTCCCCACTGGTGAATGCTAAGCATCACCCTACACTTTGAATGACCAACCTTGTTTGTTCACATAGCCTTACTATTTCAGTTTAATCATATCGATCTCATGAATGTCCTGTCTCTGTTGTACAATTTTGCATTGTACGCAACTGCATATGCAATAAGTTCTTTTCGCTGTATAATACAGCTTGCATTGTACATACGCACTGTTGACCATTGTCCATTTTTATGTGCGCACATAAGCTGCGTATAATATATCCAGAAATAAAATTCTCTTAAACGAGGCGGTGTCATGTAAAGGACAGGGGGTGCCACCGGTAGTATCTATGACGAAAAAAATTCCGTATTCTCGGGTACACAAGGTCTCCACCCAGGTAGGTCGACTTGTGGCCGAAGCTAATATTTCATCATTCTTTTATAGCGAATGGGCAAAGCCGAAGGTTTCGGTGATTAAAGAAGATGGGACCGTTGCCTTTAGACAATTTGTGAACTGGAAAGACATCCTCTGCCCTTTGCGGATGATATTTTCGCTTCTTGGAGAACAGCATTTAGCACATCAGATCTATGCGATGCCTACAACAAAATTCGTGTAGGCAAAATTCGCGTAAATTAGCTGCTCTAAATACTTGAAATTGCCACTTTTGTTATCATAGGCTACAAAATAGAATTGTTTTGGCAGCTATAATTTTTTAGAGAATAATTAAGTAGGTCCTACAAGGCTTTTCAGTGGTTGAAGCATATCTAGATGACATTCTGATGGCAAAGTCGAACGATAAGATAAACACTGACCTTCAAGCGTTCCTGACACGTTTCTTAGAATACGGCAAAAAGCCGAGCACCGCCGACATGCGCCGAGTACGTGAGACATTTGTTATGTGCCCATGCTACACAATTGACGCAGCAGGGTTCCACCCGTCGAAAAAGAACATCGTGTCAAATAAGCTGGTCCCCACCGCCAAGATGTTTGCTGAGCTGCAGTCCTTTCTGGGCGGGGTCACTTTCCTCAACAAATTCTTGCCTTATGTTCCCACACTTCAGAGCAAATTTAAACCTTCCACTTTTTGCAAATTAAAATCTAAAGTATCTTGGAGCGCAAGAACGATGCATTAGTTCCGGCAAGCGCTCTTGAAAGCAAAAGCCACCGAGATGAAATAACAGCCGTTGGGCATGTTGCACGAAATAACAGAGCACACTCGATAAATGTTTTTGTTCGATGGTAATGCCCTCATTCTTTTTCCAAATAAACAACTTCCCTCATTATTTATACTAAGTTTGCATAAGCCTGTTATTCCTCTTGATGGTAAGGGCTAACCGCTTTTTTTTCTCAAGTTACATTAGCACAAATGAGTGAGCAAAAAACGCTAGTGTGTGCGTATGCGTGTTTGTGTAGAGGTGAGATAGTGGGTAGAAAAGAGCGTGCACACACATACAGACACACGCACAGACAGACCCCAATTAGAACTGAATCAGCCACCCATGCAGGAACTCGTTCACCTGCCGTCGTATATCTCGCAGAAAGCTCATGTTTGGCCCTCTGTAATACAACTCCCTCGTAACCTGCATGGCGAAGGGCGTCGAACCAGGCTCATCGCTTTGAACCAGAGTGAGGTTGATGAGGAGATTGGCCGCTTCCCCTGGAAGCTCTTTGTCAAGTTTGGATTCGATGTACTATGTGCAGGTGTCCACTTCGCAGTACCTAAGCATCCTTGCACGGTTCATGGGCTGCCATTCTTCAAAGGTTTCGAAAAGGTTTTCGATGATTTCGATGGTGTCTTCGTTGGTCCAAGACATAACGCCATCGTGGAGGTCGACTCGTTTTTTATTCGGAACATAGATAGCTACAGAGCCTTCTTGCGAATATTTCACACGTATAGTTACCTGTCGGAAGCACGTCCTAATCCCGGAAAAAGCAAGGCATTGTGCTTTGGGATGCACATTTAAGAGTTCCCTGACGGCGTCGAAATCGTCCAAAAAGTTAAAGTCTTAAGTGTAACTTTCCTTTTGACTGGTGAGGTAGCCCGCATCACATGGAAAGAAATCCTACACAAAGTGGACAGACACATTGAAGTCGCCACAACCTTTCAACTACCTTTTACCTAAAAAGTTAATCTGATTAAATCCAGCATAACAGCGCCACTGCTTTATGCAGCCAGAGTTGTTCGACCACCTCGTCAGGTTTAGCTGAGGGTGGCTACTGCGTGCGGCTCCTTATTTTTGGAATGGCCATGCCGACGCTGTCACTAGAGCCTTGGTCCGCCTGCCAGTAAAACGTGGAGGGGTCAGTGTGCCCAACCTCGGTGTAATGTGCCGCATTTTGGCTCTCAAAAACACCTGGGCACTCTTGGAGAACTCATCGTATCGAGGCAAGCAACTTGTAGTGTATCTGCTAGGAACCTCTAGAAGACTTTTTAGTTTAGCAAACGACACGGGCCCAGCTGCTGAGCAGTCACCGGCGTATTACACACATGTTATAAAATCTTTGCAAGAATGGCG
Source organism: Rhipicephalus microplus (assembly GCF_043290135.1). Taxonomy (NCBI): domain Eukaryota; kingdom Metazoa; phylum Arthropoda; class Arachnida; order Ixodida; family Ixodidae; genus Rhipicephalus; species Rhipicephalus microplus. The sequence continues at coordinate 68,737,602 of NC_134706.1, forward strand.
AAATGATTTTCCAGTTGAAGAACTTATGGAATAGTCCCCTACCGACATGAGCGAACTAATAGCATTTAAAAGCTTATCTGAGGAACAAGGCTAAAAATGCCGGGCGGGAAGACGTTGGACTCTTACAAACACGTCTCTCCCCTCCGAAGTCCGTGACCTAAACTGGCTTAGGGAATGAGATTCTTTACCTTTGGCCGACCGCCTTGCATCGTGGCGCGTGACGCCCTCCGCCACTTGCCCGCAATGCATTTGCGTTGAAACACAGAACCATGTCTTTCATGAATGTATAGTAGCGCTCACCATTTGGCGCATGGTTACCAGAATGTTCCAAATAAGTATGCAGAAGACGTCTAGCCACAGGGATAACTTCGTAGTACTCTCAATGGCTATCGGAGCCTTCGTCTTATGGAAACAAAGGGGACTAGCCTGCCTGAGGGGCTGCCCCCAGAGAACCATGTTTCCCCTACTACATCGGCTAGGAAACATAATGCTTATGCATCTTAATGCAGAACTAGTCATGCTAGGAGAGGAGGCTTTCCTCCGACGCTGGTCTACACGATTTTTTATTGTGAAAAACAGCAGAGTGTCCATGCCTTTCCTCCCCTATTGAGGCGGTAGGCTAGAGCTTGTACCACTGTGACATTACAGTGTGTGTTTGGTTTTCTTTCTTAGAAACATGTCCTTTTTGGGAAAAATTGTTCTTGAGCGTGAAAGCGAACTGTCCCCACAGGTGAATGCTAAGCATCACCCTACACTTTGAATGACCTACCTTGTTTGTTCACATAGCCTTACTATTTCAGTTTAATCATATCGATGTCATGAATGTCCTGTCTCTGTTGTACAATTTTGCATTGTACACAACTGCATATGCAATAAGTTCTTTTCGCTGTATAATACAGCTTGCATTGTACATACGCACTGTTCACCATTGTCAATTTTTATGTGCGCACATAAGCTGCGTATGATGTATCCTGAAATAAAATTCTCTTAAACGAGGCGGTGTCATGTAAAGGACAGGGGGTGCCACCGGTAGTCTCTATGACGAAAAAAATTCTGTATTCTCGGGTACACAAGGTCTCCACCCATGTAGGTCGACTTGTGGCCGAAGATATTATTTCATCATTCTTTTATAGCGAATGGGCAAAGCTGGTGGTTTCCGTGAATAAACAAGATGGGACCGTTGCCTTTAGCCCATTTTGTGAACTGGAAAGAGATTCTTTGCCCTTTGCGGATGACATTTTCGCTTCTTGGAGGACAGCATTTAGCCCATTGGATCTATGCGATGCCTACAACGAAATTCGTGTAGGCAAAATTCGCGTAAATTAGCTGCTCTAAATACTTGAAATAGCCACTTTTGTTATCATAAGCCACAAAATAGAGTTGCTTTGGCAGCTATAATTTTTTAGAGAATAATTAAGTAGGTCCTACAAGGCTTTTCAGTGGTTGAAGCATATCTAGATGACATTCTGATGGCAAAGTCGAACGATAAGGTAAACACGGATCTTCAAGCGTGCCTGACAAGTTTCAGAGAATATGGCACAAAGCCGAGCGCCGCCGACAAGTGCCGAGTACGTGAGACATCCCCCAGGCAGCACACCGGCGTTGGACCGATCTTGGACCGATATTGGCGTACGTCGGCTGCAATATTGGACCAAGGTCGGCAAAGTGCAACTTCTCATGTGTGACCGATGTTCAAGCCAACCTGGGGCCGACGTTCATCCGTTGCATTTGCCGATATCCAGCCGACACTGGCCCTCTTTACACATGCCAATGAAGGCCTGTCCTTTCACCGACGTAGTTGCCAACATACACCCAGTATAGGACTATTCTCGAGCCACTTTGTAGCCAATGAAATGCCATTATTACGCCAGCATTGGCTTCAGGACGAACATTGGCTACAATTGGCTTGCCAAGTTTTCACCGTTATTAATATGGGCTTTTTACTATTGGCATTTCTTAGCCAGTGGACTCTATGTTACGCCCCCAGAACTTCTTCCAGCAGCTTATAGCAGCCCCGTAAGAGCTTCGCGGTGTAGTATACTTCAAGGCGACTGACCACTAGATGAATAGTGTAGAAGCACTACACGATTTCACTAAATCGTCAATTTTTGCCTTTTTTCTTGCATTGCCTATTACCCTCCCCACATGTAGAGCATAAGACTGCACAAGTCTAATTACTGTCTAGTTTTCTCCATACATTCTTCCTCAGTTCTGCGAGAAATTGTAACATATGCTGTTCTATCAAATATTAGATAAAAAAACATTGACTAAAATAACTGCTCCGTGCAAATAGTCCGCACACAAGCAATCTATAAATAGGAATACCAGAACACAATTTTGGTAACTTTATTTCTAAGTATACCAAGTCAAACCATTTATTTTTCAGTTTGGCTTTTCAAGTTACTGGAGTTCAGTAATGCAGCCCAAACTAGGAGGCGAGTTCAGCAAGGCTCTATGGGCATAGGGCTGGCCAGGGCAGCAAAGGTTGGGATCCCTGCTCCGAGGGGCAGCAACGACCGGGCTGCAAACCTATGAACACATCTGTGAAGTGCCTTTCCTAACCTCCACCGAGGCAAACAAACTTCAACAGCCACGTCTTGATAAAACGCTGAGCTTTTTCAGACACCTGCATACGTAAATAGAAATAAACACCTCAAAATAAGTTCTAAGCACCTCAGTATAACATATATGCAAGCAAAAACAATGAAAAACAATGACAGCAGACGTTATAATGTACTATCCACATCAAATGCCATGTGGCCATTATGAAAAGAAATGAACAAATACTTCAACAGTCATCGTGCAAAAAAAATCTGCCACAGACCAAAATATTCAGGAATAGGTTTCAATTAAAGTGTATTAAAACAAGCTTGTTTGACTAATTTACCAATAAACAGCAGGTCTTTCATGATTTCTACACATGATTTACAGGGTTGCAAGCCAGGCGAACTAGTCTGCAGCTATAGCGTATGACTGTATAAATTTATAACAGGACATCAAGTCACACGACTGCACGAACTTTCAACTCTGGATTATTCTTCGGCACACGTCAGCTAATACTGCACAAGAGGATGACAGACCACCAGATAGACAACACAAGATGAAAGAATCTATGCTAACCCAATTTCAGCACTGACACTTGTGGATTATTGCAAGGCTCCTGATCAATTTTAAAATGGTATCTCCAAAGGCTATGAAAGATATACTGATGTGGTTTCCTACGTTGTTCTTTTCACATTAAATAAACCTCCAAAATTCCATGTGCTTTTGAAGACTTGCATTGATCCAAAGTGTTGGTTTTATAGGAGACCAGGACTAGATAGGTAGCTCACCAAAAAGCAGTACTTGACAGAAACTCGCGACATAATTCAGCCATTTGCGGACCGGCTGCAGGGAGAGCACGTACTTGTGGCGCTGCCGTGCCTCATTTTGGAACGAACAGCTCTAAAAGCCATTGCGCCAGTAATACTGTACTGTGGTTTTAAAAAAAACTTTCTGAAGGCTACTCTCACATAAATAGCACTTGAAAACAGAGAGAAGCTCTGCAAAGCGGACTGCATCTATGCATGTGGCATCGAAGAGACAGTGTTGTGCAGTGATGGCAACTTCCTCATGATCATTTTCTGGTTGGGATTTTATGCTATGGTAGTACTGGTTTATATGCCCGTGCGGCGACGATACTACAATGCGCACTTCTGTAGTAAAAAAAAAACGAATAAGTAGTGGCTGCCGCATCACTTTTTCTGGCGGCATATGTACACCCTGTCTGCGGTATGCATGTGCGTCGACGTTGATCAGGCAAATAACTGTGACAGCACAGCACGGGTGGTGTCGCGGTCATATGCTTGATAGCGCGGGATGGATTTCCGACCATAATGGCTGCATTTAGATGAGGACAAAATATAAAAAGAACACCCGTGAACCAAAAGATATGTGCGCATTGGAGAACCCCAAGCGGTCACAATCTTGGTACGCACACTACAGCATACCTCAGAATGATATCTTGTTGGCACATTAAAGCCTAGCAATTATAGATGTTGAACAGACATGTTCATTTTAGGCCGACACAGGCAAGCGGAAAAAACTGAAACTGCGTGTTAGGTGAACTAAACAACAAGTAAACATCGAAGACACTTGATACGTCTCTAGCAATGCACAAATTCCGATGTTACTTAGCCACGGCAGCAAGTGAGAAAAACGCTCACTGAATTGGCTGGCTCCATAAAGCTAAGCTTTGAGTAATCTGCTCCTTTGTTTGTAACAAGAACCCTGTTTTTTGCACAAATTAAGCTAAGCAGAGGCACTTCGGCATCGAGTTTTCACCATGAGAGTATCTTTTAAACAGCCAAGAGGCGTATGAGCGTGGCCCTGCACAAGTGTTGTGAACAATGCACCTTTCCTTTACACGCAACCGTTTACAAAAACAAAAAAAAAAGACTACCTGCCTATCGTTTCGTTCACTACGCGCAGTGGCACCAGATAAAGTTTTGTGGTGATGGTCAAATGGACGGACGCATGGAAACTTTGTTAGTCTTCAAGTTCACTACTCAACGCTCAGCGGGCCAGATAAAAAAAAAAGTTTACAATGCCATTTGTTGCATAATATGCTCGTTTCATTTCCAGCAAAACACTGTTTAAACTCGACTGTTTCGCCCCGGCTTCCACTGGTGGCTGTCTTCACTATCGAATAAATATAGCAGACACATGCCATCCGGTTTAGAAACGAGCCTGACACCACTAGAAAGGAGAGCAAGAGCAGAATTTTGCTCAGCTGACCGCTTGCATGCAACGCTGCCTCCTCTTTCTACGTTCTCCCTTTTCTCTATAGGTCCTCCTTTTTACATACTGTTGCACTTAAATACGCAGCAGTACCGCCAGCGCCCTTTGGTTTTTTTTTTAGAGGAATATATTTTTTCAGTGCGCAGGGAACGTTTCAGAAGGAAGATATAACAGAGAGATAGGACAGAGCGTGCACTTACAGCCACATTTATTGCACAGATGGCGGGAATATATATACGGTCAAGAGGACGAGGAGATCACGCACAGAAGAAAGGACAAATGATGGCACATGCGCCAAACCACCTTATTCCAGTCTTAAAATTACAACTTAACTGAAGAAAATACCTGTATTCACTATTTGACAGATTGACAGGTGTATTTTCAGTTAAGTTGTCATTTTAGGATCGGAATAAGGTGGCCTGGCGCATGCACCATCATTTGTCCTTTCTTCTGTGTGTTGTCTCCTCGCCCTCTTGACGGTAAATATATTCCCGCCATCTGTGCAATAAAATTGGCTGTAAGTGTGCGCTCTGTCCTATCTCTCTACTATATCTTCCCTCTGAAACATTCTCTGCGCACTAAGGAAGTATATTTCTCTCAAAAAATGCAATACCAACCAGCCCAAGTAGCCAATCCTTTGGTTTTGTTACGGCGATGCGCGCACGCACCATCTCTACCAGCCACCACTCTCGTCAGCGGGAGCAGCTGAGAAGTGCGCGCTCTCACCACCAGTGTGGCCGTGGAAACTCCAGCGCTGGTTCCCTATACTAGCAACGTTTAGGATTCGATGGTGCGGGTTTCGGAGAAAAAAACCTTCGGGAAGGATAACTTCGACATAGCAAACTTTGAACGACCCCTTTACGTGGGATGAGCGACAGAAGTCAAACCTGATAGGCATATCATCAGCACTATGGGGAGGACTCTAAAGAACTGGAAATGACCGGACTGTGAAGACGCAATTTTGTACTCAATTGAATTCACTAGGCAAACAAGGTATCTTTGAGGTAAAACATCTTGATTCAGGAGGTACACGTATGAATAAATTTTCATACAACTGTGAGGTTGCTAGAACAGAAACCAGTTGTAGATAACTCAAATGAACTTTTCATTGTGTAACTTTGTGCTAGCCTTTTTTTCTCAATCATATTCAGCCAAAAACAACGTTGTCACAAAGCTGCCCACACCATGTAGAGTCATTTGCCCCACCTCACCTCCCCACCTCAATAGAGCCATTTGTATTGAAAATTGGGATCAGTAGAACACTCCGTAGTGCGAGGGAATGTTTTATAAACGTTCTGCCATTCTTCATTTGCCTTTATATTGACGATTCTCCAGCAAGGGAAAAAAACATGAAAAATCTGTCACAAGGTAACCCGATTTCATGGTAGTACAGGTCTTCGACATCTAAGCTAAATTCACTGCATGTCTTCGGATCATTCTGCCGCAGAAATATCGCGATAGCCCCTGATTTGGGCACAAGAAAGGGATCACAATAATGCTATGCCATGCCCCAAAAAGAACTCATGACTGCTGTTAAGTCGCTAGAACACAAGGACAATGACAAGGCTGAGTTCAATGAAGTGATAGGACTAAAATGTCAGTGAACCTCTGATGTTTTACTTGAATAAAATCAAATATTGCTTCAAAGCAGTGTTTGCAGTGACTCGTGTTGCACCAGCAGTTGGCAATATTTTTTTAAAGGTACACTAAAGAGAACCAATGTCTCAGTTTAGACTGACACGCTGCACACCGAGACCTCTCATGCCACAAGTTCATTATCAGCGGAGAAAATTATGGATGAAGTTTATTTTTTATTTTGTGATGCTCAAATTTTGAAAATGAATTGTATTTTTGCAACATTGGCTTGATGAATATTTCTGAAACTTCGTATCTTAGGTCCATCACACTGACAGATAACAGTGTACTCAATTTTGATGAATTAATATTTACATAAGACCCAGTACACGTGTTTGAATTTTATGATGTCGCCTGGTTTCGTGCAAGAAGATCAAGTCAGCATCTCCACCCACATTTTCTTTTCGCGCGTTATCTCACTTACCAAGCCTTGTTTCGCGGTAAGGGTGGTATTTCCTGGATTGAGAAATTGTATTTGACTAATACGCAAAAAATGTTTTTGGTTTTAGTGTCTTTAAAAGGTGTACCGAAACAATTTTGAGACATTGCAAAAGGGACATTTTTAGTTTCCTCGGTATGCAAGTAGTATTACCACTTGCCACACAATAGTCAGCCAGCGTGCATGAGATAGTTACTTTGATTTTAAAGTTTTTGTTCCAGAGTATTGGCAAGCAATGGAGTGGACATTATCGTGACAAGTCAACAAGGTTCCTCCGAGTTTGCAAACGAAGTTTCCATGCATCCTGAATCACAGAAATCACTGTCATAGTCAATAGGGACATTGCACTCATGGTTTATATGTACCACGAGCAGATCGCTTTTCTGCCATTAGTACATAGCAAATTGCCAAGTTCCTGCAACGTCACACTGCCTTGTCATATCACAGAGAAGCCACCCATTTGATATCGAAATTGATAGTGTCTTTTAAAGGTAGAGGTATTAAAAACATATGCGATGCTTTTCCTTGCAACACAAACTACCTTCTTTAAACCAATCGTCTTCTATAGAACAACAATTCCTAAATATTGAAAATTTGTCTCAGTACTCCTTTGAGTGATGCCAACAAGATGAATCGGGAAAGTAATATTGAATGGTTTGCAGTATGTATTTCGGTACATGCACGATTACCTGGTCAATTGTGAAGGGAACAATATAACCAATGGATGGTAGATCACAGCCGGTCTATCAACGCTTGCTCACTTCGTGCTTTTATGGCCTAAGCAGCCGCCGTAAGTAAAATATAGTTGTTTTTATACAGTGTCAGCACACTCTGCATGAGGGCGTCGAGAGCCAACTCTTCAAAACGCATTTTGCCGCATATGCACTGCTTTGTAAATCAGCTGTCCCCGGCCACTTTCTCGCGCTAATTACTTTTCAATTTGTAGGGAGCAGTGAGAGTAGTAGAGGTGTGTGTTGCACAGCCTGCATTTTTCGGCACGCATGCATTGGGTAATGAATACGCACACGCAATGACACAAAATATTTTTTAAGGCTCGAACACATTCTATTCGCTGAATCCGAAAATGCTTGAGGCTCGTGTGGTTGGATTTATCATTTACGTGCACCTTAAAGAACTCCACATGGTCAAAATTCCCAGAGCCTTCCACATGGCGTCTTTCAAAAACATATCAGTGAACTAACTTCCTTGAATAAAAATCCTTGACAATAACAGTTGATTCTTGAGCAATACATTGAAGATTCACTGCTGCTGGCCTGTTCGGAAAGTGTGAACAAGAGTCACGCAGAAGCGTCGGCGCTGATTACTTCTGAAAAGTTTCTCCATATTCTTCTAGTTAATTGCATAAAAATGTTAACGGATCGAAATTACATGCCGTCTCGCTTTGTTTACAAGCCCACACAAAAGCAGTTCTGGTTAGAAACAATCTCTCTATTTCAGCTAAAAGCATCACAACAAATTTTTACCAACAGTGCTTTTTTTTTCTTCAGGGGCAATAAAAACATATTAGTACTAATGAGGATATTTTCTGATTCTCTAAAATTATATTGTTCCCGTGCGTCTCTGGCGAGCCTTATTGCATATGAAAATGTTTCACATTTTTTAATCGGCACTGAATGCATCTGGGATTGTGCGTGCTTGGGTTTGTTTTTTTCTTTACTAAATTGACTTTCCAAAACTGCATCACTACATGCTCTTTCATGTATCTAAATTTTGTGTTTTCATTTTGAACAAATATTATTTTGATTGACATTCTTATTACTACTGCTGTTACTCCTGCTATTGCGAGTGCTATTCACACCTTCTTGTGAAAAAAAGTGACCATCCCTCTTATGCTTTTACTTTCACCTTTTTGAAGTACTTATTTATATAAGCACGAAATGTGATACCTTGAACAAGAATGTGCAAAATTTATCATTTTCATGGGCACTGGCTCCCGGCATATGACTTCGAAGTAAACGTTTCCAAAACTATTTTTCTCAGAAAAAAAAAAGATTACGTTGCCTGTCATTTCCTCTGCCAGTTTGTGACGGATCTTGCGGCCGAGCCTTCTGAACCCGACGCACAACGGTACATGCATGCAGAATGGAATATTTATCAATTTACTCCTGTCTTGAAGTATCAAAAAGAGTTGTGATATATGCTTCCTACCATGTTTCCATTGCGTTGGTACCACTAGGAAGTGCAACAGTAGAAATGAACCTGAGCATTATTTGAGTGCGCTAGCCTTTTTTTTTCCAAGGAACGGCGGCGAGTTAGTTCGGAACAAGATTGTGGCAATAGGTAGAAGCACAACCTCCTTCCTGTACACAGGCCGTGAAGAAAGCGAGCGTGCGCCTCCAGACGGGACGCAGGTAGATATAGTCGGGACAATAAACAGAAACAATGATTTCACTTAGATTAACCAACTGTGGTCTGAGAACTGTAAAGCTGCAAGTTTCACTGTCATCATTTCATTAATAATGAATAAAAATCAAGGTCAAATTTTCAATGTTAAATTTCGTGCTTAAACATTTGCCAGGGTGCGACAGCTGAACTAAAATTTGGACCAATTTTCAAAGCAGCAAAATGTTACTTTTGGAGCACTAAAACTCAAATTTGGAGCAGGTTACAAGCGAAAAGACATTCATTTTTTTTACCACGAAAGACCGAATTTCGAGCAGCTTGAGAAAGAAGGCTTAGATTTAATATATATATATATATATATATATATATATATATATATATATATATATATATATATATATATATATATATATATATATATATATATGTGCAAGCCATTTAACATTCCTTAAATCATGCACAGTGAATATGAGCACTCATATTTCAACAAAGTAGTATTTTCTTTAATCACCCCACTCAGCAAACAATCATGAGGTCCACATTATAAGTCACCAGGTCTGTCAAATTGTTTGAGAATTCAAATGTGTATTTCCCAAGATGGTGACCATGAGATTCCTAAAACTGGAAAAAAACTGTTTTTTTACAGCTGTAGAGATGTCATATTGTACTCCAAATAATTTTGCCAGTAACTTTTCCTACTCACAAATATGTGGCATATACATACATCAGTCATTGAACAAACTGTGCAGTGTCTAGAAACTACAACTATAAGCCCCTTTTAAGCATCGACACGAGCACCTGCCCAGACCTGTCCTCGACGATTCGAGAGATTGTTCGCGAAGAACTTTTTCGCTATAGAGAACAGAAGCATTCAGCAGTTGATCACCATTCTGTAAACGACCAACATTCGGTATATGTGCCACGTGAGGCTGTGACTGCGCCACTGCCTTCTACGACCCCTTGGCAATCGATGGTTAGTGCAGCAGCTGTTGAGTACAGCGCACCCCCACAGCCAAGGAGAGCACCACGGTTGCCAGCTCCTCGCCATGACCGACGCTCCCAGCGTCCGCCTTCTTCGTGACGCCCGGTCTATCCCTATGATATGCGGAACGAACCGACCCACTCCGCCAGAGAAGACGATGTTCGATTCATCGACGAACAAAAAGAGTTTCGACCTCTCACAGTTTGCTACTCCTGTGGTGTACCAGGACATATTTCGCGATTTTGCAACCGTCGACGTGTAGCCCCACGGTATGGCTATCCACCACACTTTGCACGGCCATCCGAAGGACTTCACGATGACCCGGGAGCAACGTACTATGGCCCACCACAACACTTCACACGATCGTCTGATCGACCATACGACGACCCTACTGCAACACACCTGCTGCCTCGCCACGACTACTGGACACGCAGCTTCCGGAACCACTCCCCTACATCTGGCAGGAGCTTGACGCCTCCACCGCCTCGTGTTCCCCGTTCTCCTTCACCACGGCGCCGCAACACGTCTCCTTTGCCACAGGAAAACTAGCAAACGCGGCCGATGGAGGTGAGGTCGCCGGAGACGTGCTAATATCAGAAATACCTCCCGTGTTGATGCTCAAGAACAAAGTACGTGTTTTTGTTGACGGTGTGCCTGTGATGGCTTTGGTGGATACGGGGGCAACCATTTCGGTCATGAGTGCGTGTTTCAAAGATACCTTGGGGCGGAAGGTATTATTTAGGTGGAATCAAGCTGCGAAGTTTTGCGGAGTGATTGGTGAGGCACTGCATCCTGTTGGTGTGTGTCAAGCTAACGTATTTCTCGGAGGCCGCGCTATCCCAACGGAGTTCATGATTATTCCGCAGGCGACACATGGTGTTATTTTGGGTATGGACTTTTTGAGGGAGTGTGGTGCGACTGTCGACTGCCGCACAGGGACAATAGTCTTGAGTGATCACGTTCCGCCAGCACACTTGGAAAACACTGTGGATGATGAGACGGCATTGTGTGTCTGTGGCGACACTATCATACCACCGTTATCAACCGTTCGTGTACCTGTTGGTTGCAGCGACAGCTATTCCGCCAACTTTGATGCCAACGTAGAACCAGTGTACACCAACTGCATGAAAAAGAATGTGTTGATCCCACATTGTGTGGTGTCGATCAGACGTGGACGCGCTGGTTTATGGACTGTCAATTGCTCTACAGAACCCGTGATGTTACCAGATGGTCTAAAGTTAGCCGTCGTGAGTGGACAACACGAGGCCTTACTGGTGACCGAGCTTAGAGATGCGCCGGAAGAGTATCGTAGTCAGAGTTTCGAAACGGCTCTTCTGTCAATGGTGAATAAGTCGCTGAGCACAAGTGAACGCCGAACATTGGTCAATGTACTTTCGAAGCACGTCTCTGCATTCGACTTTGCGCAGAAAGACAAAGCGCCCCTAATCCCTGCTTCTCGGACATGTCACACTATCAACACGGGTTTGGCCAATCCGATTAGACAAAAGCCATACCGTGTTTCGCCATCCGAGCGGCGGATTATTAATGAGCAGGTGAACGAAATGATTGAAAACGGTATCAATCAAGAGTCGGTAAGTCCATGGGCAGCTCCAGTAATTCTCGTTGAAGAGAAAGACGGATCCTGGAGATTTTGCGTCGATTATCGCCGATTGAATGCTGTAACAAAAAAAGACGTGTACCCACTTCCACGTATTGATGATGCCATAGACTGTCAGCATTCGGCCTCTTAATTTTCCTCTGTAGACTTAAGTCGGGCTACTGGCGAATTCCCATGCATCCTGAAGATAAAGAAAAGACAGCCTTTGTAACACCTGACGGCCTTTTTGAATTCAACGTGATGCCATTTGGACTGTGCAACGCGCCGGCGACGTTCGAGCGATTTATGGACACTGTTCTTCGTGGCTTGAAGTGAAGCATTTGCATGTGCTATCTCGACGACGTCGTCATTTTTGGCCGCACCTTCAGCGAACACAATTCACGTCTGGATACTGTACTGACTTGCATAAGAAACGCTGGCCTTGTTCTTAACTCAAAGAAATGCCACTTCGGAGACCGACAAATCCTTGTTCTCGGGCACCTAGTCGATCAGGAGGGCATCCGTCCAGATCCCCAGAAGACATCAGCCGTTGAAGCATTCAATGTGCCGCGCTCTGTGAAAAAGCTCCGCAGTTTTTTGGGGCTTTGCTCCTATTTTTGCCGCTTTATACCTAAATTTGCCGATGTCGCGTATCCGCTGACATGTTTGCTACGGAAGAATACTCCCTTCGAGTGGACTCCGGAGTGCGACTCCTCTTTTCGTCAACTGAAGTTCCTCCTGACGTCGCGGCCTGTTCTTCAACACTTCAACCCATCAGCTCCAACCGAACTGCACACAGATGCCAGCGGCATAGGAATTGGTGCCGTCCTAGTTCAACGCTATGGTAATCGCGAGCACGTGATTGCATACGCAAGTCGCTCCTTGAGTAGGCCCGAGCAGAATTACACTGTCACAGAACAAGAATGCTTCGCGGTAGTATTTGCGAATCAGCGGTTTCGGTCTTACTTATACGGACGCCCTTTTACAGTCGTCACCCACCACCACTCATTGTGTTGGCTCGTCAACCTTTGGGATCCTTGCGGCCGTCTAGCGCGCTGGGCACTTCGGCTCCAAGAGTATAACTTCATAGTCTCGTACAAAAGTGGTCAACGACACGCCGACGCAGGTTGCCTTTCGCGCATGCCACTGAGCACTACAGAGTGTGACGCCGATGACCTCGATCACCTCGTAGCTTCTGTGTCACCAAAGTTTCCCGACCTCAGTACTTTCAAAGATTAACAGCGAAAGGACACCAGGCTATCATCGCTTTGCACAGCTCCTACGGCATGCCATTTCTGTGTACGCAACGGACTCCTATATAAGAAGAACTTTTCCAGCACTGGCGCACGTTTCCTCCTGGTAGTGCCAGAAACCCTTCAGACGGCGATTTTAGGTGTGATGCACGATGATCCTACGTCCGGACATTTAGGTTCAGCGCGGACGCTTTACCGTGCTAAGGAACGCTTTTATTGGCCAGGAATTCGACAGTCAGTCGAGGCGTATGTGGCCAGCTGCACACAGTGTCAACGTCACAAACGCCCGTCTACTGCTCTGGCTGGTCTTCTACAGCCCTTGTCACCTCCAAGCACACCTTTCCAACAGGTGGGCATTGAGCTCATGGGCCCTTTTCCAAAGTCGGCTAAGGGCAATCGCTGGATAATTGTATGTGTTGATTACCTCACGTGCTACTGCGTGACAGCGACCATACCAACCGCAACTGCCAGCGACGTCTCTGTGTTCCTGCTGCAGCACGTTATCCTCCGACATGGCCCACCTCAGGTGATCATCAGTGATCGTGGGTGACAATTTACGGCAGACATAGTAGAAGAGCTGCTTCGATTGAGTGAGTCTCGCCTTCGTCACTCGTCGCCATACCATCCGCAAACAAATGGGCTCACGGAGCGCACCAACCGAACAATTGTAAACATGCTCTCTATGTATGTGGCATCCGACCACAAGAACTGGGATGACGTGCTACAATTTATAACGTACGCGTTCAACACCGCTAAGCACGAGACAACAGGCTATAGCCCCTTTTTCTTGATGTACGCACGACCGCCACGGCACACACTCGACACAGTTTTGCCATTCTCGGCGCACGAGAACCTCTCAGTCACCGAAATGCTCTGCCTTGCAGAAGAAGCGCGTCGTATTGCTCGTCTACGCACTTTGGCATCACAGGAAAAATCGAAGGTACGCTATGACGTCCGCCACCGGCCTGTAACTTACCATCCAGGCGACTTAGTGTGGCTGTGGACTCCGGTACGAAGACGCAGGTTATGCCAAAAGTTCTTCGCCACATACGACGGACCGTTTGTCGTTCTCGACAAAATCACGGAAGTCACATACACAATAGCTCGCCTCACGAGAAGTGGTAGAAGAGCCGCTAAAACCCAAGCATTCCATGTCGCTCGACTGAAGTTGTACACACCAAGGTGAATCGGTTACCTCGCCCGGCGGGCTTCGTCTGCGAGGGGAGGATTGTTACGCATGCCTTGGAAGAAAACGAAGATGAGTGAACATGCTGGCTGCCCCAAGCTGGAGGAAGAAAGAAGACGACGAGACTGCGATCATCAACCTGTTGGCTGCTCCGGCGCTTCTCTTCGCGACCAAAATAAACGGCCCCCTTCAGCCGTATACGTCCTGGTCCTCCTTGTGCGTAACAATATTATAACGCTTTTCCGCAGGCCACCCATGTACTATGGCGAAGGTGGCTTAAGTGGTGTTTCTGCACAGGTTAGAACAAGACCAAGAAATTTTCTAACTACAACCCCCCCCCCCCTCCCTTCATTTTTTTTTTTTCATGAAGGAGTTAAGTTTAGGGCACAACTTTTTGGCTTGCTTGCAAGGCGCATTTGACCAGATAAAGTAATCTGGTCAAACCATTGCGAGACCAACCCGCCAGTTGGCCTCGCAATGGCACCGGATATCTATCGCATGTGGTGTTGCTATGGCAACTGACATCACGGCATGAACTAAAGCTGGTAGTGTACAAGCTTGGTGTGCTGAGAGTTTGTACACTTCCAGCTTTAGTTCCTAATGGTTTCTAACATGTCATGGCAGCACTTGCTGAATAGAAAATTCATATTTCCAACAAAGCGTTGCTGGCTACGGCAACACATCTTTTGTGTTGTAGTTGTGTCGTCCCGCCAGTAAATATATCTGCTGCGGTCAGCAGACCGATAGGCACGCGGCGTTGTAACTTCATCTGGTTGATAGAGTTTTGCGAGTATCTTGAACTAATGAGCAGCTGTCTTACACTGCGGTTTATGGTTAGGGTCTTCCCGCATAGACTGATGATGCAAACTACAAGTGGCTAAAGTGGTCTCCATTTCTCGCTCAAATTAGGGCAAACTAGAAAATTTTGAGGCTGGTCGGGCATTTTGGCGCAGCGTGGCGCAATTTCAGCAAATTTTATGGTTTTGGCACAGCTCGGCACACAAATGAGGAATTTTATCAAATTGACGCAATCAGCGCAGCTGTTGCACCCCTGCATTTGAGCATCATGTAGGAAATTTCAAAATGTCTTTTTCGTATTTTCACGACACTGGCTCAATAAAATTTTCCAACCATCGTATGCTAGATCTAGCAATCACTGAACACAATGTATTTCATTTTTAATGAGTAGAAGCTATGTGGGACACCCCC
The DNA here is from genome assembly GCF_043290135.1 of Rhipicephalus microplus. Taxonomy (NCBI): domain Eukaryota; kingdom Metazoa; phylum Arthropoda; class Arachnida; order Ixodida; family Ixodidae; genus Rhipicephalus; species Rhipicephalus microplus. The sequence goes on from NC_134706.1 coordinate 68,753,046, forward strand.
AGTAGACGCCTTCATTATTTCGAACGTCACTGTGTTTGGCACGGCAATCTCAGTGGAATCTCCACCCAAATTTTTTTCTTGCATGTTTTCTCCGTTGCCGAGCATCATGTCGCCGCAAGACAAGTGTTTGTCGGATAGTAAAATGAGAAGTACTAATACGCAAAAATTGTTTTGCTCTTTAGTGTCTCTTTAGAGAATGGAAGCGTACTTCACTTTACGACAAAACTGCCGCAGGAATTAATCCTTCAGTTTTTAGACCTAAGGCTAACCCTTTACTCAAACTGGGTTGAGACGGCTGAAACTAAATTGGGAGCAGTTTCTGGAGCAGCGAAATTTCAATTTTGGAGCAATTAGCAGCCTCTACTAAGTTGTCCTGGGAGCCTAAAAATACCCATGTTTAGCAATGTGGGGGCACCAGTGCATACTTTAATTTGCTTATAATACACATTACACTAAAACAGATTTTGAAGGAAGTTTTTTGAACAGATGATCGCTAGGTATGAACTACACTACTTTTTTACATACCACACACGTGACCTGTCTAGCCCTTGTAACTCGTAAAATAATATCTAAAAAAGGTTTTGTTGAAAGCTAGGTTCTGCGGTGACATTAAAGAAGAACACATCACACTCAAAAAGAAATTAAGTAATTGTGATTGCACAAGAATCTTAGAGACGTAAGAGTGGTCGTTCGCTTAAAAAAAAAAAAAGCCTGACATGATAGCGTCAAGAGCTTCTAACAAACAAAAGCACGCTGCACTGCCGTTCATGGTAACCTCATGCAGGACCAACTCCAAGAGTGCAGCGCGACATCCAAGAAATCTTGCCGCATAGACTATCTCGTAAAGTATTTGCATATGGCACTAAGTGATAAGCGAGTGATACTGATAACGCCTCTTCACATGAGCAACCACGCGCTATTATAGCACAAGTTGGCCAGTGTTGATATTTTTTCAATATCTATGGGTCATCACCATCGATGAAGAACTCCCAATAATTCATCGGCTTGCGATTGCTGCCCGCGCCGCTCTGTGACTCGCGTAAAGTTCTCGCGCACCACAGGTGAAAAAAATCCCCGTCCACGCAAACAAAACGCTGATCGTAGAGAGGCAGGTTTTATTGCAAAAAAATGAAGAAAAGAAAGAAAACGAAGTCACACTGCTGCTGACCGAAACACTGGTTGAGATAAGCCAAAAGCTCGTGTAGCCCAGGGCCGGCTTGCATGCAGCGACACCTCTTTAAGCACTTGTTGAGAGTTTCGATTACAAAACGAAGTATGGCAAATCGCCATTAATGAAAACTGTGTGAAGTGTTTGCCGGTGTGTAAGGAGTCACGATTAAAGCACCAAGGTGCCCATTAATATCGTTTACAATGGTTTGAACACTCGTTTTGTCACCGCGGCTTCGCATGTAACCAAATGTTTCTCTCAACCTACAAACATTGATGTGCGGATTTCACTTGCGATGGCTTTTTTTAAATATAAAATGCAATGAGAACTCTCGCCTGTCTAAATAAATTAGTAGCTAATGGGTGTAAACCGGGAATAGGTTGCACACATTCTGCCTCTCACGGAACCCATTTTGAGAACCCATGTGCACGTGCCAGAGCATCCGGGACACGCGTTGGATGCAGGGAAAAAATAACTCCACGTTTACAGTTACTCGCTCACAGCAAACACGTACTCGTACGTGACCACATGCAGCAGTGTCAACATGAAAGCCACAAGGCCTGGAGGAATGCGCTATGCACGACAGAGAACCGGAGAGTCAACCCCGCTATGCTTGCCACCAAACTCTGGGGTTTTCGCTAGCCGACAGTGGCACTAGGACACACAGCCTAGCTAGTAGAAGCAGCACGCTCGATGCACGCCAGCACATTGTTGTGGGGTCACGCATCTTTTCTAAAGTTTAAAGATTATGGCGGCACCATTGGAGCCATTGGAGAAAGATGGAAGGTAAAAAAAAAACACAGTTGGGTGCATCTTATTAGTCAAACTCGCCATTTTTTTCGGTGCAGGGTCGGTGCAGTGAATCAGTGGTCGAAAAGACAGTGACAAGAGACTTTTCGAAAACAGTCAACCATAGATTCTTGGCTCTCTAACGCATTTGTAAGTAGTGTAAATAAACATCTTGTATAATATAGAAACCAAATGTCTGTGAATTGCTGAATCAAACCCTTTTATAACATACTCTTTCCTGTCATGCAAGTTTTAGTTCATGTCAAACATTAGTTGGCAAAAAATTAGAGCTAACTCAAACTCACTTATACATACTTCGCGCCTGGGGCTCATTCTAACCCACCAAAGTTTTCTTAAACGAGACTCGCTCGGCCTTAAGCTCGCTAAAATATTACTCACCCTTACTCACTCAAGCACATGGCTTATTTGAGTATGAGCGAGTCTCGACTAAGTCAACTCATAAGTGAGTTGCTGACCTAAAGTGTCAAGTTAAGCGGACGATCACAGAGCGCCCAAACTTAATAGGCTAGATTAAATCGATCGATCAGATAGATACTACACAGACCGACCGACAGACAGATATGGTTAAGGTGCTTTTAGTTCGCTAAAAAAATGCTCTCCTTTAAAGATCAAGTGACTACCAGGAGCTCAGCCCTTAAGGAAAGCGTCACTTTGAGACTTCAGCTTTTCTGGTTTCTATGAATAGAAAGCACTTACGAGACATTTTGAAACTTGCCACTCTATACTAGCACCGGTGTCGAAGCGATAGCCAACACACTGCCCTAAACAAGCCTTGGAATGCAAACCACAGGTAAACAGCGTGAGAAAAAAATGAATTCCTTGTTATTATGCCAGGACAACAACACTTGCTAGGCTAAAAAAATAATTGGAATACTGATGTGTTTTTGAAACACCCGACAGCGTTGTACAGACTGTGTAGAAACTGCTACCATCTAGCAGACACCGAGGGAATCTCTGCAATGTTGAAGGCTCGGCACGCTCCACCTATGCAGGTACGGAATGTCCATATTAACGTGTGGTGGCAGATAGGGGCGGCAATGCCAACAAATTTTCGTTTGCCATGTTGCTCAGACTAAGGAAACTGGGATGATAAGAAAATATTTGCAGGAGATTAACCTCTATGTTATTTGACTTCCTCGTGGCTGACGCGAAGGGCCAGATCTGTTGCTCATTTTGCTGCTTACAATTAAATGCCTGTTTATGTTCTCCATTCTATCCAGATGTGGGACAGCATAGGCACTCATTACAGCACGCTCTTTCATGCCATGCCAGAATGAAACGGTTTTGACACGGTGTGAATGCAGGCACAGACAAACCGGCCTTGTGCACGAGCTTCAAAGTTGCACCACGGCTACTCATGCTTGCCTCTGCTGCTGTTTACAGCATTACTTTATCAATTACATTGCGATAACAATTACATATTAGCCACGTAGCTTCTGCATGTCATCGATTCTCATCTAATGGAATGGTTGTGCTCGAACATGTTGCTTATAGTTACTTGTTTATTGTGGAGTTTAATAAGGTAACATTTGGTGGTGTGGTTTGTTCACGTATTGCTTCACTATGTGTACTTTTTCAAGCATTCCATGTGCTCTTTCAGAGGGGGCGGCCAATTTCATAAGGGCAAACCGAATTCTGTGACCCTCCGCCTGTTATTATTATTTTTTTATACCCCAAGAAGAGTAAATATGTTATTCCAAATGGTGATCCTCCTTCATAAAAAATCTTGTATTCACTTTTGTGTGTCGCAAAATGTTAATAGATGTCTCAAGTGTGTCAACACTGTTCAAAACTGAAAAAATGCAGTTCTGGCAAATCTGTTACCCTTAACTGTGGGTGCGCTCCCACTGTTTACGCACAAAGGTGGTTTCGCAAATGTTCAGTAGGCGATACACAACTGCCCTGCTGCAAACGGCGTGAAATTGTAAGGTGCAAATAAGCCCCGAAAGTGATGACGTGAACCGAAATATTTTTCACCTGCTGTGTTGTTTACGAGCACATGCCCCCCCCCCCCCCCCAAAAGGGTATTCAATGAAATACCAGCTAATCAGCACCTACTTAATGGATATGCCTTTCATTTATCTTTTTCACGCACAGAAGACTTAAAGATTAAAAATCTTACTTGTGTGTTAATGCTATATATAGCGTACATAGATGACTACAGCAGCAAAGCATTATTTATTTGAATTATAAACAAAGAGTGAAAAGTTTCATTTCAAGTTAGATGTGCAATAAATCGGAGGGGCTATTTTGTGAGTATTCTATCTAGAACAGGGAAGACACGAAACAAAAGAGTAAAATGGAGCCACACTAGATTGGTCAAGGCTATTTTCATAGTCTAGACATGAGAATAGCCATGGAAGGTGCATAGAACGGGTGGAGGCCGCATTGCGTCAATAAAATGGAGCCAAAATGGCATCCGAACAACATGGTTTCGATTGAAATGAAGCACTTGAGCCCAAAGAATCAAACTAGCCTGTTTTATGCCTCATTTACCATAATCCTGCTGCGAAAATCACAACAAAATGACTCCTCCGAATTGCAACACCATCTAGCATCTACTCAAGACACAAATAAATGGCTGAAGTCATCCCAGTCTGCAACCTCAAGCTTTGAAAAACAACATGTGCCAATATTGATGATGTGTCGTATTCATTTTATATTTTTACGTGTTTTGAAAGCATTTCCGAATTCTCTTGGCTTGCCTACAAGTTTTTTTATTCCTCTTGTTCTTTCATTCTATCTCCTCCCATTCTAAATAAAACACTTACAAATTAACCCCCACGTCGACATAGGCCATTTCTAGTAAATTACGCTTTGCAATAGTGTAACAGAGCTTCCTTAGCCCCCAGCTGTGTCTCACTATAGCCTCTTCTCAGTCATCCTGCATTGTTCCTCATGAATAGCAAATAACTGAAGCAATCCTTATTTTAAAATCCGGTGGCTGCTCCGGTCCATTTAAATGGCCCCTAAACAACCTCCTATAATATTTTTTAAACGTTCGGAGCAAACACGTGCATCATATGCAAAATGCTGCATGATCTGTGATTCTCCACGTGGCAGCGGAACAAGCCGCCAGTGGTCCACAAATTCCAAGAAAAAAATCTCCCCATGCCTTTCGGGCTGGCACGTGACATCAAGAAGTTGAATCTGACGTGCAGAATAAATATGCTGCAATTTGTGAAGCAAGCACCTATGACTTCCTGTTAGCTTGCAAGAAGCTGTCCACGCCACTCATCGTTTGTCTAGATGCCCGCATGCATGCACGTGCTTGCAAATCAGGTATTGTGGTCTGTAGGACAGGGTTCATACCGACCCTATTCGTATAAGCACCGGCTGGCACAGCATCAGCGATTCGCCAACAAGCAACCAGTTGACAGAGGGCGGAGTCACGGCAACCGTAACAAGACAGTGTTTGGAGCAATATGTCATCGATGATGCATGCCGCGCAAGATTGGGAGAGGTGCTCGGCGAGAGGGCAAAGCGACTTTGGGAGAGGTACCAACGGAGGGTGGTGAAAAAAAAGAATGAAAGGAGTGATTTTTTGTGCTTGGATAATCAAACACATTTAACTCCGCTATTACAGCACCGTTTCAAAAAATTTAACAGCTTTATGGTTGTTGTGCACTTGCGCACAACTTCTTCACCACAACTGAGTGTCCACTTCTGGGTGGTTAAATATTGCATCTGGTTTCTGGCTGCGTGCAGTATAGCACATATTGCGTGCCAGCACCAGCACTGTTCAGGTATTAAAATAATCCTTGGTGCATGGCTGTGAGATTGGTGGCCTCGAAATCAAACGGCAAATGTTTAGGCCAGCAATGCTATTTCCACTCATACACACTGTCAAACATGGGACTCTGGTGCAGCATGGCATAATCTACATTTATTTTGTTAGGATGGTGCAGTGCAGCATGGCATAATCTACATTGATTTTATTAGGATGGTGCAGGAAACTTAGTTTGGCACATTTGTGGGCAGAAGCAGCATCACTAGATAAGGAATGGGAGGCTTTTACATTATTAAAACCACACGAAGCTAACAGACAAGGCAAACATAGCAATTCACATGAATTATTAGTTGAAGTTTCATATTTTGTTTCTGACTCGCCACGAGTGAGTTTTCAAAACGAACTGAAAGGTATTGTTTGGCTTGCAAAGCAAGAAAAAACGAAAAAGTAACCTTTTGTTGTCTGCCAAGCTAACCCTGCTAGTAGCAACATAATCACCACCACAACTTTCTTTGCTGCGAAGTAACTGACATAAATGTTGATGCCACTTTTATTTACTCGTATTGATGTCACGAAGCTTTTAAACGTCGCTGCTCATTATATCTAATGTAGCTAGCAAGGAAAAAGTTCTTTTTGGCGTTGCATAAATGGTTGCCAGACAGGGAGAATCAGTGTGGCCAGACTGCCGTTAAACTTGACTTCAAAGTTTTTTTGTAGTTGTGGCTTCTTTGTGAGAATTTGGGGCCATCCGTGGTACAAGTCGAGCGCGCCGCTGCGCTCGATTTCTGTAACGCGCGGGTTATTCCGTAAATAAAACGAATTCTGTAACGCGCGGTTCATTCCGTTAATTGAAACGAATTCGATTTCTGCTAGGCGCGTTTCATTTTGTTAATTAAATTGGCCTCCTAATTGCACGGCAGCGCCATGCTCGACTTCTGCTAATTGATTGATTGATATGTGGGGTTTAACGTCCCAAAACCACTATATAATTATGAGAGACGCCGTAGTGGAGGGCTCCGGAAATTAAGACCACCTGGGGTTCTTTAACGTGCACCCAAATCTGAGCACACGGGCCTACAACATTTCCGCCTCCATCGGAAATGCAGCCGCCGCAGCCGGGATTTGAACCCGCGCCCTGCGGGTCAGCAGCCGAGTACCTTAGCCACTAGACCACCACGGCGGGGCTCGACTTCTGCTAGGCTCGGTTCATTCCGTTAATTAAAACGAATTCTGTAATGCGCTGTTCATTACGTTAATTAAATTGGCCTCCTAAGACTATTATCACGGCGACGGACGGTACCAAGCTACCAGCTAAGCGTTTTTTATCTGCGGCCCATAGGGGCCCGTCAGTCGAGAATTGTTCGAGACCTGCAACTGTGCATCGCTGTTTCAGAGGCTATGCAAAGTGTTGCGTTGTTGCACCGTCCGCCACAAGTGACGCTAACGACCGAGAACATTGATTTGATCATTTGCAACAGTACCGAGAAGTGTGAAGGGTAAATAACATGGGAGGTAGGAAGGCTTCAGTCGACGATAGATTATGCACTGATGTCACATAGGATGTATGATAAGCTCAGGGGAATGTACATAGATAAAGGTGGCTCCAGAAGTCTGGGTAGCGATCACAAACGTATCAAGCTAAGTTTTGGAAGAGCAGTGAAAGTGGGAAGGAGACAAGATGAGCAACTACAGGAAAATTCTTATCCAGAAAGGCAAATTGAAATAGCCACTAAACAAATTGAGAAAGTAATCACGGAGGATAATAAGACAGTGTGGACATACACGAATCTAATTAGACTCTTTGAGCTAGAGCTTGCTAAGACGCGTGACAAGTCACCCCGGAAAAGAAGACACAAACCCAAAAGTTGGTGGGATGAGGAAGTTAAGAGAGCCATAGCAAAACGTCAGGAAGCCCCTAGGGAACACAGACATGCTAAGCAGCGGGGTGAACCGACAGATGATGTTGAAAGAAAATGGGCTACCTTTCTAAGCTGTAGAAGGGATGCATCCCTTCTGATCAATGAAAAGATTATAGGGAAGGGAGCTCAGTGGCTGGCAGAAGTACATAAAAAAGATAAAAAGGCAGCTGCGAAATTTCGGAACCATCTAAACTCTCTAAGAAATGAGACGAGCCTAGAGACGAGCCCAAGGTGCTAGGCTAGAAGGGGACGAAGCTATTGAATATATAAGAACAAGGGTGACAGAAAAATTTCAACAAAGAAGAACTTTATGCACCACAATAGACAAGGACGAATCAAGTGGTGCAATGGCTCCATTTTCACAACAAGAGTGGGAAAGCGCTGAGAAAACGGTTCCTAGTAGTACATCAACAGGCCCAGATGGCATTCCAATTAGGCTGATAAAGACATTAGGTCCGAAGTCTAAGCAGGCTTTGAGAGAGGCAGTGAGCACAATAATAATCGATGGTGAAGTTCCCGATGGATGGAAACTTAGCAGGATGAGCATGATCTATAAAGGAAAGGGGGACAAAGCTGACATAAGCAATTACCGTCCTATAACAGTGACATCAGTGGTCTACAGGCTGGCGATGCAGATTATAAAGGAAAGACTGCAGGCGTGGATAGAGGATGAGGGGGTGCTGGGGGAACTGCAGAATGGGTTTCGGAAACACAGGAGGTTGGAAGACAATCTGTTCTCACTGACGCAGTGCATCGAAATAGCAGAAAAGGAACACAGGCCCCTGTGGCTAGCATTTTTGGATATCAAGGAAGCGTACGATAGCGTGGTTCAAGAGGAATTCCGGAAAATACTGTACACCTTAGTCGTGGAAGATGTAGTCACTAATCTTTTAAAAGATATCTATAAAGGTAACAAGGTAATTATAAAGTGGGAAAAACAGGTATCCAATCCTGCAGAGGTAAAACGGGGGCTTAGGCAGGGCTGTCCCCTGTCACCCTTATTATTCATGATGTACCTACAAGGATTAGAGGCAAAATTAGAGGGAAGTGGACTGGGCTTCAACCTCTCTTTAGTCGAACAAGGAAAACTTATTGATCAGGCACTACCAGCTAGCATTAATGTACGCAGATGATATAGTGCAAATGACCAACAACAAGGAAGATTTGCAGAGATTGGTGGACATCTGCGGTAATGAGGGAGATAGGTTAGATTTTAGATTCAGTAAGGAAAAATCAGCAGTCATGATTTTCAATGACAACGAACGTAGTGAGCTTAGAATACAGGAGGCCGCGCTAGAGATAACAGATAAATACAAATATGTGGGCGTATGGATAAGCAATGGGACCGAGTACCTGAGGGAACACGAAATATACGTGACGACTAAAGGTAACAGGAATGCAGCAGTGATGAAAAATAGGGCACTGTGGAATTACAATAGGTATGATGTTGTGAGAGGAATATGGAAAGGGGTCATGGTTCCTGCGCTGACGTTCGGCAATGCGGTCTTGTGCATGAGATCAGAAGTTCAAGCAAGATTAGAAATTAAGCAACGTCGAATAGGTAGGCTTGCTTTAGGAGCTCACGGGAATACACCAAATCAGGGAGTACAAGGTGACATGGGATGGACATCATTTGAGGGCAGGGAAGCTAGCAGCAAGATAAAATTTGAGAAGCGATTGAGAGAAATGGGAGAAGAGAGTTGGGCTAGGAAGGTTTTTGAGCTACTTGTACATGAAGAATGTCGATACAAAACGGAGGAAGCGAACCAGGAAGTTGACTGGTAAATACTTAGAAAACAGCAGGTGGCCAAACCAAAAAAAAAAAAAAAAAAACTATCGGTTAAGAAGAAAGTGAAGGAAACGGAGACTAACATGTGGAGAATGGGCATGAATAAGAAGTCCGCACTAGAGATCTATCGAACTTTTAAGCAGGAAATTGCCAAAGAAAAGATCTATGATAATACTCGGGGTAGTTCTCTACTGTTTGAGGCCAGGACGGGAGTACTGCGAACCAAGACATATCGGGCCAAATACGAAGGGGTAGACACAGTATGCAGTGCGTGTGGAGAGGAAGAAGAAACTGCCGAACACTTGATAATGTTCTGTAACGGGCTTCACCCTGTAGTTCAGGATGATGGCGCAGAGTTTTTCAAAGCACTGGGGTTTAGGGACCGGGAGGGCAAAATAAACTTTAAGCGGGTAGACTCAACTAGAAGGAGGTTATCTGATTGGTGGCTAAAGTCAAGGCACGAGTGAAAATTAAACTCCTCACTGCAAAGTACGAATCCTCAAACTCACTTTTCAAGGAAAAAAAATAAATATAGTTTTTGATTCATTAGGTATTACGGCTTGGTGGCGCTAGCCACTGCCCGATCTAAAGGGTACAGCCTTATCTATCCATCCATCCATACATCCATTTATTTTAAGGTTCCTTGTTTCATCTAGGGACCTTAACCCCCGAATGCAGAGATGTTACTTGACTCGTACTTGACTCGTTCTTGACTCAAGACAGTCTTGCCGGTCGCCATAAATCGTTCTCGAACTTGCGGATGACTTGAAGGCGACTTAGCTCGGTCGAAGTCAGGACAAGTTTCAAGTCAGCTGCGGGGCTTGCTTGAAAGCGACTTCACGCGTTATTCCAACATGGCCACCTCTCGAATGGACGTCGCGTGAAAGGTGGCCGCTTTTGAGTTTGCTTGCCTCGCCATAAGCGTAGCATTTTTTTGAGGCGCACTGCCTGCCGAAGATTCTTGGAACCGCTTTACGTGACCAAGGAAATCCGATGGAGTTGTGCGACGAGCAACAATTCCACGCTAGGTACAGATTCATGAAGAACGCCGTAGGGCAGCTGCTCGTTATGTTGCCGCTCCGTGAAAGTGGGGACAACCGAAGACAGCCCGTGCATCCAGTGTTATAGCTACTGATGGCTCTCAGGTTTTACAGCGCTGGCACATTCCAACCAGTCACCGGAAATTTCGTCCGCATTCCGTAGTCGACAGTGTGCCGTGCAGTCGGAAAAGTTACGCTACTCATCGCAAAGCACCTGTACGCGATGCTGGTGCGCTTTCCGCACCCGGCGGACTGTTACGAAGTGGCTGAGTTCCCTTGCGTTACAGGTTGTGTCAACTACACACACGTGCGTATTAATAGCCCCGGTGTCGACAACGCCGAAGTGTTCCGTAACCGCAAAGGCTATTTCTGTTTTTCTATAACACGACGACACTTTCCGTCTCTTTCGGTAAAAAAAATTGACTCGGTGCTGTGTCCGTGTGCCTCGTCTATCCTTTCGTCCCGTCTAGAGCGCTGTTTCTCGCTCAGAAAGGCATCGCTTGTAGCACAACGCTACGTAAAATTACACACACACAAAAAAAAGAGGTGCCCCTATCACGGGTTTTTTTATCCGCGTCACCATCATGCAGGGATACATTGCTGCACCCCGCGAGACAGAATTCTGCTGAGGGCAATGTCCTGACCCCCGCTTTTACTTTTGTTTACCAAGCTCAACAAAAGGATACGAATCACATTTGTTCCCAGAACTTGTTTTTTTTTCATAATAACTGCGACCTAGCCCATTACAGGCATGCACACAGGCGAACAGAAAGGCAAATACCGTGAAAATCGCGTCACCTCGTGAGCCAGGTCAGCAAAAATACATGCCATGGCGTTCGATTGAGGGAAAAAAAAAAACGACGAAAGAACCCAACGCGATGCTTGTTTCTCCTCCAAACAAGCAACCATGGAGAAACGCACCGCATTTGGGTGGCCACTAAAACCAGCGGGCAACGAACGCTTTACAGAAGCAACACTGCGCATCGCTGTGGTGGCAGGCACCACGTGCCGCTCGTTAGCCGTAAAATGGCAAGAATATGCTTGTGGCCCTTCGTTTTTATAGTTATTTTAAAACGTATGGTCTTTTTTTGGTGTAATGCATGCCTTACGCGAACCACTTCAATAATAACCTCGTTAGCAGGCAAGCAGCGTGTTTCTGCTTTCAAGCTCGTACTTGACTTGACCAAGCAAGACAGCCTGAGCATCTATGAAGCGCGAAGGCTGACTTGGGCGTTTTGAAGTCCGCTCCTTGCTTCGCGCCGACTTGCTCAAGTTAAGTTGAAGTCGCGAGCCAAGTAACATCTCTGCATTCGGGGGTAAGAACATTTTCAGAATGAAGGAGAGAAATGGTGAGGCAGCTGTTTTGCCCGTTGTCAATGCTAATCCAACATCGCCGTTCTATTTCGCTGGCTCAGCCATTATTTGCAGTACATTGTCAATTCTGGGCCATGAACTGCCGATCTATCCCCAACATTGGGCCAACGTTCTGTATACATGTGAAATATTCGCAAGAAGGCACAACGAGTCGACCTCCACGATGGCGTTATGGCTTGGACCAATGAAGACACCATCGAAGACACCATCGATTTCGAAAAGCTTTTCGAAACCTTTAAAGAATGGCAGCCCATGAACCGTGCAAGGATGCTTATGTACTGTGAAGTGGACACCTGTGTATTGTACACCAAATCCAAACTTCACAAAGAGCTTCCAGGGGAAGCGGCCAACCTCCTCATCACCAGCCTGGTTCGACGCCCTCCGCCAGGCAGGTTGCGAGTGAGCTGTATTACAGAGGGGGCAAACATGAGCTTCCTGCGATATATACGACGGCAGGGGAACGAGTTCCTGCATGCGTGGCTCATTCAGTTCTGATTGAGATCTGTCTGTGCGTGTGTGTGTGTGTGCGCGCGCTCTTTTCTACCCACTGTCTCACCCCTACACAAACACGCATACGCACACGCAAGCGTTTTTTGCTCACTCATTTGTGCTAATGTAACTTGAGGAAAAAAAGCGGTTAGCCCTTACCATTAGGAGGAATAACAGACTTATGCCAACTTAGTATAAATAAAGAGAGAAGTTGTTTATTTGGAAAAAGAATGCGGGAATTACCATCGAACAAAAGTGAGTGTGCTCTGTTATTTCGTGCAACATGCCCAGCGGCTGTTATTTCATCTCGGTGGCCTTCGCTTTCCAGAGCGCTTGCCTGAATTAATGCATCGTTCTCGCGCTCCAATATACTTTCGATTTTTATCTTCAAAAAGTGGAAGGTTTAAATTTGCTCTTAAGTGTGGGAACATAAGGCAAGAATTTATTGAGGAAAGTGACCCCGACCAAAAAGGACTGCAGCTCAGCAAACATCTGGGGAGTGGGGACCAGCTTAATTGACTCTATGTTCTTTTTCGACGGGTGGAACCCTGCCGCGTCAATTGTGTAGCATAGGCACATAACGGTATAGTTACCTGTCGGGAGCACGTCTTAATCCCAAAAAAAGCAAGGCATTGTGCTTTGGGATGCACATTGAAGAGTTTACCGACGGCGTCCGAATCATCCAAGGAGTTAGTCTTGGGTGTAACTTTCCTTTCGACTGGTGCGATAGCCCACACCACATGGAAATAAATCCAACACAAAGTGGACAGACGCATTGAAGTCGTCAAAACCTTTCGACTACTTTTTACTGAAAGAGCTTATCTAATTAAATCCAGCATAACAGCACCGCTGCTTTATGCAGCCAGAATTGCTCGACCACCTCGTCAGGTTTTGCTGAAGGTGGCTACTGCGTGCGGCTCCTTTTTTTTTGGAATGGCCATGCCGACGCTGTCGCTAGAGCCTTGGTCTGCCTGCCAGTAAAACGGGGAGGGCTCAGTGTGCCCAACCTTGATGTAATATGCCGCATGTTGGCTCTCAAAAACAACTGGGCACTCTTGGAGAACTCATCGTATCGAGGCAGGCAACTAACTTGTAGTGTAACTGCCAGGAACCTCTTCGAGTACACAGGCTGTACTTCCATGAAAGAAAACACTGTGCAATACGAGCAGAGACAGAAAGAGTGCAAGGACAGCTGCAGACTGTATACCTGCATCATCTACAACACTACCTGCATGAAATGAATATGAATATATATTTATGTGCAACTATGTGCATATATTTGTAAAAGCAGGTTTCAAATGTAAAAGTTAAAGAAAAGTAAGTCAGAGCTAACTCAACCATCCGTTTGGGTGGCTCTGCGGTACTGCTTTCAAACATGCGGCATGTTGAATTTCTTTGAGGATGTATGTTATATACCTTTGTGGCCGTCATCTGGGTCAAACTGATAGCTCATATATAGCCTACTACTCCAATAGCTGTGCAGACAAAATAAAGCTGTGCGAGAGCGACCCAATCACAGCGCTCTTCTTAAGTAGAGGATGGCATCTGCCTCAACCCTCGATTTCTTTGACAACAGAAACACCGTCTGTGTTCATGAAACTGTCAAAGGAGAAAAAATTACTCAGGTGAGCGATGCAAACTGAATGCTCGCAAAGCAGCAGATTCTGGCACACTCCATGCGAAGTAGCTAGGGGTCTTCACAGATGCTAAAGTATGTTCTAGCTGATTGTGTGTGCAGCTAACACATGTATCCCTCTACACAACAATTCACAGTTTCGTAGTCCGAGGTCAGGAGAGAGAAAAACTCAGTTTTGTAATGTTAATTACTCTTCAAGCATGACGCTGAGGTTCATATGTCTTAGCAGGTACAGTTCTCGTGAGTCGCATTGCAGTTGCAGTAACGTATCAACTGTATAAATAAATAGTGCCGTTTCTGCAAATGGGAAGTGACATCTGTGTTTCTACGGGAAATGTAAGAGTGAGAAACTCACTGTGCTTGTCTGATAATGCTGGAGCAAACAGTGTCTCGACCCTTGCAATTGTAATTTAACACGTTCTTAAGGTGCAAGACTGAATTGAGATGAAAAATCAATAAATGGGAGTTGGGTGCTGAAGCCAACATTTCGGCATTGTCTTTTGCAAGGCTGCCAGTTATCCACTTGTTGAAACATCGGCTCGAGCACCCACACCTGGTTTATGAATTTCTCATCGCATGCTTCCATCTTCCCCTTCTTGCCTTTCTAATGAGACTGATTTGTCGTGTGTGGAAGGACACTTGTGTTGCCCAGAAACGGCAGTTTCTCATTGTGAAGGGTTACACACATTCCGGCCAGAGAAACCACCTGTTTGCTTAACGTATTATTACACTTTTACACAGCGGACTATGCCGATTTAAAAAATATGAATTTCTTGCATTTAATAGCAGGACCACTAGTTACCCTTGTATAGGAAGTTATGTTTCTTGATCCAACCAGGCCCATCGTGCTCTACCGACTTTTATGGACTGAACAGACTCGCCCACTCATTTCTAGGGGTACTTTTTTCTACTAATTTGTTTAGGTATTATTTTTTACATTCCCCTTTACATGCTGCCTTATCTTCCTCTCCTCTACCTCTCCCCTCTTCCCCCAAAGAAAGGTGGCAGGCGTGGTTGATTGATTTGTGGGGTTTAACGTCCCAAAACCACTATATGATTATGAGAGACGCCGTAGTGGAGGGCTCCGGAAATTTTGACCACCTGGGGTTCTTTAACGTGCACTCAAATCTGGTGGCAGGCGTGGTGCCCCTTCAGGTAGCACTAGTCAGCATGCTCTATCCCCCTTTTCCTGTCTTTGCGTTTGCAAAGAAGAAAACTCAGCAGATCCCACGTGCCTTGGGAATCGATGTTATACGATGCATGCGGATGGAAGGTGAATGCGTCTAAATTTTTTTATTGAGCGAGACGTTATGAAGTGGGGCTAAATATATGTACAAAGCCATGCACACAGCTGCATACGTTTTATATTAGCTGTTTGCAGTTGCATAACGATGCCAACAGCAACAAGGATATTAGCAACACCAGAAGCGGTAAGCTGACATGAAGCTCTGATGTTGGAGTTGGGATCACGAGGACAGTAGCCCTCAACTTTGCCAGACAAATCAACCTCAGCAGATGGTGTGTAACTACATTTGATGTCAACCCGCCCGCAGGTGTGTGGCATAGATCTGGTGGCAAGGATTTCACAATGTACGCGACAAAATTGCGACGTTATTCATGTCATGATGAGCGAGTCGTACTTGTCAAACCATCTTACCCTACCGTACTAATTTTGGTGAACCAAAGTGTAGTTTTGGTGTTCAAGTTCAGGAATTGATCATAAAAGCACCCAGGCATAGGCGGCTGGATAGACGGATAGATACGCAGATACACGCCAGAAGTGCTTGCAGTACGCAAAGAAATGCTTTGCATTTAATAATTATAATAATCAAAATTACCACCTTGCTAAGTTTGGCAACTGTCCTTGGTGATTTTGCGCTACTCTCAGCAGTTTCATTTTTGCTTCCTCTACATACACTATTTCCTATTTAGGATTACCCGCGACTAACATTCTCTGTGGGCCCTCATCATGACCACGAGTTTGCTTCCCAGCAGCAAAACAGCACTACGTTCAAACTGTAGAAAAGTAGCTGGGCTGTTATGCCTTTAGCTACTATTAGATTGTATCCACGCAAGTAACAACGATAAATTATCCCAAAAACTTCCCTACAAATGTGACTGTAGGATTATTACGCCAGAACGGAACGAAATATGAGACAACAAATGCACAGCACTCTGCAACTGAGAAAACCCACCTGAGAACGCTTGTGCACAGTAGGAAACCATCGATTCTTTAGGTCACAGCCACGTTTTCTAAACACGGCTATTAATGAACCTTGCCAAGGGACAGCGTGAAAACTGGCATTTCTTACTGAAAGCAGCCTGTCGCTCGATCGCTTCACTGGGAAGGCTAGTCAGCGGACTGTCCACATACGTAGCTTGATTTTCTAGTTCATGTTATCAGTGAAAAAAAAAAAAAAAGTCCCAAATGAAATGCACAGCTTCCGGCTTCACCGACGGTGGTGCCGTCGGTGTGTCCAGTTAATACATATGGCACAGGAAACATGAATGAAGAAATCCCTCATTCAGACAACATGTCTACCTTTCGCAACCACTTAGAACAAAACTAGTTGAGCAAACTATCATCATGCTCGGACGAGCATTTAAGTCCAGACTACCCTAGCTTCTAGTTTATAGTGGCTTCTCTGCAGCAGCTATTCCTTCGATTTCGAGCTTTCCAGGAAACGACGAAAGGAAATGCGACTGACTGTTCTTCAGCTTTGACTTGTTTTTATTCAATGCCATTTTGCATGAAAACTCCATTGCAGGCAGGCAGAGTGTGCAGACATGCATGCAAACACTATGTCATTAAGGTTCAAATGGCAACAAAACTTATTTATTGAAAACATGAACAGAGACAAATGACACTTGCATACCAAGTCCTTTAGGAGTGAAATGTGCCGACCGTACAGGTGGTTGAGCCATTTCCCAGAATACATTTTCCAAAATATGTTATATATGTATATAGTATCTACTTGAACCCGTGTTCAAAAATAAATTCTTATGATACATGTACAGACTAAAAAAAGGACGCCACATGTCAAATGCTCGCAGCTCCGAGCTCTCTTGCCTGGACCTGCAAAGAGTTTGCTGTTTGACTATAATGGCACAGATGAGATGGTTGCTTAGCAGACGAAGAGAGAGAGTAAGGGAAACAGTAGTACTGTTTCTATCATAGCTAGTAGCTGGTGCATATTGATCGATAGTTTTGGCATATCTCGAAGTGTAGACAGCAGCACCACCGCAACTCGATGGCGCTGTCGTGCGTCCGCTTCCTCGAGTCGTGCGGAAACTGCCATATATGCAGAAAGGTTAAGCTTTTCGTGAGTACTTACATAAAGAAAGGAGGCTACAAACGCGACAAATTCAGTCATAAGAAGTGCTTTTCTTTTTCTCCTGTTTGACATGAATGATATAAGGGCAACTCTTTCTACGAAAGAGTCTATTCGCAAGAAGAAGTCTGGGCTAATTGAAATGTTTAGCTTATCATTACTTCTCGGCATGCGCTTCACCCTTTGCAGTCACTAGACAATGTGTACTGCAAAATGTCTCTATTGCAGTGGTTCAATTTGACGTAATGATGATGCCAGTGGACTTCGCTGGCCCTTTCTCAAGCATTGAAGATCCCCGGCTGGTTGAACGATCAAATATGCATGTGCCCGCAAAAACATGAGACCTCTCGTACATGGCATTCTGAAAGTGCCTAATAACACTGTGAGACATCCTGCCGCAAATCAAATGCAAAGCACATTGACAAACTGGCAAACAGAGACATACGAAAACAATATTTTTTGTGCTTGCCACCACACGCAAACAACAGAAAATGTTTCTAGAAAATATGCGATAACTCTACTTGTGAAATAGGAAAGGATGTGTTTCTTTGCATTTCACGCTAATGGTTCACCAATGTTCACACGCCGGCCAAAAACTTGCATATGAAACATATTTTTTGTCTCTTCATTAGTTTGTTTTTGTTCCTTTCTTGCATATTATAAGATCTTATCTCAATTCGTTTCATCTATACTATACTAATTTAAACTGTGGTGCTTTGCTCAATGATATAAAGGCTGGCAATTGAACTAACAAACCCATTATGCAATCAAGCTATTTGACAAGGATGGCTTGCTGTGGCTCTTGATCACACCAGTACTAAAAAAACAAATGCAAAAGCACATAGTGAGTTGGTTTGGTGCAACCAGTAGTGTTGACGTAACCACCAGGAGCAATAATACACGAAAGACTCAGATTAGCATTCAAGACAGTATGGTTTCTTAACAGCTGTACTGATAATAAAAGGTCTTTCACAAAGAAAAATTTTTAGCACTAAACGATGCCATTATGGCATGCAAATTTGGCATGATGAAACTGAAAAGGACATCTCCTGCAGTGCATGCCGGATTTTGCGGGTTAAAGTGAGCATGTTGGCGCTTTAATCGACACGTTGCGAGCAGTGGTTGCTTGAAAAAGGGCTTTGATGTTACCTCCTGTACTGACCATGGTTGCACAACTGCTTTTCATTTAGCCATTACAAAACAGCATAGGGAAATGACTCGCAGATATATCTTGGATGCTTATGAATAGAGATTCGCAGGTCAGTGTCATAATGTAAGCATATAGCACACATGCAAACAGGGGAGCATCATTAAATGCATTTTCATAACCCTTAATTGTAGCTAGAAACTAAAGAATAGTGACAAATGACACTGAAATTATTGTATAGTATAGTTAACCTTAAATAGATGACATAGCCAGAGGACTTCCATCTAAACACATGAGATTATTTTTCTAGTGACTGTAGCAAGCAACTTTTTCTAATACTTTGGGCACAAACTACACAATACAATTTACAAATAAAAAATAACAAGGAACAAATTTACAACTTTGTAACTTGGGAATGAAAGGCAACATTGGAATATTTCATGAAATGCACTACCCTCAAAGCATACGAAATCGGCAGGGACGAATATATTGTCAAGTGGGAGGCTCTCTTTCTGAGAATTCCGCGTGCATTTTCCTTGTCGTGTCACAGAACTAGTGAACAGACCACAATTTTCATTTCGATTCACCATTCTTGATTTTTATATTAGTACTAGGATTTCTAGTGAAATTCCCACAAACATTGAAATGGTTTCATGCGAGCTGTGAAATCACTATATACAATTTGCGTGCTTTGGACACTCCAGCAGATTCTATTCACAGAACTGTCATATTTATTTTTCGTTAATGGTTATAGACATGTTAACTTTGCACTTATATTTCTAGAATATGAATTCATAGTTTCCAAAAATTTCCATGAGAACTATTCAGGCTCAAGGTACATAAGCCGCTCGCTACAGCCACTACAATTCAATCTTGTCTTAAATATGACTATCACAACTGAAAATGAATCAGCTTATCTACTAACATCAAGAAAACAATAACAAAAGCTCGCACAGAAGGTACACTTTTGAATCTGCAGCATAGAAGACACCCAACGGCATTTCAAGTCAAAAGGTACAAAACAATAACATTTACATGAACATAGTTATGCTTGATAATGTGTAAATATTGTAAAATAAATGAAGAATTTGACGTGCGATGCACTCCAACAATGTACAGGTAAAACCTTCATACGAAAATGCCTGTGCTGAGCTAATAGCAAAAAATGGCACAACCGAGAAAGGCAATTATCACAAGAAAATGACTTTGAACATGCCACTCGCATATTAGAATGAAATGATGCAAGTAGAATGACTACCATTAAACCATGAATGCATAGCAATGCAGCAACGAAACAACAGCAAAAGAATAAAAATGAAAATAACCAAACTGAGAAATACTATACACATCACTATACGTTGACTTTTTGTAAACATTGCTCCGCAGTTCGGTGGTATTTAACAACGGCACCTGGTGGCATCTGACAGCCACAAAAATACTCATATATTAAAACGAAGTGAGTAAGCACATAAATGCATACAATAGGTGCATAACTGGT
This sequence comes from Rhipicephalus microplus, assembly GCF_043290135.1. Classification (NCBI taxonomy): domain Eukaryota; kingdom Metazoa; phylum Arthropoda; class Arachnida; order Ixodida; family Ixodidae; genus Rhipicephalus; species Rhipicephalus microplus. The sequence continues at coordinate 68,772,978 of NC_134706.1, forward strand.
TCTTACCATCGCTTTGCCAAACACATGACGAACTCTGGGGCATCGATGAAGTCTGTACAAAGCTTAAATACAATTTAGGAGGACTGAACGCTGAGAGGGTTGGTAACACACAACTACATGAACTGAGCAAACAACAGACAAGAACATAGAAGGCACACGTACAAGCACAGTGCGTGTGTCTTCCGTGTTCTTGTATGTTTTTAGCACAGTTTATGTCGTTAAATACAGTACACCACAAAAGTATGCGGAGCAGTTGCTGGTCTGCACATACACCACGTCCAAAGCATAAAGGGGGCCCTGCGACACCTTTTCAGTAATCACAAATCTCTGCTGGTCTGTTGAAGTAGCTGCTCTATGAGGAATCTTTGCAACGAAGCTGAATATGGTTGTGCAAAACCAAAATCGTTCATCCCACGGGCGCAAGAATTACTATCGCATAAGTGCCACAAAAATTGGGCCAGACCGGCTGCTTACCACTGGTGCATTAAAAATGAAAAAGAAAACATGTGGGTAAGAAAAACAAATAATTAGTATTTCTAGATAGAACTAATAATTAAGAAAGATTTGAAACAAACATCAACGTTACCATAGAGCTAAACACCAGGGGCTGCACATTTCTGTTTCGCTATTTAACAAAATGTATGCATAGAGTATCCTAGAATTAACTAGAGGGGACTCTGGTGCAGCAATCATTCAGCCACTATGGAAATGAAGGATAGTACAAGTTTGCACAGTATTCGCGCTTGCGGCTTCAATTGCCCTTGTGGCTTTGTAAATTGCTGTGTTTTTTTTTCTGAATAAAAAAATCGACTGTTGTGAACTTCACGAATCGATTTGAATCGGCGAGCCAAAAAGTTAAGGTGGTGAAGTGCAACTGCTGAACATTTGCCCACTGTCGTCATGTGACGAAGCTGCTCCAGGCCACGCGAAGCCGAAAGTATGAAGATTAGACTAATTTGTGCGGTACCCATAATTTGCAAACTGGCTGCAGCGTCGTGTGTTGCAGCTGCCATAGACACTCGCTCATTGATTGATTGATTGATTCGTGGGGTTTAACGTCCCAAAACCACTATATGATTATGAGAGACGCCGTAGTGGAGGGCTCCGGAAATTTAGACCACCTGGGGATAGACACTCGCTCCAGAGTGCCCTCTGGTGTATATATAAGAAACTCTGACTGTATGAAGAACATGGGCAATAATTTTTTCCACAAAAGATTTTCAAATGTGTCAAGTATAAACAAAGCTATTGCACAGGCGGTTTGCTTGTGCCCTCCTTTCATCACCACGATTACACTAGAAACTATGCCAGAAAAAGCACATGGGGTGACGCCTTGCCTGAAACTTGTGTCGTTGAACATTATGGGCTGGAGCATTTTCTCTTTTTTTTAACTTTTTATCTGCATATTTTTTTAACTGTGTCAGGTACTACATCCGGTTCAGGCATAGGTCACACGGATGTGTGGCACCTCCCGGCTGTGGTACCTGTCCAAAGTAGCATGAATGACCTCAGAGGTCATTTGCGAGCACAAAGATCGGCATTCGCATTCAGACCAATAAAAAAAAAAGTGTTACGGGGCCCCTTTAGACTTGACATTTTCAGCCCACGTGATGTACACTGCATGTTGACAACAGCACTACTGGAATGGCTAAAAAAATTTCACTCTTCACAGAAAAGTCAATGAAAACAGCCCATTTTAAAAACAAATGCTAGTTTGGTCACACGACTAAAGCTTCAACTGAGACTGAATGGCAACAAAATCATGCATGATTGAACACTCGTTTCTGACCAGCACAAGCAGCAAATGTAACAAAATGCTGATGAAGTTTCAAATGACAAATGCGATTCTTCAAGCTTTAAGACACTGTCACTGCAAAGTCATTCTTCAAGTATGTACTTTCCAGAAAAAAATTTTAAAGCACCGACACGATATTACTTTTTTTCCCCCTGTATATGGAGGCTCCACAACACCACAAATAAGTTGCAATAACAGCCTTCTCTATGGAATCCCATGACTTCATTTCCGAGTAGAGTACCGCATCATAACACCATTGACAAGAAGGTCTTGATCATGTGGGAGCACCACATAATAAATCTAGAGGTACCTCTCACGGTTGACTGCCTTTTGTTCTGCCACGGTTGTGATGACTAATACAGGAGTGTAGCCATTGACTGAATGAGCTGAAGCAATTGTCAAAACGTGGTAACACGTTGCTACCGTGCGATCACTTTCTGGGTCGTGACACCAGAATACAGTCAATACTCCTCGGAAACAAAACCAAAACTGGCTGCTAAAAAACCTGTTATATTAAATTATTCACGATGCTGCAGCACGTGCAAGCATCTTGTATGTGGTTTTTGAGGTTCAATAATTTCATTACGCATGAAAAAAGGATTAATAGGAAAAAAATATTACGTGAGTAGTTGTTTTAACTAGTACTGCAAACACCAGCACAGTTTTTGGACTAGCAGGTGGTACACACGCGAGATTGCTAGATTGGTAATTGATTCTCTGTCAAACGTGGACACGTGAATGAAGCCCTCTCTCGGAATCCCGTGACTAGATTCGGCTCGTAAAAGGGCATGAAAAAATGTTGATTCTCAAAAAGGCCATAAAAAATTGAGCCAATGGTGGCACACTTGTGCCACTCATTGAGAACAAAAGTTGTAGGAAGTAAAAAAACAATAATGCTGATGTGACTAGACCGCTAATTTCAACTTACAATACGCAACTGGTCACAACCTATCCATGTAGAGACAAACACGCCTCCAATGGAATGCAAATTGGCTGCAGCACCTCAGCGGCTCCCTGGCCTTCTGCTGCTGACTAAGAAATCAAAATGTCTTGGCTTTGGGAGATGTAGCAAAACATGACAGACAAACACGCATTCTTTTTCTTGATGACTTTCTTGATGCAAAGAACAGTGCTAAGTGTTATCACAAACTATTCAGATCGTGATATGCGTTCTTGCTAGACAACTTGAGCTAGGCAACAGGAGTGCAACATCATTGTTTTCATGATGCAGAGAGAAAAAAAAAGCTAGGTTACATGTTCTACCATGTACCCTTGCCCAGGAGAAAGCGCGTTTATTCATTGAGGTGCTTGCCCCAAGGCATGTCTCGTTAGCCCCGCTATAGATGACTTGAGGCATTTCTTTTAATTATCTCATTTTTTACTGTTTGCACCTACAAGACGCAATTTTCACCAACTACATTTCTACAGTGCTCCTAGGAGTGCGAGGCGCCAAACCTTCAGTGAAAACCACAACAAAATAAATCACACCTGTTGCTCTATCGGCGAGCCAGTGCTTCAGGATGTGTTATAATTTAGTCTGACATTGAAGACGGTCTACTATGATTTCCAAGAAGACGGCTTCAATAATGAGAAGCGGAACATACTTGAGGAAAACCTCTGCAACTTGACGTTATCGCTCCGCAACAGGCAAAAGGTTAAGGAAAGCATGTGTTTAACCCTGCGCGTGGAAACCCACGAAAATCTGGACACGTCTTACACTACGCGCGTAAGAAAGCATGGCCGTGTTTCTTTGCACGCAGGCAACCATCCGATCCGGTTTCCGTGTATCACAGAGGGCCGCCACCTTCTGAACACAAACGTAGCTAGCAGTGTTTTTCAATGTTGATGCTGTGCATGCAAATTTCTTTCTAGATGCTGGCTGTGCCAGAGTTGAAAAGGAACTTAAGGTGGCCACCATCTCTTCAGTTGTCTATGCTGAGTATTGGAGCAAAGCTCCAGGCAAGATGCCAGCCACAAAAACTCAAGTAGCAGTTAAAAAAAAGAGCCTTTCATTTGAAAACTGCTATTTCCGACGAAGGTGACTAGCACAACCGCAATGCGGCTGAGTACGACATGGACCGACTGATCAACATGCCAGAAGACTAGATATTTTGTGCCTGCAGTGTTTTTTATCTGTGCAATCAGTGCTGCTCTGCTTTGCTTTTTTTCAAGTTTCTCGAGAAAGAGCAATTTACTGAAACAACTCCAACAGGCAACGACTCACCTAATTTTCCTTGTCGTTCACGCTGTGCCCTCGTACACTTAAATAAAGGCCAATATGGAATGACAGCAGAGACATACGGCAGTGAAAACTGGCATTTGGGCTGCCTTGGTTGTAGACCCCTGCAAAACGAAACTGTTCGGACACACGATGCAAACGAAAGCCACGCTACAAAAATGAAAGCTCCGTTTTTGGAAGCAATGAGTAGCCGCTCCCAAGCAAATCCGCTGCCCCAATAGTGAGAATGCTAGAAATATCATAACCGCAGTTCAGAAAACTATAATTTCCCAAAGTAGGTGTCCTCAAAGCACATTTTCATCAGTGTGCGATTTTCACTGACACTGAAGCACAATTGCACACTATAATGTTCAAAACGGACCTGCTCTATGAACATTTTTAGGTACAGGGCAAAGATCTCAGCCCACACAGGCTGTCTTTTGACTTTGTCCAAATGTTTCTTAGACATTATAAAAACCTTCGCATTCCACAAGAAATCATACATGCTTTCTCAGCTTGGACAACTTAAAGCATCCTTCAGGCAAAAGCTTTTAAAAGCGCCAGTGTGGGCCAAGCTACGACCATATTTGCTAAATGCGGGCCTTAACTTAGGCTACTCATATGTTGGCACGTGATTCTGGACGACGATAAAACACAACACAGCAGTAGAGGCTCACTTTCAAAAGCAGCTTGAGAACCGTCTATCATTTCTCCTGTGCCGTGTTGCATATGGTTCCTGTGATGACAATTGGTCCCATTTTAGTTTCTTACCCTTATTTTTTTGTCTAACTTGGCTAGTACTCTATTCTCTCAGCTACAAACGACTGCGACAGACACCTCTCGCAAGGCTGTGGTTTGCCCAGCTAACGACGACATGGTGGGCTCAAAAGCGCTCAGCAATGTCACATGCCCGGTTCGTGCGTGTTCCAGGTTTGAAACCACTGACGTGGCCCTGTGACAGAACCACGTGTCGCACTCGAACCTCGATATAACGAACTTGGATATAACGAAATATTGGTTATAACGAAGCATATAAAAAAAGATTCCAGCAGTATAAATAGTGTTGGGAATATACCTTTATAACAAATTTTCGAATATAGCAAACCTATTTTCATGTAACATGCAATTTTGTCATAATGCAGCTTGAGTGTATACAGTAGCCATAGGCAAGCATCCACATATGCAGGTGAGGGGTTCATCTTTCTTAACTCTTTCGTTACCGCGAAGAATGGTTGTTCTTCATATGTCTCGGGAAGATCATTTTTGCCAGTTTGAAAAGTACTCCAGCAGTCATTGCAGCATACCAAACTTAGCAGAATGAAATGCTTTTTCCAATAGATATATGTAGTAGAGCAAGAAAAATATTTTAGAATGAATAAAAATGTGAAAAGTAAAATTTTTTGTCACCAGCTGCTGAACAGTGGAATAAAAAAACACTCTATATGCAAAAATGTTCAAAGCAAAGAAAATTTAGAATATACATTTTGTAGATGAATGACCCAGGAACAGTATAGAAGTAATTGATGTTGTACAAAATGTGTCTCTTCACATAGACAAAGAAAATTAGAACCGGAATGCAGCTTCATTGCTCATGCCATACAGAGAAGCATTGCATGGTTTTTCGCGAGACACAAGTGTACTCGTACACTCTGAGTAAATTTTCGTTGCCTTGCGATAAGAGTGTCCAGGTATTCCAATACAGATGGATCCCTGTGATGTGAATAATCCCTCTATAAATGTGATGTCCAATGAACTTCGCTACTTCATCTAGCGTCATCTTTTCTCATGAGCCACCTCACTCCGTATAAGCTGGCGTTCCAATATTTGCAGCTAAGCATATTCCTTTGCATCTTTGTGCATATCAAAATAAAAAAATATGTCGCAAGCAGTTTCAAAACATTTCGCACTACTCCGTAGTCTAGCCTAAGATGTGCTCCGGGGGCCTCCTTAACAATAGAAGAAGCTCTGCAGCCAGCCCCATCACACCGCGCCCGGGCGAAGTGTGGACCACGCACATAACCTGAGTAAGTGTAAGATTAGGCACAAAGGTCAGAAGCTATATGCACCTGTGGCGGAGGAGATAACTTGAGGATGTAAACAAAACAAACCAATGAACGGCTACGAATGTCTCAGGCTGATGCAAGACATCATCGCCATGAAACTTGAAGCTGATGTACTGTCGTCCATGAAATCTCAGCTCATTCTCACTCGATTCAGGTGGGCTCCAAGACAGTTTCAAGCAGCGCTGATGCGTGCCCATGCGCGTGTGACGACCGCGTAATAGGAGCAACTAGTGACACTTGATGTGAGCCTGTGTCTGATATATCGATAGAAGTAAAACCAAAGCAGCTGGAAACCGGTTGTGAGAGCCAACTGTACACTTTATACATGTGGCGGACCTCGAGAACTATTTTTTTCTTTTCATAAATAATATTCCCTGACTTCTAGCAAAAGCTCTCCATTGATTAGCTGACATAAATTTCCGGCAATTATTACAGCTCAACTCGATCAGATTGCGAAGCTAATACATTATATCGATATCTGGCTTGAAAAGTTTCTTTTCATGACAGAACTTTGATGTCATTGTAGCATAATCACGAGGGGTACGTACTTTTGTGAAGTTTGCCAACCTACTGTATTTTTCCAACTACACAAGCATATTGGTTCGTGCAAAAGTATAAAAAAATTGCTATGTTTCCAAAATCGGGAAATTAAAAAAAAAAAAATTCATTCACGTTGTGCAATGCTCTCTCCTCACCGTTTTCCTTTTTTTTTTTTTTCGTGCCAGATATCTGACCTTTATTGTTTTGCTTAGCTGCACAACACTTCAGTTTGTACAGGCAACAATGATGGTCATGTATTCGTATCCAGTCAAAAATGAAATGCGGCAATGTGAAATAAAAAGAATACACTGAAATCTCATAAAATAGTTGCATCTCACACGAAAATGAGTTTGTTATAACCGAAAAGTTATTGGAAAGGTCTATTTCCAACACTATATCTACCGCAAGACTATTCTTCATATACTTCATTATTACCAATATTTCTTTATATCCAGGTTTGTTATATCGAGGTATCAGTTAAATATATCATATGGCTATGCGGTACGCCGTAGTGGAGGGCTACGAGAATTTCGACCTTAGGGTGTTCTTTAATATGCACTGACACTGCACAGTGCACTGGCCTCTAAAATTTCGCCTCCATCAAAATGTGACCGCCCCGGCTGAGATCAAGCTTGTGACTTTCAGGTCAGCAGCAGAGCATCGTAACTGCTACACCCCCGCAGCCTACGACAATGGCCAATGCCAAGCCATCACAATGAAAGGTCAAATTGCCATATCATAAACAGCCAATCACGAACAAGCCTTCAATGAAGAGAGCAGAAATTATTGAAAAACATCACATACAAATGCCTGTGTGACGGGTGCACCTTCAAAGTTGCATTTATGTGGACACAGTGACACGTTCATGTACGATGCTGTCGTTGCCGCCACTGAAACCTGCAACCCACAATCGTTAGCTGGGCAAATACATGATGCCGAGAAGGTTAACTGAATACGTATTGGAAAAAAGGGTCTATTTGGCGCGTAGGAGATCAACACGCAATACTGTCAGCAACACGACAGATGTGCCGACTTGCCGTGCCACGTGTCCGTGACAGTTGTGCGGGCCGGAAAACGATCGTACCAATGCGGCCGCTAGTGGCACACGCATCCACAGCGTCGCGGCGTCGCCAGCCGAATGGAGACGCCTGTCGATGGTGTCGTTGGATCAGCTCTTTCGCGTGGGAGTCAGAGGTCCCAGGAGAAGAGGTGGTGCTTGACGAGCATGTCGCGCACGCCTTCGCGCAGCGGTTGTGAAGGCTCTCGCTGCGTCGGCAGCTCCCAGTTGGGATTCAGGTTAAACGCAAACTGGGACAAGAGCCTGCGCAGCAACGAGTTATGGCACATTACTACAGCTCGCATGTGATTGTGGAAACGAACGAAGGATCAATAATAGGCTTGTGAAAATATTCGAATGCTTAGAATACTCGAACCAATAGTACAGTACTCTGATTCTCTTGGATTCAAATTTAAATTATTGAAAATTTCAAAGTATTTAAAGTAAACGAATTGGTGTGTTTTAGTTCGCACGTAAACCCCCATAAAAGCGGTTTCACTGCAGTGGAGGAGTGTTAAACCGTGAAAGCACCTCATTCTTGAATGAAAATTAGTCTGCATGTAACTTCCTTTAAAGGGCCCCTCACCGGGTCCGACAATTTTGAGCTGACGAGCGCAATGCATACATGGGGCGTTCACGACCATGTCTGCCCAAATTTGCTATAATACACACCGTGTAAATGGGTCAAACTTTAAAATGGACGCTGCTTGCCCTTCCTTTCATGGGTGCACACCCAGAGAATGAGGGGATGACGTAGACATTGGAATTGCCTTACGTAGACTGTAGTGCTGTGACGTCGGTCCTCTACGTAGACTGTGCTTTGACGTTGCCAACAGTAGCACGTGACACGGTAAAAATTATTTCACACGACATGCGTAGCTTTTGTAAGTTGTTGCACGAATCGATTAATAAAGCTTGAGATAAATAATGAGACACAAAAAGGGAATGTGCGCGTCCTTTTCATTTAGTTTTTCCCGTGCATGAGTTTGTGTCCCCGCGGTAAGTGCGTCGAGCAGAAGCCAGCCCTGGAAACGAAACTAATGGTCCTGCACTTTGTGGGGATCTGAGGCGCGCCTGCGACCATTTCGTGGGCATTCCGCCACACGGCCACACCCTTTTGCTTTCCTGCTCTGTTAACACCACGTGGCGATAAATGGCGCCACGTACGGGCACGGCACGCGGTACGCGCGCGCCGAGGGAGCGCTATTTTCTCCGTGGACGGCGCCGGGTAAGCACGTGTTTTCCTTCGTCCGTGTCCCCTTTGGGTATCGCCGGACTGTAACCTGCCCGGGGTGGTCTTGGGCACCTCGGCAGGCGTGTTTACTTGAGTGCTAGCTTCGGTAGCGTACGCTAAGCCCAGAGCGGTGCCTAGTGCTTGAAGTGGTCGTACCACAACGAGCCGCACTTGCCGTAGGCCTACGCGTACGAGGTTTGCCCTAACACTCGCGACCAGGCCCATTGGCCATCGTGAGAGTGCGCAGCATAGCCGCGAGGGACCTTTTCCCGACCGGCGTGTCAAAGCTCGCCATTGCCAGCTGCGACGTGCTCGCAGTTTTCCCCTTATTGTGAACGTCCGCGTGCGGGTGCCTTTGCTACCCGCGTCCCGGGAGCGGACGTTGTACTGTCGTTCGGGGTGCCGCCAGAGGCAATAAAGTGTTGTGTACTTTTGCATTAGAACACTGTCTACTTGCCGCGCCGCGCTAAACGCCTTATTAGTTGAGCGCGCGCGAAGCGGTGCGCTACACGCAGGTAAACGGAGTAGTGGCCCAGTGGCTCGCTAAGCGTGAATTCGCGGTGATCGTCCGCTGCAGTTAGTAGCGGGGTCACTATACTGGCGCCCAACGTTAGTAGCGGTGGGGTCACCACACTGGCACCCAATGCGGTATCAAAGGCTCATTAAGCCTTTGATTAGTCTTAGCCGAGTCAGCCCGCCATTGCGAATCAGGCTCGCCGCGTTTACCCGTGTTATGTCTGCTCCGCGTGAGTTCTGTCCGCTGACGCTTTTAGCAGATACCGCATTGCTCGAGAACAGGGCCAGTGCCCCCCTTGAGCATCACAGTCGCGCACCCTCACTTGTCACAAGCCCCAGTCGGGATGACACGAGGCGCTACGTATCAGCTCCCACTGGAGAGGTAGCGTGTTTTGAGTCCGGGGCCATAGCCCAACCCGAACAGTGCACAAGGGCAAATTGGACTACTACTGCTCCCTTTGGAATGCATGGCAGTTCCATGTCACAGTGCTCCGAAACGGCTCTCAGTGGAGCTTCCGGGGCGCAGATCGGCACCGCGGCCTCAGCCGTTGCCGAATTTTGCCCGCTGGCTGCTACGCAACCTAGCAGCCAAGCTCATTTCGAGCACGCGCCTGCACCGCTAGCCGCAAGCGGCCTAGCATTTTCACGGGAAGCTGCCCCAAAAGTCAGCTGTGAAAAAAAGGCGCCATTTTGAAACCGCGCCGCTTATCGAGCTCGGAGACAGTTCCCCATTGCTCGCCCGCACCGCTAAAGCACCGACAGCTTCCTTTGAAGCGGGCGCACAGACGCTGCTGCAAAATGCCGCCCAAATGATTCAGGCACTCATGGGGGCAGTCCAAACGCTTTCGGCCGTTCCGAAACGCCCTCATCCCTCTGTCATGTTGGCCGTTCCGACCTACAGCGGGTATGGTGATCTGCAAAGTGCAAGAGATTACCTGGACTCCCTCACACGTTATCAGAGAGCCATGGGTCTAGACGACCAGGAAGTGCTCGGACGCGTCGTCCCGGCTGCACTGACTGACACGGCGGCCAGGTGGCATCGGCTTTCCGGCCACCGAGCAGCAACCCTCGATGAGTTCCGCACGGCCTTCCTGCGCGAATTCTTACCCGCTGACTACGAGAGTAGGATGCGGCGCGAGCTCGAGCTCCGCACACAAGCTCCTGATGAGTCGCTTCAGGAGTACGTACGCGCGATGGAAGACCTTTTTTTCTATCGCTGAGCCCAGAGCCTCGAACGAGGAGCGCGTCGAACGGGTGATTAGGCAGGCACATCCGACTTTTTCGGCATACCTGCGCGGCAGTCACTTCCGTGATTTGGAGGAATTGGCCGTCGAGGCAAAGCGCATCCAAGGCGACGTTCTCGCCGCGCGTTCCTATCGCCCGCCACCGCCAGCCAGCGAGGCCCTCGAACCGCGCTGCGCGTGGGGAGGGGCCATGACCCTTCCTCAGCGACAACAGCCCGCCGGAGCTGCCTTTGCGGCTACCGCTACAGGTGGGCGCGCGTGGGAGATAAGCGATCGAGCTTTAGATCCCTACACGTACGGGAGGCGGGCAGCCGGTTCTGCATCGCAACTCGACGCGCGCGAGCAGGGACGAAATCCGACCCAGCGCATCACCGGTGATAACGGTCGTCAGAGCGGTTCCTTTGATCACGCGGCGAACCCACCCCGGCAGCTCGAAGCTGCTCCGTCGCGGGAAAGGGACAGCGATGGAGTGCCCTGTTTCCGCTGCCGTCAACGAGGGCACATAGCGAGGGAGTGCTCCGCGTTTGTGCCTCCTGTGAGGCAGGGAAACGGGAGCGCGGGCCGTTCGTGAAGGCACGAGCGGCCGAACCCTTGCTTCTCCCCTCTGCGTATCGGGCAAGCAGTCTTTCTGGTGCGCACGCGCCGTTTACTTCGGTCACCATTGTCGGTCGCAAATTCTCGGCGTTGCTGGACACGGGCGCAAGCGTTTCGTCGTTTGGCGAACAGGTGTTGTCCCACTTGCAGAAGCGCTCGGTGCGCTTGCGGGACAGCCGAACGACATTCACCCTCGCGAAAGGCATGGCCCAGTCGGCGGGCGCCGCGAGGTTGACTGTCAGATGAAGAGGCCGAATGAGACGCGCGCGTTTCGTTCATCTTCCAGGGCTCAGTGTTCCTGTGATTCTCGGTCGGGACTTTCTCCTAAAAACCGGTGTCGTAGTGGACATTGCGAATGGAGGCTATCGCGACGGACCTTTTTCCGAGCTAAAGCCGTTCATCAGCCCATCGGCGCTTTCTGTTGCCTGTGCAGTTGAAGCGTCGAAACCGTGTCACGTGCAAACTTCGGGGGCAGGCCCCTGCGCTATGCACTCGTCGGCTCAAAATCCCCATCGGGATCGAGCGGCACAACACGAAGAGGCTCCGCATCCTTTGATCGCCTGTGCGACTCAATTGAATGATACACAGAAGGCTCGTTTGTCGGCACTGTTGCGCGAATACGATGAGCTCTTCACCGATCAACCTGGCTGTACCGATTTGGTGAGCCATTCGATCGAAAATGGCGACGCGCTTCCTTTGAAGTGTAACCCCAGGCCCGTCAGCCAGGCCAAGAGGCAGGTCATTGACGGCTTTCTGGACGAGATGCTCTCATCTGGCATTGTTCGCCGTTCGTCCAGCGCCTGGGCGTCTCCTATTGTGTTGGTGCCTAAGAAAGATGGCAGTCATCGCCTGTGCGTAGACTATCGCCGTCTCAACGGAGTGACTCATAAGGATGCCTATCCGCTCCCCACGATTAGCTCCATCGTAGGAAACCTCAGCACTGCACGGTATTTTACCACATTAGATGCCTCCAAAGGTTACCTACAGGTCCGGATGGATGAGCGTGTCTGGTGCAAGACCGCATTCACATCCCACAGAGGGTTATTTGAGTTCACTCATATTGAGTTCACTCATATGCCCTTTGGTCTTTTCAATGCTCCTGCGACTTTTCAGAGACTCATGGACCGCGTCCTCGGGGAAGCAAAGTGGTCTTACTGCATGTGCTACCTCGACGACATCGTGATTTATTCACGAACCTTCGAAGAGCACTTGGCCCACATTGCCGATGTGCTCGAGAGGGTGAGAGCCGTCGGGATGACGTTAAATCCCGCAAAGGCCCAACTAGCGCAAACCCGAGTTCAGTTACTTGGCTTCACGCTGGGCGAAGGCTCCATTGAGCCAGATCGGGAGAAACTTCCGAGCAATCCTCGATTTCCCGGCGCCCAAGGACGTACGCGGCCTGCGCCGCTTTCTCGGAATGGCCAATTTTTACCGGTCGTTCATTCCGTCCTGTGCCCGAGTGCAGGCGCCCTTGACCAAGCTCTTGGGTAAGTCATCTGAGTGGCGATGGGGACCTGAGCAGCAAGAGGCATTTTGTCGTCTGTCTAGCGCCATTGCGGAGACAGCGCAGCTCAAGCTCCCCGACCTGACCAGACAGTTTGTTGTCCAGACTGACGCAAGCGATCTGGGATTAGGAGCAATTCTCCTACAGGAATACGATGGTGTGTTGCAGCCGCTGGCCTTTGCCAGCCGCTCGTTGATACCCGCGGAAAGGAATTATTCCATGACTGAGAGGGAGTGTCTCGCCATCGTGTTTGCATTGTGGAAGTTTGATGTCTACCTTGATGGGACAAAATTTGTGGTGCAAACAGATCACAGCGCGCTTAGCTGGCTGATGCGGCTCCGTGAGCCTGCAGGCAGGCTAGCGCGCTGGGCTCTCCTAATACAGCATTATGACTTTTCAGTGCAGTATCGGAAGGGGAGCACTAACGTGGTAGCTGACGCGCTATCTCGTGCCCCAGTGTCGACCAGGAGCCTGGATCCCGGTGCGACAACCGCTAGCGGTGCCTTTGCGCAAGCAAGCGGCGCGGGCGAAACGGCGGCGGAGCCGCCGAGTTGAGAAAAGGATGAGTGCAGCGACGAGCAAACCCTTTCCATGGGCCAGGCAAGCAGCGCGCCGCGAAGCGGGGGAGAGGGGGAGCGAAAGGGAAGCGAACCCATAACGCCAATGCGAGCGGAGGCGATGGCTGCAGTCCTGAGTGGGAACGATACCAAGCTCCCCTTTGGGAGAATGGGAATCGCTTTCAGCAGACAAGAGTTACTGAAGGCCCAGCAAGATGATCAGTTTTGTCGCGAGTTGAGCGACGGTCTCAGGGAGACGGAGCGCCGAGACGCTGCTGGTAGTGCGGCAGGCGCAGGGGGACGGGAACCGGCGTGTGTCGCTGGGTCCCCCGGGGATACATATTTGCTGGACCATGATGGACTCCTGCTGAAGTACATAACCACCGATGAGGAGTCAGTGGACCCGTTTAAGGTGGTTGTGCCCAAAAGTCTAAGAGGCGCACTGTTGCGAGCCTCTCACGACGAGCCCATTGCCGGTCACCTGGGTGGCTCTAAAGTTTTTGCGAAACTGAGCAAGGTTGTGACTTGGCTTGGCATGAAGCGTGACATTTTTCGCTATTGCCGTTCCTGCCACGTCTGTCAAACGGTGAAACCAAGGGGTGGCAAGCCGCCCGGCTTGATGAAACCGATTGTCAGTGAGCGTCCGTGGCAAGTAGCCACCTGCGATCTAATGGGGCCGTTCCCCAGGAGTAAACAGGGGTTCATACATCTGATGGTAGTTGTTGATAATTTTTCCAAATGGGTGGAGCTGTTTCCGCTGCGGAAAGTGACAGCGCGAGCGGTGCTAGAGAGGCTACAGGAAGTGTTTTGTCGGTTCGGCTTTCCGAAAAGATTGATCACGGACAATGCGTCGTATTTCACCGCTCGGGTGTTTGGTGATACGTGCCGTTCCCTAGGAATAGATTACTGCACCACTTCACCCTACCATCCCCAGTCTAATTTGACGGAGCGAACCAATCGTACGCTCAAACCGATGTTGGCGGCCTTTGCCGAAAGTCAAAGGGACTGGGCAGACCATTTGAGTGAACTCGCGTTTGCAATTCGAACCTCCGAGAGTCGCTCTGCTGGTTTCTCTCGCGCCTTCCTTAATTTCGGAAGGGAGTTGGCAAATCCGGTGACCAGTGTCATGCAATGCCAGCTCGGAGACGAGGAAGAATCGGCAGACTGTTTTGCTTACGCTTCCACACTTCGGGACAGGCTTTGTCGAGCTCTTAGTAGAGCGAGGCAAAGTTTGGCATCGGCCAGGGCCGAGCAAAAGGCCCAGTACGACCGAAAACGTCGCCACCTTTCATTTAAGGTGGGTGACCTCGTCTTGAAGCGCAACCACGCTCTTAGCGACTCGAGCAAAGCTTTCTCAACTTCGCTCGCTCCAAAGTGGCTTGGTCCATACAGAGTGGAAAAAGCTTGGACTCCACTCGCGTACTTGCTGAAAGACCCGCTTTCAGGAAAACTCAGCCGTGCCCATATCGCAGACCTGAAAGCCTTTGCGTCGAGGTCTGACGAGCCTGCGCCAGCGCCCAGTGGCTCTTCGCGCAAGCAACGGCGCACACTCGGCGCGGCGGACCGCATTCGGACCACGCACCAGTATAATCTGAGGAAGCGGTCACCTTAGTGATTTCGCGCCGGACGGCGGGCTTATTTCCGCAACCGAAGGCCCTCATTTTTACTTTCTAGTCTCAGTTAGCTAACTTTTTTACAGCCAGTGCTTGCAAAGAAGTCTGTTCCGCCCAGTTACTGCTGCTGATTGTCATTTGAGTGTTGTTGTTTACTTGATGTTTTTCAGTGTTTTCTTTTTTTTTTTATTCTCGCTGGAGGAGGGGATTGTGAATTGGTGCTTTAACGTGGGGAGAGGGACAAATGACACTCTGCACTTCCCTTGCGGTGCACGTTTGGAGAGACCCGACCATCGGAGGTGTGTGTGCGTGTGGCGACAACTTAGGAAGTCACCGATACCTACACCACTTTGGACTCTGGAGGTGTTCGGAGACCTGCACGAGGCCAGCTGTCGCAGACGCTGTACACGACTCGACCGACGCCGAAGCCAGTATATTTGGTGACCATTATTCCAGCAGAAGGGCCGGCTGTCGCAGCGAGGTCCATCCGAACCTCCACCGAGGCGGCGTTCGTCGGACTCGCAGGGCTGTCGTCAACATCGACGAGACGAAGGTGAGCCCGTTCCTCGCATGAAGGCCTCAACCAGAACCCTCCCTTTGAACTCTCGCATCCACGCAATCACCCAAGTCAGACATTACGTGACGCTGCCCCTCCGAGCCGTGGACGCGCTCTTGTGTGAGCATCATGAACTCCCGTTACCCCTCTTCCGCGGAGCCATTGTATTTGTCAAGTGTATTCTTGTGTGTTTATTTTTTTTCTTCAGCAGCAGTTGCAGAGCGAGGCTGAGGCTAGCTGTTGCCCATTGCATGACGCCTTTGCATGCATGGGCGACGACCGGCTGCCTTTGCAGACCGGTATATAGGGTGAATTAAGAAGAGGAGGATGTGGGGATCTGAGGCGCGCCTGCGACCATTTCGCGGGCATTCCGCCACACGGCCACACCTTTTTGCTTTCCTGCTCTGTTAACACCACGTGGCGATAGATGGGGCCACGTGCGGGCACGGCACGCGGTACGCGCGCGCCGAGGGAGCGCTCTCTTTTCCGTGAACGGCGTCGGGTAAGCACGTGTTTTCCTTCGTCCGCATCCCCTTTGGGTATCGCCGGACTGTAACCTGCCCGGGGTGGCCTTGGGCACCTCGGCAGGCGTGTTTACTTGAGTGCTAGCTTCGGTAGCGTACGCTAAGCCCAGAGCGGTGCCTAGTGCTTGAAGTGGTCGTACCACAACGAGCCGCAGTTGCCGTAGGCCTTCGCGTACGAGGTTTGCCCTAACACTCGCGACCAGGCCCATTGGCCATCGTGAGAGTGCGCAGCATAGCCGCGAGGGACCTTTTCCCGACCGGCGTGTCAAAGCTCGCCATTGCCAGCTGCGATGTGCTCGCGGTTTTCCCCTTATTGTGAACGTCCGCGTGCGGGTGCCTTTGCTACCCACGTCCCGGGAGCGGACGTTGTACTGTCGTTCGGGATGCCGCCAGAGGCAATAAAGTGTTGTGTACTTTTGCATTAGAACACTGTCTATTTGCCGCGCCGCGCTAAACGCCTTATTAGTTGAGCGCGCGCGGAGCGGTGCGCTACACGCGAGTAAACGGAGTAGTGGCCCAGTGGCTCGCTAAGCGTGAACCCGCGCGTGATCTTCCGCTGCACTAGTAGCGGGGTTACCACAACTTTCGAGCACTCAATATTATCATCTATTCTAGCGCGTCTAACTCCGAATGAGTGTGCCCCGAAGTATCCATCCCGCAGAAACCGGCAGTAGACCACGAAATAACGCTGGTTAACAAAACGACGCCACTCGCGTGCTCAGGGGTCGGGCTTGCTCGAGAACGTCATGGAAACGTGACCGTTTCCTCGAATGCCAGAGAAGATAAGGAAGAGATTTGGCTAGCGAAGACTACGTGGGGCGAGCTGCAAGGGTTTCTAGCTCTCCTCCTCTTGTCATGGTTTCACGTCGCGACGAAATACCGATTTTCGCAGCTCATAATGAACCGATTGAAAAAATTCTGGGGGCGTAACCCTCTCCTTCAAACACACAACTGCCAGTGTCTAACTAGAATTCGTCATGGGCCTCGTGAGGGACTCTTTAAATGTGGTTTTACTGCAGTGAAGGGGTACTAAACTGTGAAAATGCTAATTAATTGTAAATCCGCACTGTTGCGAAGCCCCACTTCAAGGTTGAATGAACACGTCACCCTCACATTGATTCATCATTTTTGATGTTTAAAAGCTTGCTAAATGGCTTATGTGCTCTAAGTACAGTAAATACTGAACATGTGTTACAGGTTATCACTTGCATTCTACCAAAAGTCAAATCCTGCTACTATTCAAAGTTGTTCCCACTTGTTTTGAACAAAAAATAATAATAAAAAGGCATTTGCACAGGCCTTGTTTCAATTAAGATATATATACATATATATATACGCACACACACACACACACACATACTGTGCGCGTTAGCTAGGTCATGACAAATACGCCCATTTTTTTGTTATGACATGCGTTATACACTATTCCAATTCGATTTGAATTTATTCGACCAAAATCAGTATTCGCTTCGAACCTGAAATTTTCTATTCTCGCAAGCCTAATTAACACTAGTCACATTACCAGTGAAGCCAAACTGAAGATGCTCTGGTAATTCAAACTGGACACGAATTCATTGTGCTTCTGGCCGTGGGTGAACACTCTGCCCGACCGCTCTGCGACGTGGCGTGTGATACGCACCTGAGCTCGCACTTGATCTGCACCCAGCCGGGGCTGTTGATGAAGGACCAGGGCTGGTACCACTTGTGCACCACCGACAAGCACGAACAGAGCACCTCGAACCACAGGTGCAGCACCTGCTCACTGCTCGATCAGAAAAAACATTTTTCACTACGCAATTGCAGTTACAATCAATGCCAACGTATAATTCTCATATAAAAAGCAAAATAAGCATTGAAAGACAATGACAATTTTTCACTAACGATCTGGTTAAAAATGCTGCAGCTAACTGGTTGCACCACCTGAAATGTATGCTACAAGAAGACAGCTAAAGATTACCTCTTTATAGTGAGTTCAAAGCATAGAATAATGCATTTTTACAATCAGAATTTTCATGCAAGCCAGATTGCCAACTTGACTGATATTTATTCTTACTGCTGCAATGAACGTCATATATAATGAGGTAATTTATGTGGTGTAGATGCTATAACGAGGTTTGACTGCATTAGTAACTATATTTCACTGGCATTCATGTACAGTAGGCTCTTATTAAGTGGAACCTGAAGGGACCGGGAAAATGTGTTCCATTTACCAGGAGTTCTGTTTACCATTTTTCTGTTTACTGAAAGTCCGCTGTACGATTACTCGGGGAGTCGCCAACTTTTAAGGGGTACTCAATGGTACTTACCAACAACACTAAAGAAAAGAACGGTGAGACCACTCACTTCAAGCCAATGCAGACCAGGGAGCGCAGCTTGACATCCATCTGAGCATGGGCCTGGTCATGTGACATGTTCACAGCCTGAACTGACTGAGAAGAGACACAGAGGTACAACTTTTAACGCTTCACGCCCCATATCTACATGAACACAAGCATGCAGTCATGCCATTTCACTTTGGTTATTTGGTCCACAAGGAAAAAAGAATCAATATCAAACAAGTGTCGCAAGTTAATTTTTTTTTTTGCTTGTTTGGCTGCAGAGTATGCCTCATGGGCTCAGAAGATGTTTTCTGTACAACTTCTTGATTATTCAATCTTGGTGAAAATACAACTAAATGATGTTGCTGTAAATAAGAACAAGGTAGTTTAAAGCATGAAGCATTTAGGCATACTTAAACAATTGAAAAAAAAAATTTACGGGTCAGTTACACAAAGCATCTACATTGAAATGACCCACTACTCGTCACGAAACCTTTGTAAAAAAAAAATTCTTACGCTATATTTTCCCTCTCTTTCTTACTGTTACCAATACCAATAGTCACCTGGTATACATCAACAAAAAGAAAGCTTCACTGAGCTAACGTCACTTAGTAGACGCTGCAATTTTTTTCAACAACCAAAATTTCCTTTAAAAATAGAGAATAACATCAAAGAACTAATAAAGAAAGCGAAATATTCTTGATTTATCAAAACAGTTAGGAGGCTAATACTCGGCAGCTAATTTGTAGAAAATTTATCATGCGCATACAGTACTCACCCTGTAGAGCACTTCCTCGGGCGTGAGCACTTTGCCATCTTCGTCCAACCTGAACACACGAAGTTCGACATGTCGTCAACACCACTACTCGGCTGTGTTCTTCTGCACAGCCCGACTGCGTGCAGTAGAGTTGCAACATTCTAGGCCAAGACAGATCACTTAACTGCCAATTTACTGTATAACAGGTTACCTTACTTCTCAGTAACTTGTTGGCGAGTCTGTCGGAACTTGAAACGTGTATACAAGATAAGCAGATGAGGCGCGTGCCAAACAAACTCAAATGTACGAACCTTGCCAATTACAAGGCCGTTCACATGTGAATCAAACTACATTTTGGTGCGCAAGCACGAGGTTTGCCTACACCTCTCGGTTTTGGCAGCGCTGCCAGGTAATATGGTGCAAAGCAATATCCGCACCTGTAGGTCTTGCAGAGGACGAGCCGAGAATAGACGGAGTTGAAGTCCTTCTCCACCTCCTTGTTGGCAACCTTGGCAACGACAGAACGAGGACAATGCGACAGTACAGTCGAATGCCTTCAGAAAGAGGGGGTTTCTAACATCATGGCTACATTGAGGAGGTTGCAATGCTTGATCTTTGTAAACAATTAGACGTGTAAAATGAAAGCCACAGTCTCCTGGGCACGAAATGACTCGAATTATTTTTCTTCCCTCTTGATTCTATTCAGCCTTTTTGTGGAGGCCCAGCTTACTTGAGCAATACTATTAAGAATTAAAACACTGCGTACGCGAATGTCACTTTTTCAGTTTGATGCAAAAAATACGCTATGTTTTACAATTCAAGACATATCAGCGAATATAACATGCTTCTAACTTAAGAAGCATGTTAAGAACAACGATAAAAGGCTTTTGAACAATGTGAATTTCCTCTGGATATGCGATTTCACGGCATAGCAGCCCCCACCACAGTACAACCACCTTTAAGGGGGTTACATGAGATAAAACATGTCTGTTCATTTGTTTCAAATGCTTCGAAACTGAGAAATTTCTAGGCTTGCGTGAATATTCGAGTGCTTTGGATATTCAAACATATATCACGGTATTCAAATTTGCCTTGATTCGAATGCGAAAATATTTTAAATGAACGAATAGGTGTATATTAATCCACGTGTAACCACCATAAAGGTCGTTCTACTGCAGTAAAAGAGTGCTAAGCCATGAAAGCACTTAATTGAATATAAAATTAGCATGTAACCTCCCATAAAGATGGCTTCACTGCAGTGAGAAAGTGCGAAGTTGTGAAAGCATTGAATAACAATAATCAGCATGCAAGTTTCTGTAAAGATGGCTTCACCGCAGTAAAGGAGTGCTAAACCGTGAAAGCACTTATTTAAATGTATTAATCAGCATGTAAGTTCTTGTAAAGATGGCTTTACTGCAGTAAAAGAGTGCTAGGCTGTGGTAGCATTAGCCTAAATGTATTAATAAGCGTGCAACCTCTTGTAAAGATGGCTTCACTGCAAATAAATGAGTGATAAGCCATGAAAGCATTTAATTATATGTATTAA
This sequence comes from Rhipicephalus microplus, assembly GCF_043290135.1. Classification (NCBI taxonomy): domain Eukaryota; kingdom Metazoa; phylum Arthropoda; class Arachnida; order Ixodida; family Ixodidae; genus Rhipicephalus; species Rhipicephalus microplus. The sequence continues at coordinate 68,793,614 of NC_134706.1, forward strand.
CTAACATGTAACTTCTTGTAAAGATGGCTTCAATGCAGTAAAGAAGTGCCAAGCTGTGAAAGCATTTGATTAAAATTGTTAATTCACATGTAACTTCCTGCAAGATGGCTTCACTGCAGTAACAGAGTGCCAAACCATGAAAACACTTATTTATTGGAAATCTGCACTGCTACGAAGTCCCACTTCAAGGTTAAATGAACATACCACCCTCACATTGATAGATCATTTTTGACGCTTAATAGCCTATCATGCCGACTTATATGCTCTAAGTAGAGTAAATATTAAAACGAAACATGTCTTACAGGTTGTCATTTGCATTCTACCAAAAGTCAAGTCCTGCTGCTATTCAATGTTGTTCGCACTTGCTTTGAACAAAAAAAAAAAGGCATTTGCACAGGCCTTGTATCAATTTAAAAAATATATATTGTGCAGATTAGTTAGGTCATGAAAGATATGCCTTCTTTGTTTACATTTTTTTACAACACATACTATTAAAATTCAATACGATATTATTCGACCAAAACCACTATTCGCTTCGAACCCAAAATTTACTATTCGCATTGAGCCTAGAAATATGACATTCATGTCGAAGTGAACTTGAACACCGTAATTGTCACTTGACCATTCAAGGCGCCAAATAAACGCCCATTCCTTGTGTGTCGCTGCCTCTCTTAGGCACGGGGGGTTTTATTACACAACCTATGCTGTATGGTGCAATACGCAACACTCACCTCCTCAATGAAGAGCCACGGGTGGCAGGTGCCGCCAAGAAGACTGGACCGCTTCATTCCATATTCCAGAACTGCCTTCAGTGTCGGACACAACCTGTAGGGCCCACGCGAGCGCGGAATGCCGAAAATTCGATCATCTTGAGAACAAAGAAAATATTGGGGAAAGATAGAATGCAGTAATACAATTTTACAATGTCCTATCATAACTGTAGCGATGTTGTAATAAAACAGTGATCGCAACACCAGTTGACAACCGTTTTCTTTTCTTCTCAAGCAGCACAATGGTTTCCCCAATGCCCTCATGACTTTACGGTAGATTACACAATTGTTCTGTTTTAAAGCGATCATATTACCAAAATGAAAAAGCAAGTAACACTGTCACGAGCGCACGTCACAAGTGATTAGAAACACTGTCTATTTACTGCAGGTTCGTTGAAAGTATAACAGCAACCTAAATATCACAAAGACCATGCAACCTATGCAGGAGTGACGGAAAGAAGTGTAAATATAAGGGCACGTTTTCTTTGTTAAGCATGATATTAATGAGAACTAATACACAATGATGCCAGGAAAGCTATAGGGGATGTTATTCAAAGTACTAATTGTAATGTAAAGATAAATAAAGAAAAGTGCACGAACAGGTACCGAACATGCGACCTTCGAATAATGCGTTCGATGCTCTACCAACTGAGCTATGGCGGCGGTTATCCTTTTGTCCACTTTGTATGATATGTATGAGCTTTTAAACAGGGGAGCGTCAGTCTGCAAGAGTGCCATTTTACGTGCACCCTCGATGTGCTGCTGATTAAAAACTTGTCAAACCGAGTAGGCTGTGACGTACAGTAATTAGCGAAGCACAAAACATTGGAAACTGATGATACGTTTGGTAAACATCAATTAAATAAATAGTGCCTGCTTTTATTTCAATGGGAGCTTCAGCTCTCAGTTAATGGGGGGCATGGTAATGCAAATTATCTTAGTTAATAATGAAGCTAAAGGGATGAAATTTGGCATGCAGATGTAATTTGTTGTGCTGATATCATAACTGGAATCGGTTCCAAGTTATCTAATATAACTTTTAAGTTACAACGCTTGATATAGTCTCATTGTCACCTGGAATTTAATTAGCTAATTAGAGACAAGTTTGTCCAAATTTTTGCATAAGAATATTTACAAGGGTCCATTTTGTGCCGTAACACTATTGATTTATTTTTTATATTTAACTAAACACAGAATTTTTTCTTAAATGACCTGGACATATTGTCTCACCAACAGCTTTTACAAAAAGCCAATAACAAAAGTCTGTATGATGTGCACACAAATATGGACGGCTTTACGGCGCTCACCAATGTCTAAAAAATCCAAGTGCAGGAAACGGAATGGCTATAGCTTAATTTGTTGTGAAATGGCACAGGAATGACTGACAGCAACTGCTCAAAAAATGAAACCCGAGAAAATGGAGCACAAAGAAGTTGGAGCTAGAAGCTGATAAAACGCAACTCAGAAGAAAGCTGGCTTTATTTTTCACTGGAGAAATGCATCTTTCTGTGGCTATCTCAAGGTCCAATCTGTCCTTTTTATGATGATGCCAATACGGTGGCACTTTGCCAAGAGAAAGCTGCAAATTTGCATTTTGCTATGCCCAATTTTCACATAGCTTTTGACGACAGCCCACCAGTAAAATGCTTGTTTCTCAACTTCTACTACTTACTTTGATCTAAAATCACACTATGATGTAAAACATGGTCTCAGAATTACACAAAAAATTTTATGAAAAAAAAACTGAACATTTTAACCAAATTTACAATACCCATTGCCACGTTCCCCCTTAACACAACTGGCACAGCGAGAAGCCTGAAAAGGCAACAGGGCTGAATAAGAGCATTACTAATTGGCAGCACTTACGTCCCTCGTACTAGGTCTGTGATGGCTTCTGTCACCGAGTCATCCCCTGCACTGGAGTACTGAATCGTAAAGAAAAAACAAACCGTGAGCATAAAAACAAACTCATAGATTTGCATGACTTTCACCATAGACAGTGGACTACTATCATACCCCATTTCAAGATATACACTCAAACCTCAATATAACAAATACGAATATCACAAAATATCTGTTATAACAAAGTAAATGAAAAACATTCTTGCGACAGATACAGTGTTAGGAATATCCTTACCAGGGAGGAAGCACGCACAATGTCTGGTCGAACACACACACTAACCTCTACTTCCCTGCCCCTGTCCATCCTCATGATGATGATGATGATGACGGCAGCACTGGCACCAACTGTGGTGTTATCTCTCGGCCTTCCGGTTGGCCCCTCCGCCACATGGTCCTTACAACTTTTATAGCTAATTTTCTGGTATAATGCACTTATTTTCTTGTAAGATGCAACTTTGTTATAATGAGGTACGAGTGTACTCATACCTCATTATAAAGATGAGTTCGTTATATCCAGAAATTCATTAGAAAGGTATATTCCTAACAATATATTTATTGAAAGACTATTTTTCATTTACTTCGTTATAGCTGATACTTAGTTATATCCATGTTTGTTATATTGAGGTATGAGTGTATTGCTTTGTGGCAATTCATACAGAGCTTGCAGTTCATTTATCCAAAGCTGTACAAATTGTAACAAGGTCCTCCTTCATTGCAGTTGCTGTCTTTGAGTACATTTCAAGAATGACTTTAGTGCCAGTTCTGAGCAAGATGTGGTACCTGTTTGCTGCGTTCATCTAGCAGTTCCACAAACTTTGCTGGAAACCACCCTCGCAGGCCGTTCAGCTCTCCGATCCAGCAGTGCTCGTCCTTTTGACTGATGATCTACAACGGGACACATTTCAACCCAAGTGTGTTAGAACAATTTATGCGCACTTTTAGATGTCGAATTGCTCCGAATATTTGCGTAATCATCACCACCACTGTGAAGCACAGCTGTATGATCTAAAATGATTTGACTCATATTCCAGGAAGCCCATTCCCAGGAACATATTCCTACTTATCGCCGGACTATCACTTTTCTCTGTACTTTCTTGATCATAATATTATTTGGCCAAACTATGCAGCGCCTCTGCTATATCTCACACGACAGAGACAACTGAGACAACAATGAAACTTTCAGAAGCTGCAGACCGTGAATAGCGTGGTAGAATAGAAAACGATCAGTATCACATTACAATAACACGGCAGTATAGATTAAAAATAGCATATAGTAAATTTTAAGTGCTCTGTTGTTAATTAAGATAATAAGAAAGGTGTAAAGCTTGGCAGATGACATGTTGAATAGAATAGATGCACAACTGGCGTATCAACAAGCATCAAGAAATATGGAGTCATCAAAGTGTTGCACAGAGAAATACAGTCAGATAATGAGGTTTTGCTTAGCTGACCCAAAAAATCGGGTGACTCATTATTATAAGAACACAGCTAGCCACGAAGAACTTAGCATTCTTGGGTGGACATGCTTTAAAACGGTGGCATTGATGGAGATGCACGTGGGCAAGCTGCGCATGCTCAAGTTAGAAACTTGTTGAGTGTTGGTTGTGAACGAGCTATTCCGAGACCGAAATCAGTCGAAAAGTAGTGCTCATTCGTGAGTTGCCTACTCTTGCGTAAAGGTCTTCGCTCTTAGTGTGACTTGGTATCAAAATAGACTGCAATAGAATCATATGTAGTTTACAGCGATAATAAGCACGCCAAGAAGCTTTAAAAAAATTCCATCTAACCAACCGGCCCCTCAGTGAACAGAACTGAAGATGACACAGGGGTCACAGAGCGTGCACCGACCGTGATGATGTCGTTCTTGCGGAAACCCAGCTCGTCGTCGTCATGCCGCTCAAAGTTGAGCAGGGCCTTGGCGCGCCGGTGGCGCGACCGGGACACGTTGGCGAAGTTCTCGTGGTCGCGCGCGTGGCTCTCCATGGAGTAGTCGGAGTTCAGCGTCTGCGCCACACAACCGTAGCTGCAGCTTGCCCCGACTTAAAGTTCCCATTAACTCTGCAAAGGCATGCTAGCACAAAACAGGTGCTAATCAGTGCAAACAGAGGAATAAAAAAATTAATGAAGCTTCGCACTCGTGTTGCCAAGCCTCAAGTAAGCGCATAGCTGGGCAGCCTTCCTTGCTTCTATCTTGTTTTTTTTTTCTTTCCTCTTTACTTTTTTCCAGTTTTTTCTGTCCCTTTTTTATTTATGTTTATTTTCTTCCTATCTTTTTCTTCCTTCTCTGTCTTTCTATTTTTCACTTCCTTCCTCTCTTCTTTCAATGTTGATATGCCATTTTGACTGCGTTACACCAAGCAAAAACAGCATGTGACAAACCGGGCACCCAAGGTGGTGCTCCACACTTAATATTATTATCAAAGTGCTCAGAGAACAAGATGAGCACTTCTTGGCGTGAGCGCACGCTCAATATGCAAAAGTTGTCTACGATACACGCAGTTTTGCCTGCATTACGTCAAGCAACGACAACAGCATACGACAGCCCGGGCTCCCAGAGTGCTCCGCAGTAAAAAGCTCTTCACAGTCAATGTACATCGCTAGAAGAGATTAAGCATAATGCTGCATTTTACAGCAAACGGTCTGTTTACCATGCTGTCAACCAGTGAAGCGGCACAAGAAGCAGAAGCAACGACAAGCTGGTGAAGCTTATAATACAAGTCTGCTTGTAAACTCAAAATGTGTTCAGAGCCTGAACGCATTACCTCGCAAGAGGGAAATTTTTTCACGGTGTTGTGTTAACCCATACAGACCATGGCATGTTTGTGGTGTTGAGCATCTGTGTTATACGTTGTGAGTTCAATTCACAGAGGAATGTTCAGTTTTTATTTTTGCCAGTCTTTTTCTCAGAATTTATTTACATTCTTTATATTTATAAATTTTTATCTTTTCATTTATAACAGAACAGTTAGATATTTCAATAGGAGAGATATGGACTTCTGGTAGCGCATTTCACTAGAAGTACTGCAGCCTTCCCAGTTGTCAGTTGGTACTTTCATAGTACTTCCCTATGTGAAATATTCACTCATCCGGCTGTTAACAAGAATATGTTTATTGAAACTTTCTATGCTAACCAACACCGCTCTGAGGGTAGGCTCCAAGCAACTCATGCACTTGAACGCCTGATATCAATAATTTAAAGTATCAACAAAGCATCGCCCTTACACGCGACATTATGCAAACTATGCTGTGTCCAGAGGCCACCAATCTGGAGACTTGTATAAAAACAATAATCACAATAATTTATACTAAACTAAACCAATAAAGCTAAAGCTTGGGCTGATTGGTATGGTATTCTGATGTAGTTCTGCTGAGCAGAGGGCACAGAAGACTAACATTGCAATACACTTGTCTTGTTTCTTATGTTGGTCTTTCGTGCCTTTTGCTCAGGAGAACTGCATGAAAATAACTCATTGAAAAGATCTCAGCAGCTGGAGAAATGAACCCCCTGAATATCCAGTTTCAACATTATTCCTGACTGTGGCTAACGGAAGTGTTTCTGGTTATAGAGTGCAACTAAAATGTGCTGGATTAGTGTGCTAAAGCTTAACTAAATATCGAGTGATATGTGTGAATGACATGTGTCCACATACGATGACGCACAGCGGGCTCAGTGTGTGGGGGGCAACACTGACCACCTGCAGCTTGGGATCGAGTGCCTGGAAGTGTCGGGCCACCTGCAAGATGGCCTCGCGCAAGTCCACGAGGATCTCCGTCTGCCGCACGTTCTTGTGCCGCACGTCCTCCTCCGACGGATTGGTGCAGTCCCCCGCCTCTCCCTGGAGCAGCAGCTGGAGAACAGACTTGGAGCGCTTCACTTGACGGCGGGTCAGGTGCTGCAAAATGTATCCAGGGATGGTGAATGTTGACTCATTTCGTAAGAGTGATGAAAACGAAATGTAACGATACCTTCTAAGAAAATGTGCTGCAAGACAGAAGAGAAAACATTGCGCTAGCGTTTGTCACTGCAGCGCATGCATCATCTACTATCTTCTCCGCACCCTATTCTAAAACTGTCTAATAGAGGCTTTTAATATCAGCAAAAAGAGAGATGTATGGTCTAACTACCTCTTTATCAGTCTGTCTGACAAGGAGTTTGTGTATCTGCACTCCACGTGTTGCAGTGACTATTTAGCCTTGATTGAAATCCTCAACTGTTTTTGCTGCATTGTTATTTTCTGACAGGGTATGTCATCCCCATTGGGCACTGTTGAAAGTTACTATCTACTTTAAATAAATAAATAGTGAATCTGAGCTTGTTCGTATCTTTTTTTATTTGTGTCCTGTTCTGCTGTGCAGTTTGTTAGGAGGTGGTCCTGTACCAACTCTCCCACCTTACAACACTGGTTACAGAAAGTTATGCTGGATACTAAGCGCAACAAAAGCAACACACTGTTGAGCTATAGCGCAACCTCAATACAGTGAATACATATCAGACTACAAAATAGCTTTGTTATTGTGTAATATTTTCTTTATAATGTGATAATGTGCCTTACCCGCATTATTTTCAAGTGAGGTTTGAAAACGGTCACTTTGACAGAAGTATACTAATAGAGGTGCAATGATAAACACAGAGAATTTAGAGTTGAGCATCATGTCAGTACGAATCTGGCCACTAAAGGCAACATCGTCTCCGATGTAAGTGCATGAGTAAATATTAAGCCAATACAAGGTGTAAATGGAAGTGTGCCCACAACTTAGCCCTAACCTTTTACATTTTGATGCGTGGGTACTGTGCAGTCACGCGTGAACTGATTTCACTTATCTTGTTTTAATGCTTTTTTTATTTATTTTAGAGTTCTGTGTTTTGCTTTTATCACGCAATACCTAATCACGTTTTTAACTGTTTTGTTTATTTCAGTTGCCCACACACCTAACATTATGAAATGACTGTGGACTAGTCAAGCCACCCATAGGCAGTTATTTTTCCTGTTGTCTTCTATACATGAATTTGCACATGGTAGAAATAAATATTTCATTTGAGATATAACAAATTGTCTATTGCAACAAAATAAACAAGAAATGTTCTTGACATAGATACAATTCTTGCAGTACACACTTATATTACAATGTTTTCAGATATAGCGAAGTTACTCTCGTGTCAGGTGCAACTTGGTCATAGTGTGATTTGTATGCTTGGCCGAATAGTGAACTTTAAGTTCGAAGCGAATTCGAGACGAATAGTGATTTAGTCAGAATAAATTCGAATCAGGTTTGAACAGTATATATAACATAATACAGTCGAACACGGTTATATCGAACCCATATATATAGAATTTTTGGGTATATCAAACTCTGAAGTGATCGGCTGAAATTCCTTTATAAAAGTATAAAAATTGCCACGTTTATTATGAACGGTATTTATTGTTACCCCCCTTCGGATATATCGAACACCGCGCGAGCTGGAAAATGCCCCCTCCCCCCTCTCGCAAACTCCGTGGCAGTGCGGCTCCGCGTGCAACTTAAAAGGCGCATTTATGGCACTACCAGCAGTGCCCAGCGACCTCCATGCGGCACTGCGCCTGCGCCAAAACCTGAAACACTTGAAAAAAGGTAAGGGCAAGAGGGCTCATACTGCGCAATCTCCAACTTGCAGAACGGCTTTTCTTTTTTCGTTTCTCTTTTTCACGCTTTCTTCGCGTACGCATCGGCTAGGAGAGCAGGAACGAAGGAGCCGACGTCCTCCTCCTTTCGCTTTTTCTTTTATTTCTTGTAGCTGTTTTGCGAGGTTTCATCAGCCAACCACAGCACGCACTTTTTGCTGTTGCCCTCGCAGGTAGCCATTGCCTCGGGAGCGCTTTGTTGCTCTCGAGCTGTCGCGTCGCTTACGTACCACCGCATGTGCAGCATTTCTCCTTTGCATGCGTGGTGTGCAAAGCTGCTGCGGACTTCTTGAATTGTCGACTTCTCCTGTAGCTATAGCCAGTGTCAAGAAGCGCAAGGCCCTTGACTTTGCGACGAAGTTGAAGGCTATTCAGCGTGTTGAGGAAGGCGAGAAACGTTCGACCGTCGCAGACGACTTCGGCTTACCACAAAGCACTCTGAGTACCTTGTTGAAAAACAAGGCAGATATCAAGGCAAAGACGGCGGAGCAGCGAACTTCGGGAGCTTATCCTTTGCGCGCTACTGCCCACGGGAATGTAGAAAAGTCACTCTATGCTTGGTTTTTACAAGTGCGTGCGAAGAACATTCCGGTGGATGGCGCGATGCTGATCACCAAGATCGCCATGGCCAAATGGTTTGCGGCTTGTCAGGACATCCATCAGTATTGATAGGAGGGTATGCGGCGCCCCCTAGATGAGGTGGCAACAGCGGACATCGGTCCTGTGTGGGGAGTGTGTGAGCGGACGGTGTTGTGCTAGGACGTAGGAGTCGCGGGGACTGGGGAGTGAGGCTTAACAAACATGACAACTGGGGGCTCGTCCGGGATTGAGCTGACTGAAATCCGTGACGAATTAGTGCAGTTTATGCTGAGACAGACTAATCGATCTGCAATGGAACACGAACGCCTTGCAGCCGAGCTGCGGCAAGTGCTAATGACTGCTCCCGTGATACCCATGTGCGACGAACGCCAACAGCCCTTTCTTCGACCGCCGGCGCCGGCTGCCCTAATGACGGTGACATCGCCCATTGCGACCACGCTGCTGAGGTTCGCTTGGTTTAGGGATGTACAGACGCCGGAGGAATTCCTCAGCAAGGTGAACAATTTTTGTCTGATTAGTGGCATAGCCACAAAAGACTGAGTTCGCCACGTCGTTACCGTATGATTATGAAAGACGCCTTAGAGTAGCGCTCTGGAAATTCTGAACACATGGGGTTCTTTACGTGCACCCAAATCTGAGCACACGGGCCTACAGCATTTTCGCTTCCGTCGGAAATGCAGCCGCCACAGCCGGGGTTTGATCCCGTGACCTGCGAGTCAGCAGTTGAGTACGTTAGTCGCTAGACCACCACAGCAGTGAAACCACCTTTACAAGGGGATTTACATGCAGATGACCTATTCGTTCTTTCTGAATACTTCACAATTTCTGATAAATTAAATTCGAATCAGAGTGTTCAAATAATCGCAGAGGCCACGTGATTTGGCGCACTCACTTGTTTGGGCAGGTTCCGGGCATGCTCTGGGTTGAGAAGCGCCCCCTGGTCGGCCATCAGGTAGGCCAGGTGCTTGCGTCGCAGGGCCTCGATGGCAGCCTCCGTCACATCGCGGGACGCCTGTTTGCTGGCCTCGAGCAGCTGCTCCGCGTCACGCACGGAGCCGGGCAAGTCCGAGAGTGCGTTGAAGATCTGCGCCGAGTTCTCCAGCGACCGTAGCTCGGACTCCTGCACAAAGGAGTTTGTACTCGGTGTAATGGAGTTATAGAAATGTGTACTGCGTGTAACAAGCTAGTTGGCACCGATTCACATTAAAAATTCAGATTATGACGAACAAGAAAAAAGAAGCACATTGACATGAGTGCTGCCCAAATTGATACGCTAGCCATCGTGGCAATGTCGCCATTTATTAACCTTTTCATGTTAGCTGTGCCTACTTTGTGAAATAATATAATATAGAAAATAATATAGCGGTACCTAACACATTCAATGTGATGATTCATATAGAAAATTTAGCACAGATAATAAATAACAAAGATTAAAAGAGAAACAGCCTGACCAATTTATACCCTTGCACTGACATCAATATGCCTTTTTCTTAATTTTCTCAGGTTGGCCGGGTCTACCTTGTAGGAGTTATTCTTTCTGAGAGAAATAGTTCAGCCTGATATATTCTATTGAAAAGGAATCAAACGATGGTTTGGCAAACTGGTAATTTAACATATACAAGGTGTGTACAACCCAAGTGGTAGGTTGCGCTGTAGGGTGGTTAATTCATTTTACAATTGGTATGCTTCACCCCATTTCTACATTGTTCTGCCGCAAAGCGTATCAAAGCGAATCCATCGCTGTGGCCCATGAATAAGACCAGTGAACTTGGCCAACTTGCCGTGCCTTGTAAGATATTTCAGACACAGTGCCACGTTCGAGAAAATCTGCCAGAACAGTGCTGTTTCATGGGAAAGAACGTTGCCCCTTTGTTTGTCTTTTGTCATACTACTTCAACCTTTACTTGGTCAAAATATTCCCACCTTTTTTTTTTTTTCTTCTGTATACGAGCTTGCCCTTCCCCTCCTCCACTTTTGAGGTTGGATGAGTGTGAGCGAAGTTTAAATAAACACACTGCTATGGAATGCAGTGGCTGCATTGATGAAGACAAGTCTGCTTACTGAAACAACTCGACTAACATTCCATTTTTAATGATTTGTCGTGCAATAGTTGAGTATATCACGCCAACCTCTGGATGATGTACCTTTATGCTAATGGTTTGTCCTTCCCCCCAACTGTATGCTTTCATATTTTCTATTCGCTTATGATGATATAACCTAGTAAACACTCAATGTGCCTAATAAGCATTTGGTTTTAATAAGGTGTTCAGAGATAGCATGCTGTTGCAGCAGCGCTGCACTTAATAAATTACACTCACACACAATTTTCAAATTAGCACAGTGGTACCTTCGTACAATGATCACAAATATAATGCATTATCGGATATAACGAAGTAGAGGGAAAATGTTTTTTCCAACGACACCGGTGCAACAGACGCTTCTTTAGTAAAGAGCACTTAAATAATAATGAGGCTGCTCCAATCTCAGACAGAACTTTGTATATTTGACTGCACCACTACCACATCAGGCGCTTGTGAGCACAGCACTGACCTTTGAACTGAGCATTCCTAGGAGGACCTGGAAGAGGACGATGGAGCCGTCGTAGAAGAGCAGGTCCCAGATGCGTAGCAGCACTCGCATGGACACCACGCTGGCAAACAGTGTCAGGAACCAGTGCAACGTGATGAGCGACAGCTCTGCGTACGTTCCCAACATCCATCAAGAAGCACTCAGAAAACTACCCAAATCTGTAGTCTAACATTTTCAAATCTCGCAAGGGAAACAATATGCGTGACAGCACCTTATGCATAACTAAAGAAGGTTGCCAGAGCCCTGAATTAATTGGAAAAATGCAACCCATCACTACTTTGACTATGACTTATTATCAGAACTTCTTAATGTAAGGCTAGCTAAAACGAAATTTCAACTGGAGCAATGACAGTCACGAAGAAAGCATGGCCAACAGCCAGTCTCTTTCACATTCACAGTTGCATATGCAGTATGGTTTAATGTGAACAACATTTACCCAATCGAGAGTAGGCTTTTGTGCTTTGTACAAAGGTTTGGGCACCTCGTTAGCCAATCTTGATGCTGTATGCTTGCACAGGCAGCATTACTTAGTCACAACTCTGCCTTTAGCATTTTGTAGGGATGCAGTGGGTCCTTAGCAGAGCATTACGTACTGTCAGCACTACGGGGTTCAGTGGCTTTGTTGTGGGAATGTGTCAGGGCAAGTGGCAGCAACTGCATTGTTATGCTGAAGCTGTGCGCCACATTGCATGACGCTCTCTGCTGTATCACAGCAGGCTACGATGCGGAACAAAGCGAAAGCAGTGGTTGACAGAGATCACACTGTTTAAACACTCAAGAGTGAGATGCAAAACCTCGTGTTCAAACCTTCTGCAGCTCTATAGCATCAGCAGCTGTGCAGTAATCACGTGCTCAAACACAGCACTGTTTTTTGTTTAGTATAGGTGCTATGAACAACTGCTATGATAACTGCATGATGTCGCCGCAAATCAGCTGTTAAAGGCAATGTTGGCGCTAACAAAGGTGGTTTGAGTAAAAATTACGCCAATATGACATTAACTGTAGAAGCTCAAAGCAAAAGTACGTGCAATACTTCGCCATAATTTTTTGTGTTTCAATTTTTGAGTACTACACATTCACGGCAGAATGCAGCCAGGACTTGACGAAACTCACACCATATAGTAGCTTCATTTTTTTTAATGTGACAGCATTAGAGAACTCGCTTCACAGAAATTTGGGTGTCGCATTGTTTGTTGTGAGCACAAAATCAACATTGTTCATGAGCGTAAAATCGAAATAGACACAAGTAAACAAAGAATAAAAAATGTTCGGTCCGAGTGGAAATGAAACCCAGGCCTTCTGCACGGCAAGCAGACGTTGTACCACAGAGCCACAACCGTGCTCAAAATCGCTTCGAAAAAAACCAATAGACTCAAACCTCGATATATTGAACCTAGATATAACGAAATATTGGTTATAACAAAGTGAATAAAAAAAGTCTTGCAATAGATATAGTGTTAGGAATATACCTATATAACGAATTTCCGGATATAATAAACTTATTTCTGTGTAAGATGCAACTTTGCTTCAATGAGGTTTGAAGCGTATATGAATGTTAAGTAGACCGAAGAGTGCCATCAGCGTATATAATATTGCGTGGCAGAAGCATAGAATTTCACCAGGCATCAAAACATATTATGCAAGGTGGGGGAGGCTACCCATGACAAAGTGCTCAAGCATAATTAATAACCATCGTTATCAACAGCATCAACAAAATTGGCAGATGCGCAGTTATGTGTGCTGCCTTATGAATGCATTGTGGGTGTTTTGCCAAATTTGCTAAAAGAAGAATTATGGCACAGTGTGCAATTCGCAATAGTGCTTTCAGTAGGCATTTTAGAATAGTTTGAAAGGGCCTATTTTATGCCCAGAGACACTCCTTTTTTTGCAGCACGATTGAGGTGTCCACTGAGATGGGAAGCCAAGCTAGTGATTTGGAAAGCGATGTGAATGGAGCTTGATTACGCTATCAGTCTCTAGTCTTGAAGGCGAGGAGGAGGAGGAGGAAAAAACCTTTATTGATGCTGGCTGTGCCAGATAGCCCTTATCCCCACCGGGCTGGTTGACATCCCTAGTCCGGGACGTCATTAGTCGAGGCCGCCACCCGAGCCCGCTGGACTAGAGTTCGCTGTTCCTCCAGTGTGGAGCTATTGAGTAGGGTCGTCTCCCAGTCCTCTTTGGTGGGGTTGGGAAAGGGGGTTAATTTTGGGTTCATTTGGCAGGCCCAGACCATATGGTAAGCGTTGGCCACTTCCCCACAGTACCGGCACTGCCCACTTGTTTTTGGGTCGTAATATTTTAGTATGGCTGGACAGAGCAGCGTATGTGTCTGTAGGCGCCGCAGGATGCGCTCCTCCGTTTTCGAGTTGAAGGCGAAACTCAAAAGTTTGTGAAGGTGCTAACACCCTCTGTAAAGTTCTTTGCGCCGCGTGGCGCACGTGTCTCGCGCAGAAGCCACATTTTTGGTTCACAACTATCGAGCAGTAGGCAGCGTTGTGCTCGCGAGCGTTTTTCACCACTATCATCATCATTATGATTAGAACGGTGGCACCAGCAGTGACGCCTGGTAAAAAGCCTTGGTGGCGGCACGGGAGAAGTGAGCTGCTCTTTTCAGCTGGTGGCGGTTGGCGCGTATGGTTCTCTCTAGCAGTGGGTCTGCCATAGGCGGCACCACGAGCCGTTTGCGGTGGGCCCTCGTGGTAAGTCAAGCGTTGTCAAAGCAGCCTTGTGTGTGTTCTTGTGTTTGTTATGTTTTCGAGTGTTGTGTAATATTGTGTAAGTTTGTGTGGATCACAATTGATGGTATAATAATTCGGCTGACAATATCGTCGTTCTAAATTGATTGGTTCAGTCCGACCGTGTCTACTGTGTCCGTTCACTCCAAGAGCGTGGGGCTCTCCACATCATTTTTTGTTGTGTGTGTATGTGACAAGAGCTGTCTGCCAGCTTTGTGAATGGCAGGAATGATAACAGAAAAGACACAGAAAAATAAGAGAAGCACAAGCATGAAATCAGTACACAGGGTACGATGAGGTACCACCCACCAATGTCGTGCTCCTTGAGCAGAGCATCCAGGTCTGGCAGGCAGGCGGTCACCAGGGCCCTGAGCACGCGCTGGTCAGCCTGCACCCCGGCCAGAGTGCTGGAGTAGTAGGAGGCCGGCAGGATGTCCTCTACGATGGTGCACAGCATCCAGAAAGCGTCTTCTTCTTCCAGGAACAGCAGCAGGCTCGCCGCTATCTGCAGTAATGTAGGCAACAATGAGAGAAACAGCAAAATGCAAAGATCAGGAGAAGGCACTCGAAAGGATCCACCCGAACTTTTCTGTCTTTTTTTCTTTAATACTCTCAGGGTACAATTTACATTGAAGAGGGGAGGAGCAGCAAAAGTTAACACATCATAGCTATTTGGTTATAGATACAAAATATGTAAATAAAATATCCTGATGACACCTTTAACAAATTTCAGTTATAAGAACAAAGGAGAAAGTATGCAAACTGAATAACACAGCAATCAAAACACTCAATTGCCCCGGGAAGTGTTACAAAAGGAGATCTCTCCATACACTGCCAAGAGAGATAAAATAAAAAAAATGTCATGCACAAAAAGTAACCACTTGTAAAACAGAAGCATAGCAAAAACATACAGAACAATTAAAGGTGCAAAACAAACACTGAGCGATGTTGACTTGAAATGAAACTCTGAAGTAAAATTTTGAAGTTAATGATGCTTGCTGAGTTATTGGTGAAGTATAGATATGTTTGAAATGTGCACACTTCATTACCAGCTAGGCTTGCTTTTGGCGATGGAACATGCCGTACTTATAAAACTTATTCTTTCTATACACAGCAGCTGTGCGTGATTTTTTAGGCGTGGACAATTGGCTTTTGATATTACCGCAGATGCCTCTGGCTTGACAACAAGGAGAGTTAATATGGATGTAACTTTTGTGACATCTACCATGCTCGTGCCCTGGCAGTATCCGATGTCCGGGTAAAGCCAGGCGAGTCCCCGCAACACCCGCCGCAGACGCGGAATGCCCGTGCTGGTGGCGTGCGAGAAGCACGCGTTGCTTGGCATGGTGCGTAGAAGGTCCTGCGCAGAACCAGAGGGTGACATTTCAGTCTCGTTGTATGACTACTGTACAAAATGAGAAAAAGTGCAGAATGAGTTTGCTGGGACAACATTGTAGTATCATAAAAGAAGGCATGTTTGAAGGAGGTAATTCTTGTCAATTGCAGTTTGAATAGTGCTGAATTCGTTTTCACTGGCAGTTGTGATCAAGTGTGCTGGAAGCCCTCATTGGAAACCTTGACATAATACCTCCAAAAAACAGGCACTGCTTTGGAGCTTAATTGATCACAATTAAGATACTAATGGGTATCAGCTTAACTATGTTCTCTGTGGTAGCAGCTAGCAGAAGACTGTGACACTGTATCCACCAAGCCTTCAAGGCTCTCATTAATGACTTGGCAATGCTTTCTGTGAGCACTAATATAAGCAAACAAGTGTTTTGGTCTCTGGCTAATAAAGATACCTGTCTGTGGCTTCCAAATGTCTTTCTAAAGAGCAACAGATCCACCAATTTTTCGACGTTTGCTGATTTCAATAAAATTGTCAGCACAGTTGCTCTCTTGTACTCTGGTGAATAGTGCCCGAAACAACTGCAATTAGTTTAGCCTTCCCAGAAACAAAGTTGAAAGACTGGTTGTGAATTTGCAAAGTGCACCCACTAATTAACTAGAGGCTACCCCAAGTTTGTGAAGCCTACCTCACTCAGTGCTAGCCAGCAGCCATTCAGTGTTGATATCATAGCTGAAATCAGTGCTATCAAGATCTAAAAAACTGTCCCAGCTTCCTATGTTGTAAAATGACGCTGCCCATTTAGCACACGTACTGTGTTTACGTAACGGTGTGGTAAGGCTGTGATGTCATCGTAGACCTTACACAAATCGGATAACCGTTTAAGTTTCGGCGCATCGGTCCTAGGTCATTTGAATATTAATCCTGACCCAAGTAAATTGGGCGGCCTATTGATTACAGGGCTGCCAATTCATTTTCGAAACAACGATGTCGTAGTATAGTTTGAAAAACCCCGTAGTTACTGCCATTTAAAGCTTTTGTGGTCAGTGGTATAGGGCCTATCTTTCGAATAACAACACCAAACCAGAGGTTATAGAGCAGCGCACATAGTACACACCTTCTCAATCTGCTTGGACGTGAGCAGGTGGTCATTTGCGGAGGCCCGAACAACCTCCCGGTAGGTGAGGCCAGCTTGTCTCTTCTTACGGGCTGCTCCCGACAGGTGCATCCACAGCTGTGGCCGCAGCGAGTGGGGAATGCCACCTTCGTGCAGCAGGCCTTGCAGTTTGGGCGTGTGTGGCAGGTGTGGCTCCACCTGCCAGGCATGGCAGACACAGATGGTACCCACAGCCCGAATAGCGAAAAAAATGACACATTGGCGCGGGCTCACACTTTTTATGTACTTTCCACAGAAACAACAGTGCACCGTTCAACCTCTTTACGAAAGACATGCTCTGGGCAGCAATTCTTCTCTTTGATATGAGATGTCTGTTATAAGCAGGGTACTTTGTATGTATTTTCTTATCAACCTGAATTTTACTATAAGCACACTGGTGTTTCTTATACCCATTTGTCTCTGATATCAGTGTTTCTTATGAAGAGGTCCAGTTTCAGTTTCAGTTTATTGCTTTAAAAAATGTTACAACATCAACAAATATACAGGCAAAAGTTCCAAAGTAAAAAAAAAGTGTACTGGGACCTTCAGTTAATTATACAAATATATGGGGTAATAACTAACACAGCAAGTGAACAGAATAGTATGTAGCAAGATCAGTACGCATTAGATAAAACGTCTACAATTACATCTGTGTACCACGACAAAGCGCAGCAAGAGAAAACTAAAAGTACAAGTAAAAAAAAAGTCGATTTGACAACAGGTATGACATGAGTACACTTAGTACAACTGTAATAATAAATTAACCTGACATCCTAAAATTATTCGTGTGCTTATGACATATGAATCGCTTTGCTTATGGAGCTGAGGACGATAGGTATGCCTTCTCAAAAGCTTGCCACCTCTGATGTCACACATATCGTGAAATTTTCATGCATGCATGAGAAATCCGAAGATGATGTACTGAATTATTCTTTCTTGATTCTGCATAGTCGTCTCGTCAATAACAAAGGCATCACTGGGTTCAAATTCATAACACTGAAAATGTACTGTGTTTATTCTCCAAAGAGGCAACCACAACTGTAAAATGAGGACCCAGTTGGCAGATGAAAGATATGTTAAATGAGAGTGCACACAAATATATCAGGTGACAGCAGGCTGTGGCAAGTGGATCAGTACATACACAACGTTGGGATAAATGGGAGAAAAGTCGGACATCGTTGAACCAGACATATCAATTCACTGTGAAAGAGGAAGGAAAAGAAAGAAAAAAGAGATTAGCAAGTTCACATTGAAGCTTGTAGATTCAATGCTGTATGCAACTATTTATATGCGATCATGTCAAAGAGTACCTCAGCCATTGTCATGCTGTTGCTAAAGGGTGGGCATCGGCACTGTTTTCAGGCAGAGAGCCAAGTTTGCATGAAAGTGACAAATCAGGGAGTAGGAAGGGCACTTCGCAGGCAATTTGAAAAAAATCTTGTGAATTGACATGATTTACAAAAGCAGAATAAAGTAATGTTTATTTGCGGCATGCATCTCACACGGTTGCAATTTACAACCACAGTTAGCGAGTGAAATCCTCATTCGAGGTCAGAACTGGCATGCTGACCTTTACAGGTAGTTACAAGGGGGCATTCTCATGTTGTGCTGGAGCCACATAAACTTGCCTTGCGGGCTGCAGGTTGCCGACTCATGCTATAGACAAAAAAGCTTTCAGAGCCTTTACCAAACTGGCATCACCTTATCGACAGGGGTGAATACTTCCTGATAGCAAAATAATCACAGCTTAGCAACTGCTGTTGCGAGTTACAGTATTATTTCCACTCAGTCAGGCTCTGAAGCTCTCATGCGCCCATTGCGCAGCAGCACAACACACCTTGTCCCAGGTGAGGTCTCCAACTTCATTGTTGTGGGTGAATTCCAGGTACGCGATCCACTGGAGCCTGTGCTGGGCGTTCTCCTGAAATGGCTCCTCACTGTCAACACCGCGGCTCGTCTGTTCGGGTCCATCTGCAACACATGACGGATGGTGATGCAACGTTCACGTTCACTCAATGAACAAGTGAAAACAAGCTGGAGAGGCGCTCCTTTCGGAATGCAAGCAAGGGCGACAAAAAAGGTGATAAAAATAAAGAAGTGCTCACATGCCACAAGAAAACCACAACGCAAGCCAATCACATCAAGTCAATGTTCTGCTTGGGAAGATTCGGACACCTTTGCTATCCTCAAGTTCTTCACTGTTGTTCACATCAGTTAAATGACACGGCTATAATGATGGTTTCATGATAAAAAATGACAAATATACAAACCATAATGACGACAGTGTGACGACATACACGACACCTTCACTTTAGATTTAGCTACAATAGACTCTCAGTAAACGGATATCTGCTAAACGGAACTGCTACTTAGATAGAACAAGTGCTCCCGACAAGATTGGTATCGCACTTGTATTCTGCACCCTTGTTCACCTCTCGGTAAACGAAACTCCTGTTAAACGGAACCTATTTTCCTGGTCCCTTTAGGTTCAATTAATTGAGAGTCCACTGTACTCTTACTGTCAGCTGCGTACAAAGTGATCAATCTTATCCCTTCTAAAAGATAACCAAGTTTGACTAACCGTTCAAGCTACAGATACGCACACTAAATTGTGTGGGAATTCCACGCAGAGTAAAATGCGCAGGCTTATACTTAAGGCACAGTTTCAGCAAAATACATTTTCTGCAATGTTATAAGCGCAATGCATTATTACAGGTCAGCTTTATTAATCATAATATTATCTGGGTTTAACATCCAAAAACTATGATATGATAATGAGAGAACGCCATAGGGGAGGGCTCAGGATATTTCGACCACTTAAGGTTTTTTAACGTGCACCTAAATCTAGGTATGCAGGCCTCAAGCCTAATCGCCTCCATAAAATATCTCGCCACCACTGCCGGGATTTGATCCTGTGACCTTCGGGTTACAAGTAAGCTTTACTCGGTACTGAAGGTTTAGGGCAGCTTATGTTCTCGCTTATTTAGTGCATAGACAAGACAACTGCTGGTCATTAGGGAAACTAACTGGATTCCCAGAGAAGGCAAGCGGGTTAGGGTGAGACAGAAAGTTAGGTGGGCAGATGAGATTAAGAAGTTTGCGAGTATAAATTGGCAGCAGCAAGCACAGGATCGAGTTAATTGGCGGAACATGGGAGATGCCTTTGTCCTGCAGTGGACCTAGTCAGGCTGCTGCTGCTGCACGTTAAGCACAATAATTATATGCATTAAGCACAATAATTAATACACCTCACCTTCGTCTTCTATCCTGAATCCAAACTCATCAAAGCGGCAGTCATGGTGGCAGCCAGTATCTTCAGGCTGAGTAAGACACAAAGCACAGACACTTCTCACCATAGATCAAACTAATAAACAGTTCGCCTCAATTACTCGTTCCTTCAGTTTTTGTGAAACAGGTCTGCATACCTCATTCCTTTAACAGACATGTCCGGCATGTAATACTTGTAATGTTCATGTAATGTTAATGTAATACTTGTAAGCGGCATGTAATGTTCAGTTCTCCATGTGTAAAATACTGGCATTTGTAAACTTTCTTTTGTGTGTAAATGACATGCCCTTTTCTAAATTACATTTTTGAATGAATCCCAACTAGCCTTTGGCTAGGTATTCAGATGCATTTCTTTACACTGTTGTATACTGTGCACTATTTTTATGTCAATAAAACTAAATTCAATTCAATACTATACTTGCTCAATATTCGTCACTGAATGAAAAGGAACTGCTCATAGAGGCTACTGAGGCATTAATGCTAGTCTCACACAGTCACTTTCGATCACATCAAACATAGAATGTGCAGACTTTCTCGATTGTAATTGGCTCCTTCTCGCAACCTGCATAAGGAGGCCAATAACAGTTGGGAGGTTTAATACCGTTCGGGCTTAGTTGTGATCAGCAGTGCGCTACGTGACTCCAGTATGTAAAGCCGTGTCAAAAGGCAAACATAATGTCATTTACAGCAATGACATTTGTATACTGTCACATGGAAAAACTAATGACATTCACTGAAAACAATAGTTTCCATCGAACGGGCTTGCTGAACTTGATTTAATCAAACTTGGGACAAAATGCAGAATCCAAATTCCACAGACCTATAAAACAAATTGCTAGAGACCCGTATTTTTCCATTCAGTGAATTTTAAGATAGTTTGTTTAATTGCAACAAGCAGCTGTGCTGTTCTCAAACCCTTTCATCATGTCAGCCATGTAGTTTTTCACATCTATCTTGGCTTGGTTTATGTTGTGCAGATGCGAAAAATTCTTTTAAAATGGGCAAGCACATATCAAGAGAGAAGGCATACAAATGTTTAAAAAGTTGTGATAGCTTTCTCTCTCTCCAAACCATGAAACCGGAAGCATTTATTTTGGTCACGGGCAGCACATAGAAAAGACGACGTTAAGTTCGCCTGGTGTCATTTCACGCAGATGGCATTACATTTGCCGAGTGATGGGGGCACAAGTCAGAAGTTCAGGCGTCAAGCCAGGCAGCAGCCACACGTGCCTCGTGTGTCCGGTAAATGCCACGTAAAAACGATGATAAATAGTTCAAGGGGGTATTACAGGCTGCGAAAATGCAACCGTGCTTTTCAGTCAGCAGGAATGTTTGTCAATACCTCAAGTGAACAATGAAAATGCTTCAGAGTATATTAAGATTGTATATGACGTTATGAGCTGGAAATAAACTTTGCACCCTAAAAAAAGACACAATATACAATGATGAGATGTGGCTGCAGCTGTTACACTCAAACCTCGTCAAAACGAACCTGGATACAACAAAACATCGGTTATAACAAAGCAAATCGACAATAAATACAGGTAGTCTTGCAATAGACATAGTGTTAAAAATGTACCTTTATAACAAATTTTTGGTTGCAACGAGCTTATATTTGTGTAAGATTCAATTTCGTTAGAATGAGGTTTGAGTGTACATGCTAAGCAACGAGAAAAGTAGGAAAAACCTGCCGCATAACTCTTCAATACAGGAGCTGTGTGGAATGTTGAGTTCACAATCAACCAAACCGTGCGACAAAGAGAATACTGCTGCAGGGGCAGTGAGAACAGAGGGGTGAGCGCACTGTTCAGAGAAAGACATGGGAACCAGAACCGAGGGACAGGCAAGGGAGGTTACACATCTCTACGCTGATTCAAGATACGGCCTGAACTGTGCATGAATACATGTAATGAACAAATGGACTGATAAAAATTGGGACAGTTTACCAGGACTGAAGTCAGTTGGCTATACTGCAGAGGCAGAAGAGTCAGCGGTGTACAGTACTTAGTAATAAAAATATGGAACAGTGCATGCAGAATAAATTGGAATTAACACTGTTTCATAAATGATCGCAAAGCTTGTTGTAGTAACACTGTATCAGGATCTCGTTGGTCTGGAGCACTTTGTTGTTGTTTTTATTAACGCATGAATGCATTACTGGCATTCTATCAGTGCATTATTATGTTACTGCTGTGTTATGCTTACCCAAGACAAACATTATTTGACACTGTTTTACTTGCTTTGCGATTGCCCATATTGATGTTTATACCGATTTCGCACTCTGAAAGGCTTACAGTGTATTTCTACTAAGTGTGTAACAGTATTTTAGAAAAAGTGTTAAGAAGAATAAAAGAAAGTCAGGTGTATGCAGTTTCTGAAAGCTCACTGTTTTCTTTCACAGGTAGTTCTTTATTGTGAAAAGTCTGAACGAGCGGCGGCCGCACTTCGGGCTTTCGGCAGCTATGACGCGGCGAGGCCACAACACACAGTGCGAGCACTCGCCTGCTCACTGGGACAACCAGATTTACATTCTCCAGAAAAAAATTTAGGAGACAAGCTATCGTGGTGATTTGTAGCACTGTCAGAAAAAGGCCGCCTTTTTCATGGTTAGCGAGCATAAGGGTTGGAGAGCAAGAAAACAAGGTGACAAATGTTTACGAAGAGCTTTGTTTTTTTTTCTTGTTGTCTTTTTTTAAAGAGGTATGTACATTACATCGAGCACCATTTCTTATTATGTAATCTGTAAGCTTTTTATTAAATACCCTCCATTATTCTAGAACTTCATACTATTTTATAAAGCCACTAAATTCTCCTCCAATCCCCCACAGTGGGTGTGTGCCACAGTTAATACGTGAATGGCAACAATGGCTGAAATACACGGCGCTTGCCTGGGCGAGCGAGGCCAGCAGGTCTTGAGGCCACATGGACGGAGTGAGAGCCGAGAACGGACCTCCGGGTGCCGGACTGTAGCCCTGGGCCGAGCCGCTGCCAAATAGGTTAGCGCTGATAGAATCTCCGCCACCACAGTCACTTTCGCCGCAACGCACGTCCTCCTCATCCTCGGATAACGTCTCCACTGCACAGCGGTTAGGATCAATCGGCAACATATCAGCATAAGAAGGCACTGCTTTAATGCTTTCTGCAGCCTTCCCTCTTCAATTCTAACACGAGCGGTAAGCTAGAGTTCCAGAATAGATGTTCGGTTTCACCTGAAAGCCATTTTAAAGGCTAGAACTAGGAGACAGAACCAATAGTGGCACGATTAAAAATTAATTAAAAACTGTAATGTAGATCTATAACCAATGCTGCACATATAAGAGAGGATAATATTGCGCTGAAATATTTAGGAGCCCTCCCTCTAGTGTGAAAATTGAAGCTCGGTGTTTACCTGAACAACTACTTCTTCTTTCTATCTTTCCAACAAATTGCATATTGTTCCTTCCCTCCTCCCTTCTTCCTTTTTCCACGTTAGACATCGAACCATAGTTCACGCATTTAGTAGTGCAACACTTCAGCTGCCCTAGGCAATAATGACAGCCGTGGGTTCTTTACGAGATAACAACAAAATGTGTCAGCCTTAAATGACAAGTCACACCAACAAAACACTGTCATATCAGAAACGGCTAATCACCGATAAGCCCACAATCATGAGAGCGTCTATTATTGGAAAACGGCACGTGCAATATGCGCATGACCTGCACACGTTGGAGGATGATGCTTCCGCACACTGCCTGGCATCAGTTTTTTTTACATACAATGCCGCCACCATTTAAACCTACCACTCATAACAAGCTTCACTTTGAAAGTCCGTCAGGATGTTCACACAATGCCAGCAATGGCAAATGTTGGCTCACTGTTGCTGGTGGATAACAGGGGCAGCTAATACCTCTACACATAACACTTCTGATTAAGAACATTCAACTATTCCTTTTCTGGTTCTCACACAAGTGAAGTATCCACAACAGTCAAGTTCCAAGGCATCAAACTCGACCTTTGAATTGCTGCAAAGTTCACCAGAAAAACAAAAAAAAAAGGCATACGAACAACGAAAGCAAAGAGTGAGTCATTGTTGATGTCGCTACAAAAGACTTGCTCATTTACCTGACATGGCTTTCTTAATCAAGATTTCATCAACTGCGACCTCAGACTTCAACGGCGAATAGCGCCATATCACGCCGGCAAAACGTTGCGCAATGGCTTCGAAGTATCCTCTTAAGTGCAAGCTTCCTATGCATAGACTTGGAAGTGCACATTTTAGTACCTCTAACTGCGCCCGGCATAAAAGGAACGCAGGTAGCAAAGAGCAGCTGTTGCTGCGCACCCACTGAGCCGCGCAAAAGATCTCACCACTTGGGGGCTCACAATTAGGATCGATATTCTGCAAATAAATGGTGAATCGTAAAGGAATCATTGAAAGCAGGGAAGCTGACCATGTGCGGACAGCCCCTTAAAGTGAACTAAATAAAATAAAATGCATGACAATAACAGAGGCATGAATATTAATGGCATTCAGTCTTTGTACTCAAACAGCCTCTTCCCAGTTTTGCACTTTGCTAATTTGATTCACATTAGCCCCCCCACCCCCCCCCCCCCCTTTTGTAGCTGTCATTGCCAAACATCTGAAGCTATACTTTGAAAGGCAGTCGTAAGAAGAAATTAATTCTTTTCCAAAGTGCAGTGTACTGCATACATTAAAAATTCCCACAAGCTGAACGTTGTAATAGTACGGTTCAGTAAAGTGGACCAAAGTACTTATTCAAAGCCCTGTACAGTGTGGATATGAATGCCCAAGATTACAGTAAAATTAATCCTCAGTTTATTATTGTTGCAAACACTTGCCAGTAAGTACAGTGATATCATCGATGAAATCACTGATGACAAGTGCTTGGAAATAGCTCATACAACTCACTGTGTGATCCCATGACACATGTAAGTACATGAGCCAGGTCACTACGTTATAAATCATCATAATTTTTTGAAGTAGGGAAACATCCAATATGCCATTATTAATCATTATGCTGAGAAGCGCAGTACCTGCAATGCACCTGTAAGGCATGTGCGATTTGCTGATGCTGTGGCTGACGACAAAGAATTAAACTGAGGCTTGTGTAATGGGTTGGATGCATTCAACAGGCCACTCATTACGCTATTTGCACTGCATGACACCTGGTCACACAATTCGCATTCTGCGATGCCTGGTTTTTATTTTACTCCTCCACCACGCTGCATCACATATGTTGATGTCGTTCCTTTCCGACATATAGCCTGTATAGAGCCTGTATAGAGTCTTTGTGTGAAGACATTTAAAGCACAGGCATAGCTGTGGTAGGAATAATGGGCTGCCACGAGAGGGCCCAAGTTCGAACACTGCTACATGCTCGATATTTTTTTATTTCATTTTTTTGCTTATTTCGCAGGATACTGGTTACGGACACTGGTGGTGGACAACTACAGTGCCAAAAAATGGTTGTCATGATCTCTTAAGAGCTTTTGCTGTAAAAACAAGGTTGAGGAAAGGACAACGTGAAACCTAGCTACTTGAATGTCAGTACCTGTACAGGAGGTCTGACAAGTTGATGAACAGTCGTATTTGAATTATGATAAAAGTTAGGCAACAATGCAGTAAGGTTCACACTGCCACTATTTACAAAAGCCTCTATACTGTTGTAGAAAACTTGCTTCACCCTCATCTTATTGAGGCAAAGGCTTAACTTTTGTTTGCCTCACGAAACATTAAAAGCAACGCTGGCCTAAACATGAAGGCTACAAAAAGTCACGGTGATGTCACTGATAGATCACAGAGGATCAATACAATCGATCCAGAAGAGAAAGCATAAGACGAATGCGGCTTTTGGAATTGTGTCATCTTAGGTGAATGCATCAGGGGAGATTATGAGACTGTTCACAGACTGTTCTGTAAAATTTTAGCAGGCTGCTAAGCATATAGGATGACGAGCTAATTAGTATGAAGAAAACGAGCACCAACTTTCCATAACGTCGCTACTGAGTGCTCACTCGTTCTTCTGCAGTCCTGCTAGTTGGTTCCCCCCGTTGCATTTGGTAAGGTTACGCCAACTGGCCTACAACTTCATTCCTGAAGTCAAAACAAGCTTGCATTTGATGAGCAGGCTGCAGCACACGCATGCTTGGGTACAGTTACACCTTTGAGCTATTTAAAAGGACACTAAAGGCAACGATTAAGCCGAGGTTGATTGTTGAAATAGCGGTCCAGAAACCTCGTCGTTTAACTTTTGTGCCAAGAAATGGCCTTTTTTGAAATAATATCGCGTTTCAGTGGTCCTCCTCGGGTTAGCGCACTTCAAATTACTCGCCTCAAGAAGCGGACAGACTCACGTCACTGTTGTCATGCACACCATTGCCCGGCTTTACTGCGCGGTCGCCGACACGAGTAGACAGAACGAAAGCAGCGGGAGCCAGAGCAGCAACAATGGACATAGATCAATTTCCTAATTTCCTACCATTTTCTCCAAGATGGCAGACGTGTATTAGTTAAACTGCGCCCAGCTAGATGGCCCGACCTGTCCAGTGTAACCACGCAAAAATAAAATTTTTTGAACACTCACACCATTCCCCACAGTAACATCCTGCGGTACTTTTTCCACTAATCAAACAGAAACAAACAAGCAGTATTTTATTGCATCTCTTGATGCACGGAAGGTTCTTTATTAAGTGCAGTTAGATTGATTACTAGTGATTAATTGTAGGCAGTTCGTCTGATGTCATCGGTATATCTTTGAGAATGTCCTACTACGGCACATGTACCTTAATTTCTCGGTAAGTAAGGCATTGCTGTTGATAATATTGTCGTTTTAGATGTTGTCATACATTGAGCTTTCACTGTGACGTAAATTGTTATTCGACTTTAGTGTCCCTTTAGACAATCCAGTCAAACATTTGCTGCTATGATATCCTGGACTCTTAGGTTGCTTCTCTCTCCTCCAGTCAGAATATTTTACGTTTTAATAAAGTTTTTTCTGTTCCGTTCTTTATCGGCTATGGAAAACCTACAATTGTTGGTCACTCACTTTAGTGCCATTGTAGATTAATTAAAAGTGGGCAAATAGACAAGTAACATAAAACACAGTAAAATTCAATTTATACATTCCTCACTAGTACATACTTTTTGCTTTTTCGTATTAATGGTTCAGGTGTCCAGCCCCAGCAAGGAATTCGCAGACACCTATGCGTCAAAATTCTCTAAACACACATCGTTCCCACAATGTTCTCTCATGATTGGCTGTGAACTCCCAGCACTATTATGAAGAGAATGCTATGTGCAGATTTTATAATGCGAAGAATGCCAAGGAACTCGCACCTGACACCCTGGCTGAAACCCTAGCACGTGCAACCAGTCAAAAGCATGGCCTTCGAGATTCACTTCTCGAGCTCTTGTTGGGGGATGTCATGGCTCAAGTTTGTACTCGGCACTGGAACCCTCGATGCCATTCGTATGGGATTACTGATGAGTACACACTTGTTAGAACAACAAGCATTTTATCCATGTCTACTGCAATAAAAAAATGCAGAGAGAAATGCAAGCTTAACTCCACAAAATCCTTTGCAAATCAGAAGTATTGGTGTATGTCACATGTCAGCACACGTATAAGACAAGCAGTTCGCAAACAAAAGATAAATTGTTAAGTACGCAGTGGTTAAAAAAGACAATCTTGATTCGGGAGCTGAACTTTTGACAAAAGGACATGTCCTGAAGTCTTCTGAAGAAGGAAAGCCCATTCAATGAGACATGCCTGTAATATCACAAACGTTGTTTTCAATTTATTGATTACTTCCGACTTGAAATGTTAAGTAACGCATAACGAAATCAGTGGAACGAATGAGGTGCAATAAAACATGCCTCGTTGACAGTTCTAACAAAACAAAAAAAAAGGTTGGTTGTGGTAGATGCAACAGCCAACGGCTGCTATGGAAAGTCTTAGATCCTGCTGAATGAAAGCTGCCAAAAGCAAGACGCCCAACAAAGTTGCACAGCACCTGATGTGGTAACTCGAATGCCGAAGAGACTGTCGCACCCAAACAACTTCCACAAACACTGCAATATTCCACAACGCATGACAAGCTGCACGCAATTCGGCTTGTTGCGTATGCCACCGCAGAACAAGTGTCTGCGTCTATCGCCAGCATTTTCGAGTGCTGATGAGTGTGTGCCGGCAGAGATGCAGTGGCAGTTCATCTGACATATTCAACTAAAACAGCGCCTGCCGTTCCAGCTGCCACATCTTTAAAAGCCAGCTGTTCCCTGTCATATGCGACGACGGCCTTGTTCCTTGAATTGTTTCGTAGTCTTGCAATTGAATCTGGTTTAATATCACATCTGAATCATTCAAACGTCAATATTATGGCCTAATTCGCAGCTGACTTTCTGACTTGCACTGTGCCAACGCCTCCCTGAGCACACCTGGGTTTGTTATGTACAAAAACAAAATGATTCTCAATGGCCCTTTGCACTGTGCCAACGCTTCCCTGAGCACACCAAGGTTTGTTACGTACAAAAACAAAATGATTCTCAAATTCCCTTTAAGAACATACAACTACGTGTTTTAAAGCCCACGAATGGCAGTTATGAAATACAAGTACGACAGCCATCACTCATTGGTCTATTTGGGGACATTATTTGACGATATCAATTCATTACTTTTTACGACGTCTTTGGGCATAAAAATGACGCGTGATTCAAGTTCTGCATTAATGTACCTCGCATAAATGTCTTGTATTCACATATAGCTGCCATTACTAAATATTATTCCTTATGTGCGAACATTATGTTTTTCTCCGCCTTCTTTGTTTTGTTTTTGTTGCCACTGGTGTACCCATTGTATGCGGCAGCTAATTATGAAACGGAATGGTGCCAGATTACTTCAAGCGTCATCTGTTTTCTGTTTTTTTTTTTTCAAGCAACCAAGAAGCTTGTAAACAATTTTCAAACACCTCGCATTTATGCGCAGTCCTGCAGTGCTTAAAGTACCTTTGAAGTGTCGTCGAAAGAGTATAGAACCAAATTAAAATGCACACCCAACGCCTTACAAACATCGTGGGGCCCACACTCGGCCAACAATTGCGCGCGCTGCTGTTTCTGTCGATCTCGCGGGCGCAAGTAAAGGTTCAGCTGCTTACTGTACACAATTAAGTCTAACTGTACTGCATCCGTGGTCAAAACGGGTTAGAAAAACAGTACCGTACGTAGCTGTGCTAGTACACTGTACTAGCTGATGCCGGTCACGCAATGACTGTAGCGACAGTCTGGCTGTATAGACGCCTTTTAATTCGGCAGCACCTCGTATTTAACAATGACGAGGTTTATTTTAGTCTCAGATTAAACGTTTAGCCCGCTTACCTTCCGTGTTTTTTCGGCTGTATCCTTCTGTGGAGTTGCCTCCGAAAACAGACCTTGCGAACTCCATGTTTTCGATGCAGCTTGACGTGTGCCGGCAGGTCAAATGCGTTCACAAATTCATGCCCGTCAATCCATCCCCACACTGCAGATTTAGCTGACGTGTCCAGACACCTCCGTGGTTACACTGTGCCTAGACTCAACTCACGCACGTTTTCTTTCACGATCACGGCACCAAAACTGCGGTCGTCTTCGCCACACATATGTCAGACATTGCGGTAACGGGTTTCGGAACAAGGAGATGCACCAGAGTGCGGACAACGCCGCCCACGCTCGCGCCACTTGCGTCAACTGTGACGCTAGATTAGCATAACAGTAGTGACGTCAGGGAGCCCGAAGCGCACGGCGCCATGTTTGTGACAGTAAGCATATTCTCAGAAATAATGCTTGCGAGCTGCCTCCGGTTGCACAGGGCATTTTTTTTTAAATTTTACAAACTACGTTAAGACACGTTGATGAGAATCGCGTGCTCAACACGTGATTGCGCACCATTTGTTTTCGGAGTTGCTCCATTAACCAGCTGCGTTGCCAAGGCAACGGTGTTGTTTAGTACTGGGAGACGGGCGGGAGCGCGAAGATTTTTCTGTCGTTTTCGAAACCATTGCTCTCTAGATCCGATCGGTATCAGCAATGCCAAAAGAAGAAGGTCCGTCATCGACGAAGGTAAGGACACGACGTTTAGCCTCTTGGGCCGGGCACGCATTTGTTCGCGCGATCACTCGTACGCGCGTAGACGCTCTACTCGCGCCAACGTTGGTTCGGTGGATCTACATATCCGCGGTTAAATTATCATAATTTAGTGCTGAATTAGTTAAATCTGCCAAAATATTATACAATGTAATATTTCATGTGTGAAGGGCGTACATATAAAAAAATAGGGCGTTTTTTTTATTTTCTGTTAGTTTGGCTTGAAGTGAAGCAGTGCTGCACTGCTGCATTCACGTGAACTACGTGAATTGCTCGCGCTACGCGTCAAATACACACAGTCCACTTAACTGTTATATAACTGCCAGGTTGGTTATTGTATTCCGCTAAGTCAATAATATTGACGTTTGCAAAAGCCGCACACACTTGAATCACGCAGGTATTTTTTATCTTCGAGGCTTTTTGCTAAAAACGTTAGTGTACAGCACGTACTGAGAACTTTTAATGAGTAAAAGTATTGTTAATTAGTCGACGCATTTTCCCCCATCTGCAAGCTATCTGCGAATGTACGTTGCTTTTTTTTTAGCATATATGCCGTAGGTCATTTTATAAACTGGCCTCCACGGGACCAGTAATAACATACATATTTTCTTCAGCTGGCATGAGTGACATCATGAATTATCACGTATTTGTGTTATTGTTGAATGTGGCACATTGCGGTGGCATATAGCAGTCACATAAGGTCAAAATTACCGGCGGGAAGTCAACCGTGGTAACTCTCACCAAATTATTTCCTCGCAAAAATTTCTTCACTTGTCCAACAAATTCTATAACGAAGGTTCAACTTCACCTGCATTTAAATTTTATGTGTTCCTACACACTTATTTTTCTCATGACTACGCTATAGTGACAAGTAATCGTAAATTCATGTTGTACCATGCGGCGCCATATACCCATTCTAATGGTGCAAATAAATCACGCATATGCGATGTAGCTAAAGCCTTTGCTACCGTGGAGATTGCATCGCTATCATACGGAACCATGCAGAATTCTTGATGTCAATATATTAGTTACAGATTTGAAAACTTCGTTTTTCAATTTTGGAAACGTACCAGTTTCTGCAATTTTTCTGCAAAACATTCTATACATTAAGCGAAACATTTCTTTATGGTAGAGTCACTTCACTTACTCGATCAAATACGTGCAACAAAGTTTAATTCCAATGGTGCCACGTGTTGTCCTATATAAAAGCGCTTAGTCGTTGAACATGTACTTCACAAAAAAGGAGCAGTCGGAGTATAACCGGTCTACAAATTCTTCCTAAAAAGGCTTTCTCTGCCCCGAACAACTTGAAGTCTTATGAAGGCTGTATTAATGGACTCAACGTAGGGTAGTCTACTTACCATGGTTTCCTATACAACTGCTTCTTCTTTTCAAAACATCCAGGGACGGCTCAGTGCTCTCCCATAGTAGAGTACCACGTACCCTAAATCGTTAACCACTTCTTCTAAACACATTAAATGGTCGCAGTGGCGATGATGCCACGAGGTTCATGTTCTTGAAGCTGCCTCCTCAAAAGTGAGGCACAAGGGACGGCGTTCAGCTCTCCCATAGTAGAGCACCGAGTACTCCAAATCGCTAAACATTCTTTCTTAACACACAAACCCATAGTAGAGTATCTCTAGTACTCTAAATCGTTACCCACCTTTTAGGAGCGAAGCTCCTTAAGGCGTGGGCTGTGCGTCCCCTGTATGTAGCCACCTCTCGTTCAGTTCAAAGTATTACGCTAGCCACCGCCCGATCTAAAGGGTACAGCCATATCCATCTGTCCGTCCATCCATCCATCCGTCCGTCCGTCCATCCATCCGTCCGTCCGTCCATCCATCCATCCGTCCGTCCGTCCGTCCAAAAGATGCAAGATGTTATAAACTAGACGGCGGTACGTGTAGTTGATTATGAAAGATGCGAGGTGTTATAAAATAGGAATGATGCCACATATGGCGTGTGTCATCGTTCGATATAGTGCGGCGATGTACGCTAGGGGGAGCGTTGCAATAAAATCGAGTGGGCAAAATGTACGGAGGATTCATGGTTTACCAGGTTTACCTCCGGAGCTTCGCCCACTCATCATCATTCACTTCGTGGATATGGCGGCATTTTTTTTTCTAAACACACATTGCTTATTAGTCAAGGTTGTCAGTCTGAGGCCCGCGGGGCGGCTTTATGCTCTCCCATAGTAGAGTACCTAGTACTCTAAATCGTTTCCCACTGTTTCTAAACATTTCATATTGAATGCGGAGCATTTCGTAACGAACTTCGGCGACTTCGAGTATCTATCTATCTATCTATCTATCTATCTATCTATCTATCTATCTATCTATCTATCTATCTATCTATCTATCTATCTATCTATCTATCTATCTATCTATCTATCCGCCTAAGACTTTTAGCTCTCCTGGCCGTTACGATGATGGTATAGATACTGAAATTGGTATGGCATAACATGACTGTGCGACAAGCATAAGTGACTAGTCATAACATGAAAATCATGACATGCATGTCATGAATGTCATGATTCACATTTCATGGTCTTGCTGCTCTTCCGATGGTTTCGTTCACATGACTTGTTGCGAAACTGGTAAGGTATGACATAACTGCATGGCGATCCCAAGTAACAGACCACATGAAAATCAGGACATGCGTGTCATGTAACAACATGACGACACGCCACACTCATGAGGCGCTCGCGGCCGTTTCGCTAGCTGCGCATATACCAAACTTGATATTACGGGACGCGAATGGATGGCGAAATTATGCGACCGGTGCAAAACATAATAATCATAACATGCGGGTCATTTACAAACATGACTACATGCCACGCTCATGATGCACTCGCGGCCGTTCCGCTAACTTCACATATACCTAATTTGGTATTACGTCACGTCAATGGATGACGAAGGTACGTGAGTGGTGCAAACATTATAATCATGAGATGCATGTCATGTAAGAACATGACTACATGTCACTCAAGGCGCCAATACACTTGGACATGACCTGGCGCGCGTGCGCGCCGGCGTTGCTCACATTGCCCCGTCTCAACGTCCGATTTTCGCTGTGACGGGCACGCAGAAAGTAGACGCGTACGAGCGTCCCCGATGTATCCCAGCCACAATCCGCCGACAGATGCAGGGCGCGAGACGCGCATCGACCGCGTTTCATTTTCACCGATGCCTTCTCAAGGATGCTTTCTCGGGGACCTTCGGCGCAAAAATTTTTTGTCTGTCTGTTTATCTATCTGTACATTTGTCTGTTTATTCATTCTTAATGGCACCGGGTACTTGAAACTGCCGACCCCTTCCGCAGCGCCCGCCTATGTTGCTCAAGGTTGAGCGTTCATGCTTGTGCAATTGTCAATTAAAAAAGCAATTATTACACATGTCTGGGGCACCATAACAACACGTATATATTCTGCATGTGCATCTCTTAATAGAAAAGGCATGCATAAGCAATTTTAAGGACTGTAGCGCTTATCACGCTGCGCTGCCCATGCAACGCTTGCACGGAAAGGCGAGTGTTTCCAACGCTTTGCTAAAACGAAACGGTGGTGGCACGTACCCGTCACCTTGCGTTCTACACCTTATCGCCTCTGAGATGGGCGCACACACCTGTCTTAAAAGGCACGCGTTTTGTTTTCTAAGACAACTGCCAGATGGCGCTTACGTCTCACGTGTGACGTGACTTGATGCGCTCGTTCGCCTCCACTACACGCTCGAGGCACTCTAACGCAGCGCCTCGACAATACTATTCACTCATTGTCTTGCTCAGAACATCAAATAAATGCCTTGTTCACTCTCTCCACACGCAAGACAATATTTGCAGAACATGCAGATACGGGGCCAATTTTTTACTCTGGCGCTGCCGCCAGATGGGAAAACTCGACTGAACGGCGGGGAGGTGGCTGGAGTGAGACGCTGTGCGGACGTGTTTCGCATGAGCTCCGGCCCGGTGACCGACTATCGGCGGACGCGCTTTTTTCTGGACTTGCTGTCAGTGGGCTCGTCTGCAGGAGGTTGCCCTGTACCTACGGACACCACTCGTTTAGGCAAGTTTGTCCCCGTTTTTGGAGTTTCCGAGATTTTCCTATCAACCCCGCGGTGGCAAGGCTAGGCCTATCTCCTAGGCCAAGCCTGGCCTGGGCCGCGTCGCCCGGCGTCTGACTTGCGCCCGGTGACCGTGGGTCTTGTTGGGCTGAAGATGGAGTACTACGTCGAAGGGGAGACTATAACACCCGAAGATTTTGAAGCGGGAGAGTGGGCTCCAGTGCTGAAGGCACAGGACCGATTTAAGAAGACTCGGCACGGCGACAACGCCAAGAGTAAGCCTTGCGAGACGCAGGCCGGCAGCGACGGGCGCAAGACGCACGGAGCGCAGCAAGTCAAGCGGGGGAAAGCGCCGGTATGGAAGAAACGCGGACCGTTTCTCAAGTTGCCAGCCACGGATTTCAAGATTGTGTACAGGCCCCAGAACTGGGACTTGAGTGTTGTGACAGCGAGAGAACTCGGATGTGCACTGAGAGCAGCAGCGCGTCTAACGAGTGCGATTGCCGCGGAAGAAGACATTGTGCGGGTTAATAGCACAAACAACACGCTGACGGTGAGCACACTGTGCATAAATCGCAGTGGGGCATATGCGACTGTGAAGACGCTCAAGCTGGGTGATCGTGACCTGCCGGTTTCGGCGTTCGTGGCGCCGTTGGAGAACTCCGTGCGGGCAGTGATTTATAATGCTTATGATGGATGCCCAGTGGAAGAAGTTCGGGCGGGATTCCTGAAGAAGAATGAAGGCATAGACATTCTGGACGCGAGACCTCTGGGAAAGTCAAAGGCGATTCAGATTACGTTCGGGGGAAAACGCATACCCCGGCAGATTACTTACTGGAACTGTCTGTACGCTGTGATCCCGTACAGAAATTTAGTCGAGACCTGCTTCAACTGCAGACGAGTTGGACATCGAGCGGACGTTTGCTATCGTCCGAAGAGCAACCTATGTCACCGTTGCGGGAAGGACCATCCTGCCCCGCCAGAAGGAGAGCCACCTACGTGCACGCCGGTCTGCATCGTGTGCCATGGTGCGCATCACACAGGGAGCCGGAACTGCAAGTTTCGCCTGGCTCGCAAGCCACCGACAGGCCGGCAGCAGAGCATCGAAAGAGAGAGCGAAGCTGGACAGGATAAGCGTTCCTCGAGGGCCACGGAGCGGTCACCGAGGGGTAAAGAAGGCAGAAGCAAAAGCAGGGACCGGTCGAGTTCCTTCCCGCCATTGCCAGGGCGCGGGGGCGGCCAAGATGGTGGGCGAGCATCCAGTACCAACAGCTGCGCACGCGACACCAACAAAAAGGTGAGCTTGACAAGCACGGCCTCCCAGAACGAAACCGCTCGAGAGAGGGAGTTAGCAGCGCTGGTTCAGCGACAGGGAGACTTGATTAAAAGAATGGAAAACAGAATTGCAGAGATGGAACGCGCACTTAGAAACGACCAACGGCAGGGGACACAGGCACCAGCAGTGCAAGGCCTACAGAAAGCGACGCAAGAGGCGTCTGCTCGCGTACAGGAGAGTGCAGCTATGGAAGTGGAGAATCGGGGGACAGTGAAGAGACCACTGTCGGTGGATGAAGTAGCTAACGCAAAACGATTAGCCGAAACGTCACCAGTAGACATGCCACAGCCTGTTTTTAAGGTCATTAGTCTTAAGTCGGATGTAACAACACTTGCGGATAAAGTAGGCAAACAAGGGAAAAGACAGGATAGGTTGGAGGCTCGAGTCGAAAAGATCGAAGCCAGATTAGACACAATAGAGGAGCGTCTCGGCATGCTCTCCACTGAATTTAAGGATTCCCAAACCCAGGTCATGGGCATGTTTCAGCAGCTTCATACTCTATTGGAGGCAAGACTGCCTCCCGTGGGTGGCCAAGTGCCATTAGTCAACCTGGTGCCTCATCATGGCGCCTCGCCAGCAAATTGAGGTTTGGCAGTGGAACTGCAGGGGCTTTCGTCAAAAGCGGGGTAACCTGCAGTTGCACGTACAAAATCTGGACAGTAAACCAGACATAATAGCCTTACAGGAGGCTAGTGGTTCCGTAAAATTACCTGGATTTAAGGCATTTACAGCGCCAGGAACTGATTCAAGAAGCGTATCACGCGTCTTCACAGCCGTGCTAGTCCATCGCAACATCACTGTCATTCAGCATTCCGTAGATAGCAGCAGGGAAGACTATGTCTTGCTTGAGATTTTGCCTAAACGAAAGTATGAGAAGAGTCTGTTTTTACTTAATGTGTATAGTTCTCCAAAAGATAAAGGATTGGGCTTGCCACAACTCCTGATTCAAACTCAACGGTTAGCAGCTCGCGCTCCGCTTATAGTGGTAGGAGATTTCAATGCGCCTCACCCGGAGTGGGGTTATATTCGAGCCAGCCCAAAGGGCAATCGGCTTTGGCAAGTTGCCCGGGATCTGCGATGGACGCTGTTAAACAATCCACAAGATCATACGAGGATAGGCAACAGCATAAGCATGGATACCTCCCCAGACCTTACGTTTTTTAGAGGCATCAGTAATGCAAAGTGGATTAACACGGGACAAGCGCTAGGAAGTGATCACTATATCCTTTCCACGACGTTTAGCGCTGCGAAGCATAAAGACAAAGTGAGGGGGCATAGAATTACAGATTGGGACAGATTTAGGAAAAACAGAGCAGACACTGTAAACGGGAAAATTAATGACCTGGATGCATGGGTACAGGCGCTCAAGGAGGATGTAAGTAATACCACGGTAGAAGTGCCAGTCGAGCAGGAGGAGTTTACCGCTGACTCGAGACTATTACACATGTGGGAAGCGCACGCGAGTCTCTTGAGAAGGTGGAAGAAGCAAAAACATAATGGCGTCCTTCGCAGAAGGATTGCCAAGTTAGAACGTAAAATCGAAAATTATACAATTGAGTTGCAAGCCAAGCAGTGGGGCCAGATTTGTGATCGCATGAATGGACAGTTTGGATGCAAAAAGACATGGCAGCTGTTAAGGCATCTTTTGGATCCGGCAGCAACAAAATCGGCGCAACGGGGGCAAATTACTCGGTTAATGCATCAATATGAAGGCACAATTGGAGAGTTTATACAGGAACTCCGGAATCGGTACATAACTGATGGAGTAGACGCATGCTTACCACACTACTCGGGGGTGGAAAACTCAGACCTAGATGAAGAGTTCACAATTGCGGAGGTGGAGTTTGCCATGGGGCAGCTGCGTACTACGTCTGCCGCAGGTCCGGATGGAGTTACTAATAAAATGCTGAGAAACCTAGTCTTCAAATCGGTCGGGGCGATCACTGACTTGATAAATGAGTATTGGGTGGCCGGGGAGATCCCAGCACAATGGAAGCATGCTAGGATTATATTTATTCCGAAGCCAGGCAAGAAACTCTGCTTGGAAAACCTGCGCCCCATATCACTGACATCATGCGTGGGCAAATTGATGGAGCACGTGGTTCTCAACAGGCTTCAGAATTATGCAGAGGACAAGGCCATCTTTCCCCCAACTATGATAGGTTTCAGGGCCAATTTGTCCACACAGGATGTCATGATACAGTTAAAACATGATGTAGTCAATCCCGGGCATGGCACGGGCACCAAAGCTGTATTGGGGCTTGACCTGAATAAAGCTTTCGACAATGTTTCGCATGAGGCAATATTGAATAACCTATCAGAAATTGGCCCAGGGGTCAGGACATTTCGCTACATCAGATCATTCTTGGAGGGCCGAACCGCAGAAATTTCAATAGGAGATATCAAATCGGACTCATTCGCGTTGGGAGGCAAAGGGACGCCGCAGGGTTCAGTTTTGTCACCGTTCCTGTTTAACATCGCCTTAATTAAAATACCGCCGAGGCTGGAGGAGATACCGGGACTCAAACACACATTTTATGCAGATGATATTACTCTATGGGTAACCAGGGGTAGTGACGCGCATCTGGAAGAAACACTGCAACAGGCAGTTAACATTGTCGAAGAGTTGGCAGGGGAGGCGGGACTTTCATGCTCTCAGCCAAAGTCCGAGCTCTTTGTGGTTCGGGACAAACCCAGAGGGCTACATGCAAGACACTATATTCCGCCACCGCCGTTAGAGGTAAAGGTAGGGGGTAGGCCGGTAGCTGAAGCTCAAACGATTAGAATTCTTGGCCTATATCTGCAAACTAACAGGAAAAATAGGGTGGCCCTTGAAAAACTTAAGACCACGGTCAATGCTACTGTCAGGCTAATCAGAAGAATCGCTAACCGTAAGAGCGGGGTTAAAGAAAAAGAACTCTGTAAGCTGGTACAGGCGTTTGTGCTCAGCAGGGTTACTTACGCGACACCTTATATGAAGTTGGATGCCGCAGAAAAAGGTAAGGTCGAGGCTATGATCCGGCAAGCTTACAAGGCAGCGCTTGGGTTGCCTAACAACGCGCCTACAGAAAGGCTATTAAAACTAGGGGTACACAACACCCTGGATGAATTATGGGAGGCGCATCTGGTGATGCAGCACGCTAGGCTTTCGACAACCAAAGCGGGCAGGATTATATTGGAAAGGATTGGTATTGGAGCAGAGGCTCCCACTGGGGACAGTAAAATTCAGGTGCGGCGGGAGTTACATAAGGCCCTGTACATAAAACCTTTGCCCAAAAATATGCATCCGATTCACCATACGCAGCGCAGGCAGGCAAGAGCCAGAGCTTTACACGTTGAGTACGGCGAGTACAAAGCGGCAGTCTATACAGATGTTGCGGAATATAAGGACAAAGACGCTTTTGTGATTGTGGTGGTGGACAGGCGGGGGCGCTTGATCGCTTCTGGATCGGTCAAAACCCGCTCCTCGGAAACTGCAGAGGAAGCGGCAATAGCGCTAGCTATAACTAATTCGCAGTCAGATTTGATTTTCAGTGATTCAAAGGCAGCCATCCGAAATCTGGCGAGGGGCAGAATATCGGCGACCGCTGCACGATTTCTGCATAGGGCCACGGGACGAGAAATGAGAGAAATAGAAATTGTCTGGGTACCAGCACACTCTGGGAACCCTGGGAACGAGGCGGCTCACCTGAATGCTCGAGGTTTCGTCAGCCGGGTAGGTGAGCCGCCAGTTCCGGGGAGGTCCGCGAGAGATGGGCTGGTGTCCTTTCATGACATAACGAATCATTATAAACTAGAGCGGAGGTTTTATCCGCCCCCGCACAAGCGGTTGACTAAGGCGCAGGAATGCGTCTGGAGAAAACTGCAGACGCGATCTTTTCCCAACCCTTACGTGTTGAACAAAATGTACCCGGAGGAGATTAAGCCGCAATGCAAATGGTGTCAGGCTGTGGCAACATATGATCACATACTTTGGGAATGTAGCATAGTGCCGCCGCCGGTGGATATTATGCGTGATCCCTCTCTTGAGCACTGGGAGGCCGTGTTGACCAGCTCGGACCCAGTCGTCCAGTTAAGGGTCGTGGAGTGGGCCACACAGGTCGCCGCCAACCATGGGTTGATGGCCATCTAACACGGAATCATCCTCAGTTGCTTTCTGACGAAATAAAGTTTTTCCATCCATCCATCCATCGACTGAACGGCGCAGGCTTGCGCCATGCCGCGTTGCTTTGACGCATGCGCTTTGAGTGCGCCCGGCGTCCCTCCGCCACGGAGAAAGGAAGACACGGTGCTGTCTGGGTACCGTCGTCGGCGCAAAATGCAGCATGTCGTATTTCGCGCCAGTTGCCACCGGACCGCGCCGAGAGATGCTGGTTGCGCCGGTCATGTATACGCCTGGCGTCTTACTATGAGTGTTCGCGTTTTGCTAGCGTAGCCATAGAGTAACACGGTAAATGGCGTAGCATCACTGTGCCCAGCGAGCGAGCGCTTGAACGTTATGTAGGAACATAGTCCTTCATGATGCGCTTGCCGCAGTTACGCTAGCTTCACGTGTACCAAATTTGGTATTACGGGGCGTGAATGGACGGCGAAGGAATGTGACTCGTGCAAACATGATAATCATAAGATGAGTTTCATGAAACACATTACTACATTCTACGCTCATATCCCGCTCACGGCCGTCTCGCTAGCTCCGCACACATTAAACTTGGTATCAGGTAACGCGAATAGATGATGAACGTAAATGACGTGTCCAAACATCATAATGATGACATAAAGGTCATGTACGGCAGAATTTGCCTCCGCCTCGTAACGCTGTGCTAATGACGTATCAACCTTCCTCAATCGTGCTTCGCATATCATCGATTCCCACTGTACGTGGGATCTGCCATTTTTTTTCTTTTGCCATGTCCAGTCGACCTGTTCTGGGCTAGACGTGCTTCGCATATCACCGATTCCCACTGTAGGTGGGATCTGCCATTTTTTTTTCTTTTGCCATGTCCAGTGGACATGTTCTGGGGTAGACGTGTTGAACAATCCGATTGTTGACGCAAAACATAACCTCCAAAATTGCGGGCACACGGCACGCCACCGCGCGCTCACAATCTCGGAGGCTATGTACAAAGCTGCTTTGTTGCTACCATTAGTTCCTCCGGGCCGCCGCTCAAGCAGCTCA